>NC_057710.1:126200900-126322096 GCF_004010195.1 Chiloscyllium plagiosum
ACGGATGATCCCTGGAATGGTAGGTCTAACATATGAGGAACGACTGAGGATCCTGGGATTGTATTCATTGGAGTTTAGAAGATTAAGGGGAGATCTAATAGAAACTTACATGATAATACATGGCTTGGAAAGGGTGGACGCTAGGAACTTGTTTCCGTTAGGCGAGGAGACTAGGACTCTTGGACACAGCCTTAGAATTAGAGGGCGTAAATTCAGAACAGAAATGCGCAGACATTTCTTCAGCCAGAGAGTGGTGGGCCTGTGGAATTCATTGCCGCAGAGTGCAGTGAAGGCTGGGACGCTAAATGTCTTCAAGGCAGAAATTGATAAATTCTTGATGTCACAAGGAATTAAGGGCTACGGGGAGAATGCGGGTAAGTGGAGTTGAAATGCCCATCAGCCATGATTGAATGGCGGAGTGGACTCGATGGACCGAATGGCCTTACTTCCGCTCCCATGTCTTATGGTCTTATGGTCTTATAATTGTGTAGGTCCCCTCACAAGAACTAAAAGTGGGAACCAGCACTTGTTAACCATATGGATGCGTCTGCCAGATTTCTGGAGACAATTCCATTACAGAGTATCAAAGCAAAGAAAGTGGTATAGTAGCTTTCATCATATGGTATGGGCTACCCAGAGAGATTCAGTCAGACCAAAGGTCAAATTTTACTGCTAGGCTGTTTAAGGATGCAGCATAGTTTAGGTATGCAGCACTTTAAATCTATTGCGTATCATCCTGAATCCCAGGGAGCTTTAGAAATGTACCATTAGATCTTGAAGACCATGTTGAGAGCATACTGTCAGGATTACCTGAATGATTGGGATAAAGGTATCCCATTCGTATTGTTTGCCATTAGAGATGCCCCAAATGAATCTACTCAGTTCACTTCCTTTGAGTTAATATTCGGTCATGAAGTGAGAGGCCCTTTGAAATTACTTAAAGAAAAATTGACAGGACCAAAGTTGGAGATCTCATAATTAGATAATGTATCGAAGGTGAGGGAGAGATTAAGTTGAGTAAGTGAGTTAGCTAAACAGCACCTAAAGAGGGCACAGTGTCGTATGAAACAGGTGGCAGATAAAACTCTGAGATTCAGATGTTTTCCCAAGGGGATGAAGTGTTAGTACTGTCACCAGGAATAGGAGATCACTTCAAAGCCAGGTTAAGTGGTCCCTATCAAATTGAGAAAAAGTTGAGTCAGTAAAGATGTCAGATAGACAAAAAGGTATCGGATGTGTGATGTGAACATGTTGAAAGCGTTTTAGACTAGAGAGAAAGAATTGGAGAAACAGGTGTTAGTTACTGCCCCACGGAGTGAGGAATTAAATCCAGATGATATTGATTTTGAGGTGCCTCAAAATAGATTAAACAATGAAGAAGTCCGTGAGGAGTGGGATAGGTTAGTAAGCTACCTGTCTCAGGAGCACAGAACGGAGCTGAAAGATTTGCAGTACAAGGATATATGTAAGAATCAAATAGGGAGGACTAATGTTATTGTACATGAAGTAGACGTAGGGAGTACTGCTCCGATAAAACAACATTCCTATGGGCTTAATCCTCTCAAAGACAGACAGGTCCAAATGGAGGTGGAGGCTCTGCTCGATGAGGACATCATTGAACCAAGCCAGGGCGAGTGGAGTTCACCGATCATCTTAGTTCCCAAACCAGACGGGACTCAATGATTCTGCATGAATTATTGGAAGGTCAGCGCCATTACAAAATCAACTAGGAGAAAGTGAGGACTGCAGATGTTGGACATCAGAGTTGAGGGTGTGTTGCTGGAAAAGCACAGCAGGTCAGGCAACATCCGAGGATCAGGAGAATTGACATTTCAGGTATAAGCCCTTCATCAGGAATGAAGCTTGTGGGCCGGAGGCTGAGAGCCCAAGGTGGAACATGGGGCGTTCTTCCTCCAGGTGACAGGTGGTAATGGTTTGGCGGTGGAGGAGGCCCAGGACCTTTATGTCCTTGATGAAGTGGGAGGGGGAGTTGGAGTGTTCAGCAATGGGGCGATGGGGTTGGTGGGTGCCAGAGATGTTCTCTGAAACGATCCACAAGAAGGCATCTTGTCTCCCTGATGTAGAGGAGACCACATTGGGTGCAACGGATACAGTAGATGACATTGGTAGAGGTGTAGGTTAAGTTTTGACAGATGGGGAAGGATCCTTTGGGGCCTTGGATGGAGGTGAAGGGAATGGCGTGGGCACAGGTTTTGCACTTCCTGCAGTGGCAGGGAAATGTGTCAGGAGTGGGGTGTGAGCTGGTGGGAGGCTTGGACCTGACAAGGGAGTCACAGAGGGAACGGTCTCTCTAGAACACTGATAGGGGTGGGGAGGTGGGAAGTAAATGTCTTGTGGTGGGGTCCGTTTGGAGGTGGCGGAAATGGCAGAGAATTATGCAATGCATGCGGAAGTTGGTGGGGTGGAAGGTAAGGACCAGGGAGTTCTGTCCGTGTTGAGTTGAGATGGATGGGGTTCAAGGGTGGTGATGCGTGAAGTGGACGAGATGCGTTGGAGGGCATTGTCAACCACGTGGGAAGGGAAGTTGCAATCTTGGGAGAAGGAGGCCATCTGGAACTTTCTAAGGTGGAATTGGTCATCCCAGGAACAGATCTGGCGGAGATGGAGGAACTGGGAATGAGGGATCGTGTTTTTACAGGAGGTAGGCTTGTAGTAGATGTCTGTGCTTAGTTGGTTGCTGGGCACAGTGATGGAGAGTTCCAGGAAGGGAGGAAGGTGTCCCAAGATGTTCCCAGTGATTTTGAGGTCGGGGTGGAAGGTGTTGGTAAATTGATGAACTGTTCAACCTCCTCGTGGAAGATGAGGTGGCACTGATACAGTCATCAATATAGCAGAGGAACAGGTGGGGTGTGGTGCCAGTGTTACTGCGGAAGATGGACTGTTCCACATATCCGACAAACAGGCAGACATAGCTGGGTCCCATGCGGGTGCCAATGGCTACTCCTTTGGTTTAGAAGAAATGGCAGGATTGGAAGGAAAAGTTGTTGAGGGTGAGGACCAGTTCAGCCAGGTGGATGAGAGTGTCGGTGGAAGGGTACTGGTTGGGACGGTGTGAGAGGAAGAAATGGAGGGCTTGGAGATCGATGTGTACAAGGACTGGATGTCCATAGTGAAGATGAGGCATTGGGGCCAGGGAAATGAAAATCTTGGAGGAAATGAAGGACGTGGGTAGTGTCACGAACATAGATGGGGAGTTCCTGGACTAAGGGGGACAGTACAGTGTCGAGGTAGAAAGAATGAAGTCGGTGGGACAAGTGCAGGCTGAGGCAATGGGGCGACTGGGGAAGTCAGGTTTGTGAATCTGTTACAAAATCAGATTCATATCCAATTCCTAGATTGGAAGACTGTATCTAGAAAGTCAGACAAGCCAGTTACATTACCAAGTTGGACTTAATGCGTGGTTACTGGCAGATACCTTTATCAGAGACAGCAAAAGAAATTTCGGCATTTGTAACCCCAAGTGGGCTATATCAGTTTAAAGTGATGCCGTTTGGAATGGAGAACGCACCCGCCACATTCTAAAGATTCATGAACAGGATTGTGGCTAGTTAACAAACTATGCAGTCTGGTTAGACAATGTAGTGATCTTTAGGAAGTCCTGGAAAGATCATAGTTAGCAGAGCTCTTTGAATGACTACTAGAAGCAAAACTGGTGATAAATTAAATAAAATGGAATTCGTGAAAGCAGAGGTGATGTTCTTGGGACATAACATCGATCATGGAAGGTTGGCCTCACGGAACACAAAGGCGAAGGCTATTGGGGAAATTCCACGGCCAACCTCAAAGAAAGAGGTGCTTCAATTCTTTCGATTCAGCGGATTCTGTTGGAAGTTTGTTCCAAACCTCAGCAGTGTAGTGGCAACATTAACCAATTTGCTGAAGAAGAACACAAAGTTTCGGAGGACAGAACAATGTCAGGAGGCATTCGACCAGTTGAAAGCAATATTAATCACCAAACCAGCTTTCGCTCCACCAAACTTTTCAAAACCTTTTAAAGTCACCATCGATGCTAGTGACATTGAATTTGGAGCTGTACTCCTACAGGAAGATGAGGACGGGATTGAACTGCCAGTTGGTTACTTTCTGAAGAAGATGAATATCCACCAAAGGAAATACTGCACAATCAAAAAGGAACGATTGAGTTTGGTACTGGCCTTACAGCATTTTAATGTATATGTCACAAACAATGTGTCAGAGACAGTTGTGTTCACTGACCACAATCCACTTACATTCTTAGAACACTTAAAGCCAAGAATTTAAGACTATTTCATTGGAGTCTTATGCTACAGACTTTTAATTTAAAAATTGCAATGTTGCTGATCGGAAAAATCTAATCGCAGACAGGTTATTGCAGATTTAACTGAGAGAGTTTCGATGAGATTTGTCTTTATTTAATGCTTTATGTATGTGTGTATATATATATATATATATATATAGATAGATAGATAGATAGATATATGGGAAGACATTATGGTGAACTTACATGAAAGTTATCCGTATATTAGGGTAATGTGTTTAAAATGTAGAAAAAAAGAAGCCATCTTTTCATTATAATGGTTCCTTTTTTCTTAAGGGGAAAGGATTTATGAAGATGTGGGTGTACCTTTAAGAGAGTTAAAAGCAGCAGAACTACTGGACACAGCACCAAGTTTTCTCAATAAGGTAGCCATGTAATACAGGGTTGAACAACTCGATTAGTTCGTTGCCTGGAGACAAAAACAATTTCGAATTTGGCCAATCAGTTTAAATTATACCCTGAAAAAATACCAATTCCAATCAAGTTTGAATAGAGTATATTGATAATATTAAAAGCAATGACAATCTGATGCTTTGGGGTGTAAGACCGAGGAAAATTGTATAGTTGAGAGGGGAACTGCCAAGTCCTCGCATGTAACAGACTGCTTGAAAGAAATCTCTTAAAAATACCTTTTTGGCCAGTAATTTGTGATTATCCTAACAAGGAGAAAAAAAGACACAGGAAGATCCAAAGACAAGAACTTACAGCTTCCTGATTTTGAGATAAGAAGTGTTATAGAGTCATAGAGATGTACAGCATGGAAACAGATGCTTCAGTCAAACTCATCCACACTGATCAGAGATTTCAATCCAATCTAGTCCCACTTGCCAGAACCTGGCCCATATCCCTCTAAACCCTTCTTATTCATATACACATCCAGATGCCTTTTAAATATTGCAATTGTACTAGCCCCACCACTTACTCTGGCAGCTCATTCCATACACGTACCACACTCTGCATGAAAGATTTGCCCCTTAGGTCTCTTTTATATCTTTCCCCTCTCACCACAAACCTATGCCCTCTAGTTCTGGACTTGCCCACCCCAGGGAAAAGACTTAGTCTATTTATCCTGCCTATGCTCCTCATGATTTTGTAAACCTCTATAAGGTCACCCCTCAACCTCTGACACTCCAGGGAAAACAGCTCCAGCCTATTCAACGTCTTCCTATAGCTCAAATCCTCCAACTCTGGCAACATCCTTGTAAATCTTTTCTGAACCCTTTCAAGGTTCACAACATCTTTCTGATAGAAAGGAGACCAGAATTGCACGCAATATTCCAACAGTGGCCTAACTAATGTCCTGTACAGCCACAACATGACCTCCCAACTCCTGTACTCAATACTCTGACCAGTAAAGGAATACATACCAAATGCCTTCTTCACTATCCTATCTACCAGTGACTCCACTATGAACCTGCACTCTAAGGTCTCTTTGTTCAGCAACACTCCTTAGGATCTTACCATTAAGTGTATAAGTCCTGCTAAGATTTGCTTTCCCAAAATGTAGCACCTCGCATTTACCTAAATTAAATTCTATTCTCCACTTCTCAGCTCATTGGCCCATCTGATCAAGATCCCGTTGTAATCTGAGGCAACCTTCTTCACTGTCCACTACACCTCCAACTTTGGTGTCATCTGCAAACTTACTAAATATACCTCTTATGCGCACATCCAAATCATTGAAATAAATGATGAAAAGTAGTGGACCTAGCATCGATCCATGTGGCACTCCACTGGTCACAGGCCTCCAGTCTGAAAAGCCACCCTCTACCACCACCCTCTGTCTTCTCCCTTTGAGTCAGTTCTGTATCCAAAGTGCTAATTCTCCCTGTGTTCCTGAGATTTAACCTTGTTAATCAGTCTCCCATGGGGAACTTTGTCGATAGCCTTACTGAAGTCTATATAGATCACATCTACTGCTCTGCCCTCATCAATTATCTTTGTTACTTCTTCAAAAAACTCAATCAAGTTGTAAGACATGATTTCCCATGGACAAAGCCATGTTGACTATCCCTAATCAGTCCTTGCCTTTCCAAATACATGTACATCCTGTCCCTCAGGATTCCTTCCAATAACTTGCCCACCACCGACGTCAGGGCGGTGTTGTTGTCTAAATCTGAATTGGGAGTTTTATCGGACTAATATTATAGAAGGGAAGGTAAAAGATAGGTTAGAGAAAAAAAGTGTAAATTGTGGTTGGTTAATTATTCTCTGTTATACTTAAGAAATAAAGTTGTTAATTTTTACTTTACATAATTCTCGACAACTCAAATCTTTACAGATTACTGCATGAGATAAATCTTTTCTGTGTTGCTATTTATAAATAAAGCAAGAGAATTCACCCCGTGTCATAACAATGGTTTCTGGTTGGGGAACATTCGGATGAATTACTTCGGCACACCATCATCTACAGACTTACTAATGAAGTCTGTAACAGTAGTGGCCACACTTGTTTAGGTTGGCCACTGAGCCCTTGATTATGGACCAGTCCACCACTCTAAGCAGTCCCATAGAGGCCCTTCTGTTTCCTCAGAGCAACACTGCACTACTTCCTGTACTGGGTCCTCATGTTTAATTTTAGAATACATAGAATACATAGAAGAATACAGCGCAGTACAGGCCCTTTGGCCCTCCCCAATCTCTTCCGCCTCCACACGCAACTTCCCACTACTATCCTTGACTGGACCTATTCCTACCCTAGTCATTCTTTTATTTTGTCACACATTGTTGAGGGTGGCCTGGCTGAAGTCACTGGCTACAATGAACAAGGCTTCAGGAGATTCTGTCTCAAGAATTTGTAGTTGTCTACTTCAAGTGCATGCTTCACTTCCGCAATGGAGTGGAGATGTAGACCGTCTTTAGGATAGCAGAGGTGAACTCGCATGGCAAGAGGTATGGACAGCACTTCACTGTGAGATATTCCAGCTCCAGTGAGCAGTAACTAGCCAGGGTTGCCATCTCTGCACACCACGAGGTATTGGTCAGGAGGCAGATCCCACTGCACCTTGCGTTGCCCGAGGACGGTGAGCGGTTCATTTACTGAACTGCAAAGCCCTCAGGGTGTAAGGTACAGGCAGGTGGAGCAGGAGTGAGGATGGTGGTCATGGAGCACACGGGGACATTGTTCTGAAGAAGTAGTTGGATGATGGTCAGGACAAGCACCCATTTTGTACCTGCTTTGATTTACGATACACACAATTGTAATGTTCAGCTCTTCGGTGAATGACAGGAGAATTGGAAGTGCTGCATAAATAAGACAAGTTGAGATTTTAATAAGACGCAAATGTACGGAAATACGTTGCCACAGCGCAATGGCTCAAGGGAAAAATCAGGAAGAAGTTTCCCAACATCAACTCTGATTCCTTCATTCTCTCTGTATTTTCCTATCTTTCGCACCAGTCCTCACACCAGAACGGGGAGGGGGAAATTCTGCCCACACTATTTTTGTTCGGTGGGTACCAACAGTGGAACTGCTCATAAAACCGTCACATTGTTCTTCATTAAAATTGGAGTGTTGCATAATAATGAGACATCTACTTTGCTGTGACCATTAAACGCCACAAAAGAAGGAGAAAATATGGAGTAAATGAATTACACAATCTTTAAAGCATTCCATATTTTCCTGAAACATCTTGCTGTTCGCCCACAGCAGTAACAGTTGGAAGGTAATCCTTACTAGGCACACCACCTACAGAACAAAAATTCTGATCCTGATTTTACAGGATCATGCTGGTGCCACATAGACTTAAAATAGTGACAGCTGGTGGTCTGACAGCTGCTGGATTTATAGCTAATAGATTTGTTTCAAATTGCTCAAATGATTAAACATGGATCAGACTGTGGCTGGAATATGGGCTGAGCATTACAATGGAATGTCTGTATTTAAATCCATGATGTACTCTCTATGGAAGCAGGCCAATCTGCAGAGGTGATGGTACTGGGAGTAGTGCTTTGGATGCATGCCATATTTCAGATGCACATTAAAAGCAGGTCTGAAAACTCAAAATTGCCACCCAGTTGATGCAGGAAGAAACAACAGTGACACTTCACCACCATCCTTGTGATGGTATACTTTAACAACAAACAGAAACTAGGGAGAATTTTATTAATGACTATATTAGCATACAAGATGGCTGCCTTTACACTTACAGGAAAATTTGGCCCCATGTTCTTCCATTTTGGTATAACACTAAATGTAAAACTTACAAATATATAATGTCTTTCTTGACCTCAGGGTGTCCCACAGCACAACCAATGAAGTCCTATTTGAAATGTAGTCACATTCATAATATAAGATCAATTTGCATATAGCATGCTCCCAAAAAGACAATGGGCTAATGGCAGGATAATCAGTGTTTATGATGTTGGTTCAAGGAAAATTATTATTTAAGTCACTCGATATAACTCTGATGGTCTTCCTCAAAATAGTGCTGTGGGATCTGCCTACCTCAAAGTACAGACAGGACCTCCATGTATCAGCTTACCTGAAAGACAGCACCTCTGATGGTACAGATCCCCCTCAGTATTGCACCAGAGTGTCAGTCTTGATTTTTTGAGCTCAAGGGCTGGAAGCCAGCGACTCTTGGATTTAGAGGGAACAGCATTACCAGCTGAGCTACAGCTGACATTGCTATTAACAATGGGGGAATGGGGCTGTAAATTCAATGCCTGCAGCATTTAGACCTCATTCCTATCCAGCAGAGAGAACAACATTCAGAATTATTCACTGCAAATGATTCCTATATTCCCAACAGACTTCCTTTAAGGACAGAAAGAGAGGAGTGCTCAGTTATCAGCAATTGAATAAATTGAGAATATCATGCAAACTCCAGTGGAATAGGCACATCAAGCCTTTAGAAGGTATATTCCGAAGAACTAATCTGAAGGGTAGCCAGGTAAGGAAAAGTATTCTAATAAATGGTTAAGTCTTTGAGAAATTCAGTGATTTTTTTTTCAGTTTATTCTCGAAAGGAGAAGGACTAAAGCCAGAATAAGCCCAATAAAGTTATTTTAACTGTTTCCTTTTGTTGCAGATCATATGGTATAATGAGATTCATGCATATCATGATGATGCGATTGATCATATGATGTTGACATCAGTCGGAGAGCCAGAATAAGCCCAATAAACGTATTTTAACTGTTTTCTTTTGTTGCAGATCATGTGATATAATGAGATTCATGCATATCATGATTACATGATGTTGACATCAGTAGGAGAGAAGATAGGAGTCTAGAATGGGCCTGTGAAGAAAAGGGTCTCAGATACTAAGCTAGAGAGCTGTATTTCAGCACTTAGCATGTACAAATGGAAATAAAGAAGTGTTGCAGTGTATAAAGGTTGAAGAGCCTTACTCAAAGGTAAGGAGTGACCAGACCCAGGGCCAGGGCCAATGCCAGTTCATGTGCAAACACCCAGACCAGCACCTCATTGTGTAAATAGCAGTATTGGAATAAGCATGTGAACAGTGATGTCTTTTAACTTCACTAGAGAGTAGTATTTGAAACCTTACTTCATCAGATGCATCCTCACAATCATATACTTTGCAGATCATTGATCCTTCTTTTTATTTGCACTTTCTCACATCCCAAAATGTCTGTCTACCACTTCCATTGAAACCTACCCAAATGCAATTCCAGATCTCTCACGCATAGCAAAACAAAAAATAATTACACTCTGTGATAGATCTATTCTTTCCTACCTTTCAGGAGGAAGAGAATGGAACACCAGGGAAGAGTAAAAACCAGAGAGGGTCCTGTTCGGATCACGCAGCTGACAATTAGTGAAGAGGAGCTACTGAAAACAATCAGAGTCGTGGATTCACTGGAAATGGGGAACTCTCTGCCACTGGTAAGATAATTAAATACAAACCACCCACATATTGTATCACACACAGTCATGTTCTTTTGGGATCATAGATAGATTTACGCATTTTCCCATTGTCCATAATCAAAGGATTTTTTTTGTGTGTGAGGTATGCATGTATTTTCAGTTTAAATCATATAGCAACATGCTTTTGTGGTTTAAAAAATAAAGTTATTTATTAACATTTTAAAAAAAAAGCCTTCTCACACTATTGATTCAACCACATTATCACGCATAGAAATTAGATGAGATCAGTCTCAAGGCCTATGACCAACGGTATTCCACAAGGATTGGTGTTTGGTCCACTTTTGTTTGTCATTAATATAAATGATTTGTATGAGGATTTAGGAGGCATGGTTAGTGAGTTTGTGAATGACACTAAAATTGTCATCATTGTCCACTTTGTACAGTGGACAGTGAAGAAGGCTATCTAAGATTACAAAGGGATCTTAATCAATTGGGTCAATGTGCTGAGGAGTTGGCAGATGGACTTTAATTTGCATAAATGTGAGGTGTTGCATTTTGGTAAAACAAACAACGGCAAGACTTATACACTTAATGGTAGTGCCCTGGGTGATGTTGTAGAACAGAAAGACCTAGGGATCTAGGTACGTTAGTCCATAAAAATTTTTGTCACAAGTAGACAGGATGGTTAAGGAAGTATTTAGCATACTTGCCTTCATAATTCAGAACTTTGAGTGTTGGAGTTGGGACATCATGTTGAGTTTTCCCAGATCTGACCACCCTGCTAGAGGAAGGATACTATTAAATTAGAGAGGGATCAGAAAAGATTTACCAGGATATTGCCCATGTGGATGATTTGAGTTATAAAAATAGGCTGGATAGTCTGGGACTTTATTCACTGGAGTGTAGGAGTTTGAGGGATGACCTTATGGAGACTTATAAAATCATGAAGGGCGTAGATAAGGTGAATAGTAAGGGTCTTTTGCCTAGGGTGGGGGAATTCAAAACTAGGGGGCATTTTTTTTAAGGTGAGAGGAGAAAGATTTAAAAAGGGAGGATTGAGCTACAGGGAGAGGCTGAACAGGCTGGGGCTGTTTTCCCTGGAGCGTTGGAGGCTGAGGGGTGACCTTATAGAGGTTTACAAAATCATGAGGGGCATGGATAAGATAAATAGACAAAGTCTTTTCCCTGGGTTGGGGAAGTCCAGAACTAGAGGGCATAGGTTTAAGGTGAGAGGGGAAAGATATAAAAGAGACCTAAATGGCAACTTTTCCATGCAGAGGGTAGTATATGTATGGAATGAGCTGCCAGAGGAAGTGGTGGAGGCTGGTACAATTGCAACATTTAAAAGGCATCTGGATGTGTATATGAATAGGAAGGGTTTGGAGGGATGTGGGCCAGGTGCTGGCAGGTGGGACTAGATTGGGTTGGGATATCTGGTCGGCATGGACGGGTTGGACCGAAGGGTCTGTTTCTGTGCTGTACATCTCTATAACTCTATGTCTATGACATGTGGGGCAACTGTTTTTACATAGACTGGTTGGTAAGTGGAATGAACTGCTAAAGGAAGTGATGGATACAAACTCAGTTACAATATTTAAAAGACATTTGGATAAGTACATGAATAGGAAAGATTGGAGGAATATGGACCAAACTCAGGCAAGTGGGACTAGTTTGGTTTGGGAACATGTTCGGCATGGCCTACTTGGACCAAAGGGTCTATTTCTGAGCTGTCTGACTCTATGAAGAAAAAATTTAGAATTAGAAATTATTGCATAGCTGGCCTATTGCTTCTGAGTGGAATTGATGTTTGAGCTGCAGTGGAGGTCTTATAAGAGTTTTTTTCAGAAATTGTGAGGCTTCCTGTAATTTACTTCCCAGAACATCAATTCACACCTGAACCTGGAATTAGAACATGTTGGTGGAGATGCTTTCTCCAACTTTCAAAGTATTGCTGTTTTTTACCTTGACTGTGTAATTGTCTTGCACCTAGTTCAGTGGTTTTACATGGCATCTCCCTCTCAGAATAGCTTCTGCTGTTATTTTTAAAAGCAGGTAACAAACTTGACTGACGTGACCTGCTGCAAGTCCAAGGTTGTGTGTTAGGCCAATGCACATCTGCCGTTTCAAACCTTCGGTGTTTGAGACAAATGTCATTGTGTTTAGATGAAAAGCCACCACAATACATTAAAAGATCAATGGGATCCACTTCATATTTGTTTAATACAATTGAGTTTTGATGTGTCTCTTGCCCACAATAAAGCAGAAAAATGTGTTTGTTGGTGCATTGTAGTCTTTTTTTTTGTTTACAGTCCATCCTTAAATAAGAATTTCGCAAGTAACTGTGATTGTCCATATTTAATCATTTACTTGACTTTCAAAACCAACTGGAGCTAATCCTTCCAAAGGTCCCAAGATATGCTGCAACTTTAAATGCTTCTATACTTACGTTTTAAATGTGACTTTAAAATATGTAATATCACCATGCCATTGCTGGGCATGACATTTGCTTAAAGCGGGAGGTGAAATATGGTAGTTTTCATCATGATGATTTGCAACAGACTTTTTTTGCCAGGATTTACGTCTTTTATTTCCTCATGACCTTCACACATGCAATACAGGTCAATGGGCAGAGTGGGTGAATAATTCTCAGAAAAACTTTCGCTGTTTTGTTGTAAAGCGACTTCCAGGACTCAATGGACCACCAATGAAAAAAGGGAAATATATTACAAGTCAGGATGTTGGGTGACTTTGAGGGAATTTGCAAGTGGTGGAGCTTCTTGCGTCTAAGGTCCTTGTTCTTCTAGGTGTGGAGATCACGAGTTTGGGAGGTGTCATTAAAGTAGCCTGAGAGCCTTGAGTGTCTTTAGTATATGTTGCCAATGGTGCACATGGCAGCCACTGTGAGCTGGGAGATATTTAAGATCGTGAACGGAGGGGCTAATCAAGCTGGTTACCATGTTGCTTTGCTGTGTCCTTCTAAGGATACATTGTCACACTCAGATTCTTCTTAGTAATGCCTGACTTTACAAGATGGTCATGATGTAAATACCTCCTTTGATTTAAGATGGAAACAGAATACCGTGGAGATGGGAGGCTGGTGATCTTGCCCAGTCTACTAATGAAGGAGCAGTGCTCCGAAAGCTAGTGCTTACAAATAATTCTGTTGGACTCTCACCTGGTGTTGTGTGATTTTTAACTTGGAGGTATGCACATTAACTTAAACCTATTAAAACTCAAGGAACTGGTTTCACACTTTGACACAAAAGATGGTCACTATTTGTGTAAAGATATAGAGAAACAGTGACACTGTGGGACTAGAGATTCATTATAAAGAGTACGATGAGGTGGTCCTGTGCTAATAGCTCAGCAAACTGCTTTCAAAAGTTGGCAAACTAACACACAACTTTCTCTCTAATAAATACAGAAAACAGGACAGCCAAAAGACTTATTGAAATTGAAAAGATAAGGAGCCACTCTTATAGATATTACAAGTGTAAGTCTGTTCTAGGTTGCTCTGTCTGAGTGGACAGACTTCCAAAGGACACCAGAAGATTTGACCATGTGTAGGAAGTAGCCATGAACCTGCTAGAAGCTTGGAGTGCCTTAAGCTGAACCTTGTATTATTTCCCATCTGCTTGGCATAAAGGAAAAACTTACTGCATGGCATATTTTGTTTGAGTTAATTGCTCAATACAAAAGTATATTTTCCTTAAGTTTGTGTACTTGTTGCTTGATAAAATGTGAACCACCTTCCACCCTGAATCAAGTTCACCTGCACCATCTCAGAAACCTCCCTCACCTTCTTGGACTCTCCATCTCCATTTCCAGCGACTGACTCAACACAGACATCTCCTTCAAATCCACCTACTCCCACAGCTACCTGGACTATACCTCCTCCCACCATGCCTCCTGTAAAAACATTATCCCTTACTCCCAATTCCTCTGCCTCTGCTGCTTCTGCTCCCAGGAGTAACTATTCCATTATAGAACATCCCAGATAGTCTCTTTCTTCAAGGACCGCAATTTCCCCTCCCACACAGTCAATGATGCCCACTAGCACCTCCACTTCCCACACCTCCGTCTAGAACCCCACCCCTCCAACTGCAACAAGGACAGAACCCCCACCCCCACTCCCCAGTCCTCACCTTCCACCCCACCAACCTGCGAATAAAATGTCCTCTGCCATTTCCATCACCTACAAACAGAGCCCACCACCAGGGACATATTCCCCTGTCAACTGCTATCTGCATTTTATGGAGACCATTCACACTGTGGCTCCCTTGTTAGGTCCACGCCCCCCACCAATCCACCATCCACTCCCAGCATCTTCCCTTGCCACCGCAAGAGGTGTAAAACCTGGGCCCACACTTCTCTTCAAACCTCCATCCAAGGCCCCAGAGGATCCTTCCACATTCAACAGATTTTCCTGCACCTCCACATGGTTTTCTCTACATTGGGGAGACAGTTCGCCAACCTGCAGAATGTTTCAGGGAACATCTCTGGGACACACACACTAAACAATCCCACCACCCTAAGGCTGAACACTTCAACTCCTTCTCCCACTCCGCCAAGGACATGCAAGTCCTGGGACTCCTCCACTGCCAAATTCTAGCCATCCAATGCCTGGAGGAAGAACGCCCCATCTTCCACGTTGGGACCCTCCAACCACATGGGATCAATATCGACTTCACCAGTTTCCTCATCTCCCCTCCTCCATACCTTATCCCAGATCCAACCCTCCAACTCGGCACCGCCCTCTTGAACTGTCCTACCTGTCCATCTTCCTTCCCACCTAGCTGCTCCACTCTCCATTCTGACCCATCACCTTCTCTCCCACCTTCATCCATCTATTGCATTCCCAGCTACCTTCCCCCCCAACCCCACGCCTCCTCCCATTTATCTCTCAGCCCACTTGGGCTCCCCCCCACCTCCAACTCATGATGAAGAGCTTATGCTCAAAACGTCGACTCTCCTGCTCCTCGGATGCTGCCTGACTGGCTGTGCTTTTCCAGCACCACATGTTTTGACTCTGATCTCTAGCACGTGCAGTCCTCACTTTCTCCTAATACGTGGTTCAAATTGATTTTTGTTTGTCACAGTAAAAATCTGAAAACATGAAATCTTATTCAACGAGTCTTTCCCACTGCTACTGGATGATCTCTTCCTTCGAAAGGGATCATAAAAATGTGGTTCAGCTCAGAACCTTTCACATGATGAAATGAACAACCTTTGAAATAGCAAAGAAATAAAGGAAAGAAAGAAGCCAACACAATAAGAGAATGGTTACCTTGCAAATTCAGATCCTTCAGATGCTGACTATCTTTAAGAGCACAAAGCAGCAAAATGAGCATCACCAGCAACCATCTGAAAATGGAATGGCACTCTAGTGACCTTCTGTCAGAATTCCAGTTATTCAAAGGAAGAAATAATTTTCACTTCATAGCTCAACAGATAATTGACAAGGAAAAACAGATAATCAAAGGCCTCATTATTTTAGGAAGGAAAACAAAGAATCCAATCTTCCAATATTTCTAATGCTGACAACAAAGATCCTGAAAAGTCCTTTCTAGTTTTATTAAAAGATCACCACTAGGTTTGAGCAATATTCTCTCTAAGCTCCATGCTGGGTGCACAGGATCAACATATTGACTCTGTTTGTGGAAGCCACTGACATATACAGACCCACGGTCGTCCCCTCAGCAGCATGAAACATTAGAGGAAATGTAGGGTTTGAGTCAACTCCAGGATAAAAATGTTTAAGCTCATTTCAAACTGCCAATTGCCAGGGAAAATCACAACAAAATCATAGATGGATGCCAACGTAAAGATACAGAATGTAACTTCACCGCAAGGGAAGTTAGTTGAAAATCTGATGGAATTGGCCTCAAATCTTTCCAAAAGCACAAGTTCTGGATAAACCTAAAGATTAAACCACTGACACTGTGCTAGAAGGTAAATTACAATTTCAAAGCAACTGTAGCAGGACAACAGCCAGATCATGACTACTGCAACTTTCAACAGGATCAGTAAAATATACTGTTCCTGTGTGAGATATGGATCATCTCATCCATCAAAATAGCGTCCAGCATTTCTTGAGTTGAACTATTAATGTTCTACAGGAGGACATTGGTCGAAAATGTATAAGAAATTTAAGTGCTTGGGAAATCCAAAGTGCAACATAATGCTCCACAGCAGCATACGAAGAAGAGGAAACCAAAGAGCAAAGTTAAAGATGTTTTCAAGGCCCCCTTTATGGTACACAGGCATGTCAACAAGAGGAAATTGATCCCAGTCAGGTCATACATGTGGTCAATTTGACATATCACATGGGTGCTGCAGAACCGCTAAAGCCTAAGTAATGTACTCCAACAGGAATGCGCAAAACATGTTAAGTGCCAAGATTGACACTGGTGTTTGTGCAAAGATCACCCATTTATTGCTCTTATATGATATATATTCAGGAACTAGCACAATACAGTGTAATCCACACAAGATGTCTTGTCACAAAATTCTTGATGTCACATGGAATTAAGGGCTACGGGGAGAATGCTGGTAAGTGGAGTTGAAATGCCCATCAGCCATGATTAAATGGCAGAGTGGACTCGATGGGCAGAATGGCCTTACTTCCACTCCTATGTCTTATGGTCTTATGGTCTTAAGATATGCCAAAATGCCAACTACTCACAATGTGTCTGATATCCCTCGCAATGGCATTATATGTCCTAAATGTCAATATGGCTCCTCTGGATGGACAACTGAAACCAGTTATATCATTGATACAGCAGGACCTTTTATTATTGATCTACAGCATAACAGTTTAGGAACCATTATGATCCACAAGGTAACCAATATATCAATTCCAACATCAAAAATCCCAATTTCCAACACTGAGTCAATTCATGAGCCAACTAACTTGATTGTATGGGTAACTGTAAAGGTTTCTGTGTGACATCTAAAAGATCATGCCTAATCTGGCATCACACTTCCTTATAAGTGCAGTATTTATATTCAACATTACCAGTGGAGTCCGTGGTACAAAACCATCTGATTCACAATCACACTGATTGATGCATCGGCATTAACTAAGTTTTGAAGGAAGACTGCACTCGACATATATAATTAGATCCAAGGAGGTTGAACATTGTATTAAAATATTATCCAGACATGATTCTTATTTGAAAGAGATCTGAAGCCCACATTTTCAGACTTGAAGCATTTACAAGCTCACTGCCAAGAATGGAAGTTGGTCCATCAATCTTTCTGCAGAGTCAAAGGAATTGATCATTTTTAGATCCTCTTTTGACAGAAACTGTTTTCTCAGGTTGCCAGTTGGATTATCAGTCAGCCAGAATTTATTCCAACAACGTATAAATCTTATCATCGAGCATCCACCAAGTTGTCTCTGCATTGCAGGTAACATGGCAATTCCTGAGACAACTGAACATAATCGTGATACAAATCTTCATTAGCTCGTGGCAGTGGCAAGAAAGCAATGTCTTGATTTCAAGACATAACAGCAAATTGACATGAGCCAAATCTTTCTCTTGGCATCAATTTACTCATCAAACAGTACGAAAAATAATCCAACCAAAATTGAAGGCATGAAAAATGCTGTTACTGAATAAGACAAATGTGTTTGTTTTCCAACCTTTTATCCCCCTACATTCCAAATTTTGTGACCAATGTACCCCTTCTTCTAGGTTTACCCCACAAAATACATCATACGTATGGCAGGAAGATTAACAATGTCATTTTCAATCTCTCAAAAATGCTTCAATGCTATGATCCCTCCAGGTTTGCCATACTGAAAGCAGATGCATCCTCTATATCCCTTCGGTCATGTGTCTTACAAGATGACAAGGCCTCTTGCATTTGGTTTTAAAGTCCCTACAACAGCTCAGACAGACTCTTCCAAAATGAAACCATAAAGCTCTTGTTTTGGTTTTCAGGATACAAAAATCCCATGTTTATCTGTTCAGTGAGCATTTCATTGCCAAGATTTGAAATTATCTGTCAAAATCCTCCCACAAGTGGACCTCCATGACGACAATGAGATATAAGGATACAATTTCCAAGTATAGTGCAAACCTGGATCAAAGATGGCTATTCCCGGTGCTCTCAACAACTTCCAATCCTACTCAGAAAAAGGATATTCTTCTATACTTACAACTGAACATTGTTGAATCCAAGTTCAAGATAGTCTCTACATTGATTTCATTTATTTTGAATATATCAAAACAGAACAGATTCAGTAATCTCTGTCTGATGATGTCCAGATATAAGGCCTAACACACCTCTTTCACAAATTTCCCTTTAGTTAGACAGACAAAGATATCACCAATGCAACAGTTGTCGACAAATTAGCCCGTATATCCACTATGTTTAGTGTTCTTCAACAAGTTATGACTGTCAACAGTCTAGATTAGAGTGGTGCTGGAAAAGCACAGCAGGTCAGGCAGCATCCGAGGAGCAGGAACATCGACGTTTCAGACAAAAGCCCTTCATCAGGAATACGATTGTCAACAGTCCATAATGCATGAGTGCACCATTCCAAGGTATGGAAGAAGTTAGGTATTCAACAAATTATCTGCTCTCCTCACAATGCTCAGTCTCATGGTCTTGCAAAATGCAATGTCCATATAGTAAAGTCCATGAGCATTAAATGCAAAGCCAGTTGCCAAGATTTTTGTATAACCATACCAAGTCTACACGCTACTCGTCTGCCATTAGTGGAAGTATTCATGTTTGGAATACAGATCCACACAGTCCATGCCTCACACACTGTTACCAGTCAATTGCATGAGACATTGTTGCAGAGAAGGGAGGAAAAGATACAACAGCAAAGGTACAAGATTAATGAACATGCAGATAATTACTCCAACTTAAACTTGAATAAAGCATCAGTGTTTGAGATTTTTATTCAAGTAGATGGGATGGTGGAAAGACATTACAATGTGTACAGTCTAGGTCATACAATGTTGTCACACACAATAGGCAAATCATACAGGAAAATAAACAACATACTTGAAATATATGTGACTAAAAGTCCTTCATACAAGATGAAGAGTCTGACCATGAAAGTATCACATCAGACAGCAACCAGACATTGATAACACTTGATATGCGTTCATCTATAATGGCAAACAGCACACCACAGAGTGAAGCTACACAGCTGAGTCAAAGTAATCGTATAAGAACTAGATCTAGTCATGTTGTATGTCCAATAAAGCATTAAGTTAATGTTTGAGGATAATTTACAGATGTGCATCTTTGTGTTTATTTAGCAGAGTAGTTTCCTATTCTTCAAAGGACAAAAAGAAGATAGAGTCATGGAGATGACCAGCACAGAAACAAATCCTTTAGTTTTATTCGTCTATGCTGACCAAATATCCTAAATTAATGTAGTCCCACTTGCCAGCACTTAGTCCATATCCCTCTAAACCCTTCCTAATCATATGTCCACCCAAATGTCTTTTAAATGTTGCAATTGTACCAGCCTCCACCACTTCTTCTGGCAGCTCATTCCATACATATGTCACCCTCTGTGTGAATATGTTGCCCCTTAGGTCCCTTTTAAATATTTCCCCTCTCACCCTAAACCTATGCCCTCTAGTTCTGGACTCCCCCACCCTAGGGAAAAGACCTGTCTATGTACCCTATCTGTGCCCCTCAGAATTTTATAAACCTCGAAAGGTCACTCCTCAGCCTCCTACGCTCAGGTCATTATTCCACAGATCTCAGGAACCCTTTATAATTCTAAGAAGATGAGTTGGCTTTCCAACTTGTGATACTCTGTAATGCCAGGAGTGGAGGCTCAGAAAAGTGGAAGACCAGAAAAATGAACACTTCATTTTCAACTCTATGACTCTATTAAGGCTAGACAAATTGCTAATCATGCTCAATTAGTCCATGCTTGCAAGCCTCATAAAGGAATGTCCACAATTCATTTTGATTCTGCTCTAAACACCCAATCCTCCCATCACTGCCAACCCGGCATGGTCTTAGAACCTCTTACTCATTCACTCGGAACCTCATCACCTCTCCCCCACCAGCAACTGCACTAACAGCCACCCAATTTCACTTAGTCATGCTCTCTATGTCTCTCATTCCAAGAGCCCTTCTGGGATTCCCGATCCACTCCTCACCCCTTAAAAGGAGATGTTTTTGGCATTTACTGGTGAGAATGGGGATCAGTCTTTTGGAGGTACATCTATGTCTAGTAACTGAGTAAGAACCATTGTTCATTCTTGTGTTATAAAATGGTAAGAGACAAGATCAGAAGTAGGCTGTTGAGCCCATCAAATCTGATCCACCATTCAGTGAGATCATAGCTGATCTGATTATCCTTAACTCCACCACCCTGTATTTTCCTCAAAACTCTTGATTCCCTTCTGATTAAAAATCCATCTCAGCCTAAAATGTATTGAACAACCAAGCCTCTACAGCCCTCTGCAATAAAAAAGATCCACGATTCAATTCGAGAGTTCAAAACTAGAGGGTATAATTTTTAGGTGAGAGAAGAAACATTTAAAAGGAACCTAAGGGGCAAGTTCTTCATAAAGAGAGTGGTTCATATATGGAATGAATTGCCAGAGAAAGTGATAGATGCAGGTACAGTGACACCTTTAAAAGTCATTTGGGCAGGTACATGAAAAGGAAAGGTTTTGAGGGATATAGGCCAAATGAAGGCAAATGGAACCAGTTTAGTTCAGGAAATTTGATCATCATCAACAAGTTGGACTGAAGGGTCTGTTTCCATGCTGTATGACTCTATAATTCTATTAAGACTAGACAAACTGCTTTAGAGTTTAGCGGCTTTTTAGAATGGTAATTCTATCCATATCTCCCTATCATAGCCAATTGCTTGAAGCAAGAGTCTTACCATTTTTATTATGGTAGAACGGTATTGATATGCACTTAATACAATATACCCAGATAAGACATTTCCCTAGAGTGACATTTTAGTCAGATTTTTATCTCATTTCTTTTTCTGTAATTTATTGTATTGGCAACGGCTGTGGGAGTTCCACTGATCTCCTGCCAAGGTTACAGAAAGAAATGACAGAACCTCTATGGAATGTCAAGGCTACTGTTCTTTATTGACCTATCTGTAATACTTATTTTATATTGTTTTAAATGACAAGCTGGCAAAATAAAATAATTAGTACAGGGCATCCGGAATTTAATTGTGAGAAGGGGAGTTATTTTACATTAGTTTTGTAGCTTGTAAAGCCAAATATTCCATAATTTGTAATGATGTAATTTCTTTTAATTTTTACAGCAGTGATGCAATGTCATTGAAATTTCAGATCAATAGAAAGCCCAGTGTCCACTTGGAGCTATCTAGTTTGATCTAATTTCCTTAGCCGTTTCCAATACTTTTTAATATGGTTCTTATTCAAACATTTGCCATTCACATTTACCCTATCCCTCTCTGTTTCTTTCTCAGGATCAAAATGTCAGTTAAAGCAAATATAGTTGAGCAACCTTACCTAAGAGCAAGAGGAGGGTAGGTAGTAATGGTTTGAACCACATGCTAGCAAATTATTTCCCAGCTCCATTTTTAGCTTCTGGATGACATCTAACTTTAAAGTACGCATATATGACCATGCACAGGACAAGGAAATATCAATCAGCCTCACAATTTGAGTGCACAAACTTTTATTTAATTGTGTACCAGGATTAAATTTTATCATCTTAAATATACATTAGCATGTGTACAATTCGTCCAGGAAGAAAAGTTGAGAACACATTGTGATCATTGATAAAGTTAGTTTAGTCACAGTATAAAGTATTCTCATCACAGCCTTATTAAACTCCAGGTTTACATTAGGAATTACCTATCATTAGGTACAAATGCATCTGTGTGCATTAAAAAAAATAGATTTTGTAATATTTTAACTAGCTACATTTTAAATTATTTATTATTTTATATACATATATATCGATATATAATCTCATTTCTTTATGACCGTGAATGATAATCTAGCCTTTGTAAACGCAGTGTATAAAAGCTGCAATGTATTGCATTTAACAACATGTAATTGTCTAAAATGATATTTTTAAGTGCAAAAGATGTCCATTCCCTCCTGTTCCTCATATTTCCTTCTGTCTAAAAAATAACTTCGAGAAGACAAAAGTTGTTACTTGCAATGGTGTGGCATGGAATTGAAAAAAAAACTGTTCTTCTGCAGCTTTGAATGCCGACCATCTGTGCCCCCAGCTGGAGTGCCAGCAATGGTCTGGCACTTGAACCAGACCATATTTACAGATCTAAACACAAATGGCTATTGCCTGATTATTTCACGATTCATTAGTCAGACAAGCTCTCCTATCCCACCAGCACAGCTGTTACAGAATAAACCTTTGTCACTTAATAGGTCTGATTATTACTTCCCATGAAATGTATTGATCTGTGTCAGGTTTCTTTAAGAGGAAATGACAGCAACACACCACACAAAACAAAGGTGAAATATTTGTTCAGACTTCTAACATTTGTGAGCAATTTAAGTATGGGTCTACTATTTACACTTAAGTGGTATGATAAAACCAGAAGGAACCAATATTGAATTCAGTAAATCCAGAAGAACAGATTATTTATAAACAAAAGCAAAATAAAGCAGATGCTGGAAATCTGAAATAAAACCAGAAAACATCAGAAAAACTCAGTAGTTCTGGCAGCGTCTACAGAGACGGAACAACAGAGTGAACATTTAAAATTCAATATGACTTCTTCAAACTGAACAGGGGTGGAAAAGTGATGGGTTTCATTCTGTAGGGAAAAGATAGGGAAAAGCAAGTTGAACATAAGGGAAGGTTAGAAGGCAAAGGGGATTAGAGATAACAAGTATCACAGAACAAAGCAAAAAGAATACAACTGATTATTAAGAAGTGAGAAAAGCACTCAGTAGATATTAATACTGTGTGTAAATGAAAGATCGGTTATGAATTTGCTCAAATAAAACATCTTTTCACTGAACTTCAGTTACCAAGATGTAAATTGTTTATAGCAGGAATCTGTTAAGTTGTAGAGCTCTCGGCTGATGTACTGTGTAGCTCATCGCAACTGTAATTGCCAAAGCAATTTAGTGACGTGGTGTCTCCTTGAGAGACCTAAATATCAGATGCAGCCACCTAGATTGCTGTCCTTACAAACTCTCAAAGGCCTCCATGCTAATGATTATAGAATTTTCATAAAAGTTAGAATAGAGATGAAGTCTCACAAAATAATGTAATCTGACAGAATTCTCGTGAGAAGGAACATCAAACACCAAACAGAAGAAAATTAATTCTGGTGCTTTGGAATGCCATCAAGTAATGGAGGAAGTTTCAGGATAACAGATTGCACGACAGTATTAAAACAAAACTATAGACGGGTTAGTAATTTACCTTTGAACAGTGTCCATAATATGGTTACTAATGTCAGTGGTTATTGATTTTATGCTCTGCTACATGCATTATAGTAACTCTCACAAAATAATTCATTGACCAATTGAAGCACAGATCATTTTTTGGCTCATTGCCATGGCCCCAGTCTTCCCAGTCACAATCATTCATGACAGTCAGTTTATTTTAATGATATTTAATGGCATCAGAAACAGTTGTCAGTACAGAATAATTTTTTATTTTAACCTGCTCTAAATAATGAGTGCAATTTCTCACTAATGTCCTCTGGGGAATGAAATCTGCCATCCTTACGTGGTCTGGTCAACATATGATCCAGACCCATAGCAAGGCAGTTGACTCTTAACCAAATCTTGGGTGGGGGAGTCCAGAATTAGAGGGCATAGGTCTAAGGTGAGAGGAGAAAGATTTAAAAGGGACCAAAGGGGCAACTTTTCACGCAGAGGAAGGTGTGTGTATGGAATGAGTTGCCAGAAGAAGTGGGGGAGACTGGTACAATTACAACATTTAAAAAGCATCTGGATGGGTATATGAATAGGACAAATTTAGAGGGATATGGACTAAGTGCTGGAAAATGGGACAAGATTAATTGGGGATATCTGGTCAGCATGGATGAATTGGACCAAAGGATTTGTTTCTGTGCTGTACATCTCTATGACTCTATGACTCTAAATGAACGAACAAGCCTCTAAATTCAAAGGCATTAGGGCTGGGCAACAAATCCCTGCTTTTCCAGTAATGTCCACGTTCCAGGAAAGAATAAAAACACCTTGGAAAACATTAATATCATTTCAAAAATATAAATGGTCAAGGGGCTCAGGGGGAAGAAATAAACATTCTATTGCTAGAGAAAAAGTACTAGCAAAGTCATGGGTCTGATGGGGCACATCTTAGAATTATAAATGAAGTAGCTAAAAAGGTGATGGAAGTATTTTTGACATCTTCCAAGAATTCTTGGATCATGAAAGAAATCCAAGAGGATGGGAAAACTGCCAATGTAATGCCCTTATTCAAAAAATCTTGTGCACTAATCACAAACAGTTAGCATCTAAGTTTGGTGTTAATACATGAGGCAAATGGAATGTTCGCCTTTATTTCAAGGAAATGGAGAATAACAATAGGGGAATATTGCTAAAACTATACAAGTCGCTATTCAGATCACACCTAAAATACTGTGAATAGTTTTGGGCCCTTTTCTAAGGAAAAGTATATTGACATTGGAGTTAGTTCAGAGAAGGTTCCCTTGGTTGATTGCTGATATGGAGAGATATTTTATGAGGAGAGATTTGTAGGGTGGGCCTGCACTCATTAAAGGTTATAAATATCAGAGAAAACATTATTGAAATATAAGATTGTTAGACATCTTGACAGGACAAATACAGAGAGATTGTTCCTTTTGTGGGAGGCTCCAGGATCTAAGGGCATAATCACAGAGTAAGAGGGTCACCCATTTAAAACAGATTACAGGAGGAATTTAATCTCTGAGATGTTAGTGAATCTGTAGAATTCTTTACCACAGGGACCTATAAAGGTTGGATCACGAAGTATACTCAAGGCTGAGGTAGACATTTTAATCAGGAAGGCAATCCAGGGTTATAGGAAAAGGCAAGAAAGTGGAGTTGAAGATTATCATGTCAGCTATGATCTCATTGAATGGTAGAGCAGAGCTGTTTAAACAAAATTAAAATGAGAAATGTTTTGAAACATGTGTTTTAAAGGATTCCTGCATTTTTTAGGAAAGTAATATTATGGACCAGACTAGATGCCCCTCAAAATATTTTAAGAAGGTAGCCTAGACCCTAACATTTTTCTTATTTTAAGTCCTGTGTTCCAGATGCAACTTGACTGGTCAAACTACTTAACATTAAGTAAAACACAACCTATTTAACACTATGGTTAAAATATAATAAAAGAATGAAGAACTTAGAATAACATAACTCTATTGGAAAACTTAACAGGATAATAGATACAGTAACTATTACTAATTGACTGTTGCAATGTAGTAACATCCAATAAACACACTGCTTAGCAAAAATGCAAGTTCAGGAATAAGACTTTCTCACATGCAATGCCCACAATAGGAAGCAAAAACCCAGGTTCTAGCTGTAACCGAGAGAGGGGAAAAGATAGCTTCTACTTCTCCAAGACTCCTACAGTTTCTGCCAAATCTAAAAGCTAAAAGAAAAATGAGCAATCCTGGTCTGTGAGAGTTGGCCATACCCATCCAGGCTGCTTCTAATATTTAAACCTTTAAAAAATCCCAAGGCCTCACAAGCGTTTTTTGTTACCACAGACTGCTCAGTATCTTTCATTCAATTGCTGTCTTAAAAGAAACTAGGACAAAATGACCTCTTAAAGCCATAGCATCATCACAAGCAAGTAACCCAACACTTATAGCAAATATTGTGTAAATAGGTGTTTGAACAGGATGGAATTGAAATGGTTGCAGATTTATTGGAGAAGAGGAGTTGCGCACAGATACAGCTGAATGTAATCAAGAAGTTGTTTGGTCCATAGGCAAGTTATCAGTTATCAATGACAAAAATCTTTTGCCTGATAACAACAGTGTAATTGGTTCTTGATTCACTAAGTTTGGGGCGAGAATAAAATAGGGAAGAGTGATTTGATCTCCATCAGCACAGAAGCCATCTCTCCATTCTCTGCCGTCAAAAACTATTTTAAACCTGAAGAAAACTAGTTCATCTTTCTTTCAGCAGCTTTTGGAAGCAGTAACCTTTATCTGATAAGTCTGAGATCTTTTATAAGCACATTAACCACTTATGTGTCTGAAAAGCTGCAGAGGCATCCAGAGAAATGTGACTGAGGTGCAACATTCTGACCAGCATAAGATAAGGAACAACGGGACAGTATTTCAGTTTTTCTCTGCCCATAATCTATTTTTTCCCTATCTTTTGTGTATCTGAGTAGAGACAAAGTTGGAATTTGTAAGAGGATTTTACTGTTTACCTTTAACTAAAGTCTATTTACTTTTAATAAATGATAATTATTTTTAAATATAGAAACTTTGTCATGCTTTCTGACAATCAGGTTAATTGGGAAATTGTGTGCACTTATTTTAAAATTGTTGACTTTTGTGATGGGACTGGAAATGGTGGGGCTTGATTCCAATGTTCTACCCCCAGTGAGACATGGCAGTAGTCAGCGGCTGTCCAGGGAGTGTCAGGTACTTGTCGTTTTCACTAAAGAGGATGCAAGTAATATCCCAGAAATAGCTGTAAATCAGTATTTGAACAGGAGGGCGGATGGGCGGCACGGTGGCTCAGTAGTTAGCATTGCTGCCTCACAGCACCAGGGTCCCAGATTCAATTCCAGCCTCAGGCAACTGTCTGTGTGGAGTTTGCACATTCTCCCCAATTGTCTGTGTGGGTTTCCTCCAGGTGATCCAGTTTCCTCCCACTGTCCAAAGATGTGCAGGTCAGGTAAATTGGCCATGCTAAATTGCCCATAGTGCTAGGTGCATTAGTCAGAGGGAAATGGGTCTGGGTGGTTTACTCTTCAGAGGGTCAGTATGGATTGGTTGGGCTGAAGGGCCTGTTTCCACACTGTAGGGAGTCTAATCTAATCTAACTCAAGAAAATTATAATTACCAGTGAAGTTGGTACTGTGAGTTGACAAGTATGTGGGTCCTAATGGGTTTCATCATAGGCAATTATTTTAAGCGGTGAGGTAATTGATGTGTTGGTTTTAATTTTCCAGAACTCATTAGATTTGGGAAAGGTTCCTTTATATTGGATAATAGCTAAAGTAATCCTTTATTCAAAATGGGAAGGAAGCAGAAAGCAGGAATCTCCAGACTAGTTAGGTTAAGATCGAGCATAGGGAAAATTTTAGAATCTATTATAACAGGGCACTTAGATAAGTTCAAGGAAATTAGTCAGACTCAACATGGCTTTGTCAAAGAGAAATCATGTTTAACTAATTTATTAGAATAAGTTGAAGTAATAACTTGTGCTGTAGATAAAGGGGAGACAGTGGATGTCTTATGTTTACATTTCCAGAAGGCTTTTGATAAGTTGCCATATCAAAGGTTCTTACAGAAAATAAAAGCCCCAGGTCTTGGGGTAACATATTAGCATGTATAGAAGATTGGCCGGCTAATAGAAAGCAGAGAGTAGGAATAAAGGGGTCTTTCTCAGGGCTGATAGGATGTTATGAGTGATGTGTCCCAGTGGTCAATGCTGAGGCCTGAATGTTCTGGAGCTTAGAAAAATCAGATGTGAATTAATTGAAACATACAGGGTATAGGAATTCGAGACTTGGCTAGGTGGATGTGAAAATGATGTTACCTCTTGTGGCAGAATCTAAAACTAGGGGTCAAAATTTTAAAAGTAGGGGATGACCACTTAAGACAGAGATAAGGGATTTTGTTTTCTCTCAGAGGGTTGTGAGTTTTTGGAATTCTCGTCTTAAAAAGGCAACCGATGCAGAATCTTTAAACATTTTTTAAGGTAAAGAAAAATGGCTTCTTGATTATCAGAAGTATGCATGAAGGTTAAAATCAAATATTTTTGAATCAAATGATCTTATTGAATGGTTTGACTGGATGGGAGGGCTACTCTTGTTCTTTATTCATATAGAAACATAGGAACAGGAGTATCCTTTGAGTCTGCTCAATATGATCATGACTAATCATCTAACTCAGTACCCTGTTCCCCACTTTCAAATATGTTTGTATATTTGTCAGTAGAAAGGGACATGGAGTTTCGGGGTGGGGGCTTTGGGGGTGTGTGCCTAATGATCAAGCTGACTCTAAGACTCACCGTGCCAAATGAGACCTGCATTGTCTTCCACAATCTCCTGGTTCCTAAATGCAGCCAATGATTGAAAAGTGGCTGCTACCTTACCTGCAGAAAGCGGAGTCAGTGATTTTTTTTCTCTCTAGGCCAAAATGCAGGTTCCACTTGTCATAGGAATAGGAAGTGCTTTAAGGGGCAATAGTATCAATCATGCACTTGCAGGCTGAAGTCATTGACTATTGTAGATTGAAGATAGCCATCTGTGTGATTCAAGAATAATCCAATGTGGCCTTAAAAGTGATGCTTATGGGCCACAAAGCACAAAGCTAAGACCTCATAGGCTGCACAACTCTGTGCACTGACTTTCTCTCAATTTGAACTATACATATAATGTAAGGTGGTCTCATGTGTAAAGGTGCCTTTCTTGGGGGATGGGCCCATAAAAGAAGAGCTCAGTAATCATACAGCAGTTAGAACCTATACCTGCTTCTTTGTGCCGTAGTGTGCATTGATCAGAATGAAGTCCAATGTCAACGTTTTATGCAAAGTAATTCTCTGGCCTCTTTGTCGGAGTGCTATATGTCTCACAGTATGGAGCAGTATACAAAGTCATCATTTGTGAATGATATGAATGCTCAGTGCTCCCATTACTAAGGAATTGTTTTGTTCCTTACAGTCCTCACACAGGTTCATTGCAAGTGTGGCTGAGAGCCACAGAAGTGACTATCATTGCTGTTGCCCTTAAAGGCACAGAGAAATGGATGAGGAAAGATGTGACATAAAGCTCAGCACCATCAGATGCCATGCAGATGCCACATGAATTGGTCACAGTTGAAGGTCCCCTCAGTATGTGTAATAGATATACAAGGGCCAGAATCTATCATCCTCAATACCATTTCCTCCAGGTGAGTGTCAGCACAGATTGAGGATATCATGGGAACTGCCGCTGTCACTGTTTAGATTCAACTCCTTTGCCTTTTCCTGGTTCCCCATTATTATTTCCCTAGCCTCATTCTCTAAGGGACCTGTATTCACTTTTTCCCTCTCTTCATTTTTATATTTTTAAATAAAATCTTACTATCCCTTTTTATATCACTGGCTTGTTTGCCTTTATAGTTTATTTCCGTCCGTTGTTTTGTTGGTTTTTAAAACTTTCCCAATTATATCCTACTCTTCCATGGTTAAACATGGTTGGTTTATCCCTTTCCTAAAATCCTTCTTCCTCTCTGGTATATATAATTGCTGTGAGTCATTAACTACTTTCTTAAGCGTCTACCATTGTTCATCAACTACCCTTGCTGCTAATCACCTTTCCCAGTCTTCTCCGGTCAGTTCTGCACACATCTGCATGTAATTACCTTTATTTAAGTTTAGTACAGTTGTTTCCAACCCAAGATTCTCACTCTCAAACTGAATACTAAATTCTATTAAATGTTTTGGTCGCTGTATTCAAGGGGATATTTTACTCTGAGATTATTTATAGAACCTGCCTTTTTACACATCACCAGATTTAAAATAATCTGATTCCTGATTGGATCCACGATATATTGTTCTAAGAAACTGTCCAGAGTACACCATGAATTATTCCTCATGGCTTCCATTGTCAATTTGATTTTCCAAATTTATATGAAAATAAATGCAACCCATGTTTAATGTAACCTTTTTTTAAATTATTTCGTGATTTATTCCCCTGCCCTGCAGAACAGCTACTGTTTAGGGGGCTATAGGCTACTCGCATTAGACTCTTCTTCCTTTTGTTATTTCATACCTTTCCCCTATGGGTTCTACGTCATCCTATCCTCGATCATATTTGGCTATCGTATTTATTCCATCTCATACAAAGAGAGTTAGACCACTACCCATCTTGTCCTGCTTGTCCTTTCAAATAAACAATTACCCCTGAATATTTTGTTCCCAGCTTTGATCTGCTCATAACAAGGACTCTGTAATGGCTATAACATCATATCTTTTATTCTCTATTTGTGTCGTTAATTGATTTATTTTGTTCCAAATACTATACGCATTTAAATAAAGAGCTATTGATTTTGCTTTCTTCCCTTTTTTTCACATTTGATTCTATTTACTGCTGTTATTTTACACTTGCATATTCTGTCCTTCCCATCCCATTCTGGGTATGATTATCAGATTAGGGCGGCACGGTGGCACAGTGGTTAGCACTGCTGCCTCACAGCGCCAGAGACCCAGCCTCAGGTGACTGACTGTGTGGAGTTTGCACATTTTCTCCCCGTGTCTGCGTGGGTTTCCTCCGGGTGCTCCGGTTTCCTCCCACAGTCCAAAAATGTGCAGGTTAGGTGAATTGGCCATGCTAAATTGCCTGTAGTGTTAGGTGACGGGATAAATGTAGGGGAATGGGTCTGGGTGGGTTTTACTTCGGTGGGTTGGTGTGGACTTGTTGGGCCGAAGGACCTGTTTCCACACTGTAAGTAATCTAATCTGTAAGGAGCCTGGAAATGTTGCCATATCCATACCCCCCAGCCTGAACCTCAGCCCTTTCAACAACTCTAGTTATGTGTTTCACTGGGACTGTGGTTCCAGCTCAGGTAAAGTGAGGCCTGTCAGACCAGGAAGGTTGATGCCCCATGTGATTGTCCCAACTTCTCATCATAGGCCATGTTTTTTCCCAGTGCCTGGGAAGATTCTGTCGCAGGACACTACTTTATTGGGTAAAACAAAACTATGCTCACAGGTACTAATAAATGATGATGATGAAATTAATATGTTACAGAAAAGTTTTGTGAATGAATTGGACTCTTGGTAGATTTTACCTGCAGATAAGTCATGCCAATTATCATTAGCAACAAGCTGAGAAATAAAGTTTCCTGAAATCATTCTGCATATCTACTGTGTCGTGAATTGTGGCGTAGAGCTGGAAAAATCAACAGTCTCCAGCATCATTAGCAGTTTGCTCTGAAATTGAAGTATCGGTACCATTTTGATACAGTGCTAAAGGATACTAATGATTCTAATATTGCTTGAATAAAGTATGGCCAGCAATTTTAATTCATATTGTTCTGAAATTATAAGCTACTAATAGATTTTTTTGTTGGTTTTCATGCAATCTGTTATTATTCATTAATTTTGAAAAAAATCTGTTTTGAGGCAGCTTGAGATCCAAAATATGATCAGCATTTGAAGTTCAAGGTTAATTTCATGCTCAAGAGAGAAGCTCTGTGGGCATTTTTAAATCCCCAATCTTTTGATGAGAAATATTCATAATGCTTCAAATAATTTTTCAGCTGTAGCATATTCCTTTGTGGCTTTGCAAACTGTTTTGGCTTGCTTTTGATTTCCATTTCATTTGTTATGTTCTTGTCTGCACAGTTAGAATTAGGCAAACATTTAGTTCATCCAAGTAGATAAATCCTTCTCTATCCGCCTGACTATATTTTTAAACCTATTTATTAAAATTTTTCTTTGGATTGTTTAATCATCTATTGTACAGTACTTCAAAATAAAAAGAATCCTAAGTTTTAGTGTAAACATATTTCATTTTCTTTAACATCGCATTAATCTGTGATGTTTGGTCTGATATTATGAATGTCTATATTTAATCTTGATTTCATCGGATCTTCTGTAACATGCTGTATCATGCAACATCTGTAAAAATAAGTTTCTTTGAAAATGCCAAAGCAAAATATATGCATGACAACATAATGTTTCATCATGCACAGTATGTAAACAGTAAAGCAAGATAAATGCCACAGAAACACGGAAGGGTATAATATTTCCTCACGCTTCCTATTTTTTTTCCAACATTTCTTTTCATTCATTCATACAGTGTGGTCATTGTTTAGCCATCCCTGGGGAAGATGGTGATGGGCTGCCTTCTTGAATCGCTGCAATCCTTATGGTGTAGGAGCACCCATCATACTGTTAGGAAGAGAATTCTGGAATTTTCCTCCAGAGATAAAAGGGAACAGTATTACAGTTCCAAGTCAGGATGGTGAGTAGATTGGAAGAGAACCTGTAGGTAGCAGTGTTCCCAAGTTTCTACTGCTCTGGTCCTGGATGTAAGAGGCCATGGGTTTCAAAGGTGCTGTGGAAGATGCCTTGGTGCATTTCTGCATTGCCTCTTATAGTTGGTAAACAGTGCTTCATCAATGATGAAGGAAATACGTTGATGGCAGTGGATTGGGTATCAGTCAAGTGGGCTGCTTTATCCTGTAAAATGTCAAGCTTCTCAAAGATATTTGATGCTACACTTATTCAGGCAAGTGGGGAGTATTCCATTACACTCCTGACTTGTGCCTTGTAGATGGTGGACATGCTTTGTGGAATGAAGAGGTGAGTTACTTGCTGTAGAATTGCTTGTGCCTGATCTGGTCTTATAACTATTGCATTTATATAACTCGTCCAGTTCAGTTTCTGGTCAATTTACGATTTACAGTTTTGGTTACCAATTTCTGGTAACCCCCCATGATATTGTTAGGAGGGATTCAAAGCCAGTAACACCATTAAACATTACTTCGCAAGAACTAATTGATAGGACAGTTATTGGCCAGGTGGGATTTGACCTCCTTTTGGTAGACAGGACAGTTCTAGACTATTTTCCACTTTGTCAATAAGTGCTAATGTTGTAGCTACATTGGAAGAGCTTGACTGGAGGCCTGTGATCAGTGGAGTGCCACAAGGATCAGTGCTGGGTCCACTACTTTTTGTCATTTACATAAATGATTTGGATGCGAGCATAAGAGGTACAGTTAGTAAGTTTGCAGATGACACCAAAATTGGAGGTATAGTGGACAGCGAAGAGGGTTACCTCAGATTACAACAGGATCTTGAACAGATGGGCCAATGGGCTGAGAAGTGGCAGATGGAGTTTAATTCAGATAAGTGCGAGGTGCTGCATTTTGGGAAAGCAAATCTTAGCAGGACTTATACACTTAATGGTAAGGTCCTAGGGAGTGTTGCTGAACAAAGAGACCTTGAAAGGGTTCAGAAAAGATTTACAAGGATGTTGCCAGGGTTGGAGGATTTGAGCTATAGGGAGAGGCTGAACAGGCTGGGGCTGTTTTCCCTGAAGTGTCGGAGGCTGAGGGGTGACCTTATAGACGTTTACAAAATTATGGGGGGCATGGATAGAGTATATAGACAAAGTCTTATCCCTGGAGTCGGGGAGTCCAGAGCTAGAGGGCATAGGTTTAAGGTGAGAGGGGAAAGATATAAAAGAGACCTAAGGGGCAATTTTCTCACACAGAGGGTAGTACGTGTATGGAATGAGCTGCTAGAGGAAGTGGTGGAGGCTGGTACAATTGCAACATTTAAGAGGCATTTGGATGGGTATATGAATAGGAAGGGTTTGGAGGGATATGGGCCGGGTGCTGGCAGGTGGGACTAGATTGGGTTGGGATATCTGGTCGGCATGGACGGGTTGGACCGAAGGGTCTGTTTGCATGCTGTACATCTCTATGACTCTATGACTCTATGATTAGGGGCATGAGTAGTTCTGGAGCATATGTATTCAGTATATTTGCCAGAATATTGTCAGGTCCTAAATATTTACTGCATCCAGTGCCTTCAGTGCCTTCTTGATCTCACATGGAGTGAATTTAATTAATTTTAGATTGGCATCTTAATGGGGACTTGTGAAGAGGCCAAATGGATCATCCTTTTGGCACTTCTCGATGAAAGATGGGTACAATTATTTCAGCCTTGTTGTTTGCACAGATGTGCTAATCTCTCCCCATCATTGAAGATGGGTGTATTAGTGGAGCCACGTCGCCAGTTTTAATTATCCAACACCATACATGACTGCATGTGGTAGGACTTCAGAGCTTACATCTCACCCATTGGTGGTGGGTTCACAGCTCTATTTATCACTAGATGTTCATGATGTTTGAAATGTAAGTTGTGTTGTGTTGTAACTTCACCAGGATGGCACCTCATTTTTTGGTATGTGTAACTCCTGGCATGCCCTTCTCCGGTCTTCATTGAACCAGGGTTGATCTCCCGGCGTGATGCTAATGGTAGGTTACAGATTGTGATTGAATGCAATTCTGTTGCTTCTGATGGTCATAGCATCTCATGGGTGTCCTAGTATGGGTTATTAGATCAGTTTGAAGTCACACAACATTCCTGAGGGTATCCTCGATATGAATATGGGACTTTTCCTCCATAAATTTTGTCATTCTCACCCACATTGTCATGGACAGATGCACCTACAATAGGTAGTTCAGGATGAGGACTGGTAGATATTTCCCTGCTATTGTTTCTCTCTCTACCTGCTGCAGTCCCACGCCCATGTCTTACCCATGTCCTTTGCTCCTACACCAGGTCAACTAGTCATGATGCTATTTTTGATGATGGACCTTGATGTCCCTCTCACAGAGTATAGTTTGTGTCTTGCCACTCTCAAGAGCAACATTTAACAGGCATCTTGACAGCACATGAACAGGCAGGGAATAGAGTGACATGGACCACATAAAAGCAAACAATGTTTAGTTTAGAAAGGCACCATTTGTCAGCAGAGGCTTGGTGGGCTGAAGGGTCTGTTTTTGTGTTGTACTGTTCTTTGTTCTTTGTTCTTCCTCCAAGTATTGTTCAACATGAAAGAATATGTCAGTTGATGAAATGGTGGAGGGAGATTGGAGGGTGTTGAATCATGGTGAGAGGGGGAGTTGGAGGGTTTTGGTGGATGGTAATCCGCAGAACATTTCCTTTACCATGACCTGAATACACGAGACATTATGGGGCTCAAAGTCATGTTGAAAACTTCCAAAACAATGACGCACTGCCTATATACCACTGTGCCACCACCTTTGCTGGGTCTGTCCTGAAGTGAGATAGGACATACCAGGATATTGATGATGATGTCTGGGATATTGTCTGAAAATATCATTTCATGAATATGATTGAGTTAGGCTGCTCCTTGACTAGGTTCCAGGACTCCAGGACTGTTCTTCCGATTTTGGCACAAGTCCATAGATGATGGTAAGCAGGGCTTTGGATAATCAACAGGGCTGTGTTTGTCACTATCATTTCCAGTGCTTAAGGTGATGCTGAGCAGTTCATCTGGTTTCATTCCTTCCTTAGGATTCATAGTGAATTAATAGAACTGAATGACTTACTAGGCCATTTCAGAGGGCCTTTTAGAATCAACCACATGTCTGTGGGTGTGGAGTCATACATAGGCCAGATCAGGTAAGGGGGACAGATTTCCTCACATAAGGATATTAATGAACCAGTGGGCATTTACACCAATTTTGTTATTAGGTCATTATTGTCATAGTTGTCATTCGGCCAGCTTTTAATTCCAGGAATTTATTGAATTCAAATGTGGGATGAGGGGAAACCTGTGTCCCCAAAATATTAATGTGGAGTTCTGGATTACTAGTCTTGTGACATTATCACTACGCCACTGCCTACTTTTATTATAAATGAAGAATATTTCTTCATTCTTACCTTGAATTCATACTTTTAATCACATCACAATATTTATTATTTTTGTTATTACATGACTTTTTAAAATTGATTTATTTTCCAGGAATTTATTATTTTATTTCCCACTGTTGTACTTTGTCAGCTCGTCTCAGCAGACCTTCAATAACTATTAGCAAATATTTATCAAAACATAAAACAAAGGATCTTGACGTGTTATGATAGAGTCTCTACCTCAGTGCCAGATGGTGCAGGTTCAAGTCCCACCTTCCCTGGAGATATGTTATCACATGTCAGAACAGGTTGAATTTTAAAAAAACGAAGACATGTCATATATTTTTGCTAATACTAAAATATCTTCATGAATACCCCTGTATGATTGCCATTTGTGGTGCAAGTTCAAAAATAACAGTGCTTTTCTGTGTTTAAAATTTCAGCATTGGATCTTTGCCAAGAGTAGAAAAGCGTATCAAGGAAACAGTGCCATCCAATGTTATATAATGTTTGGGCAGGTTTGCTGGGCAATGACTTTGCTGTCATAATTTACAGTAGGCAGGTCACAAGCCAAAGCTGAGCTATGCTTTGGAAAAGCACAGAGGGGAAATCCAGAAAAAGAGAAAACAATAAAGTTTCAAAAAAAAAGATCAGAGAATGATGCATCAAGAATAATAAATATGTACTGGAAACAGAGAGTATGTCTGAAGTAACATGACTCTGATTATGATTAGTTCCTTTTTATAACAATCACATAACTTGGAATAAAATTGTCAAAAAAAGGTATTTTATAATCGGACGTTATTGAACTATGAGCTGGAAACAAAGAATTACTCACGGAAACACAATGATCTATTGAGCAACAACTGGCTTTTATGTTTTGTCTCCCTCAGACGAATATTGCATGGTACATTATAAGAAGGAATAAAAGTAATAATCGTGACATGAGAAAAGTAGAAGAATACAGAACACAAAATTGAAGAAGTAACTTCCAAGGAAGTAAGAAATGAAAATAACATGGTAAAAATTCCAGTGTTCAAGAAGAAATTTCTGGATTGTTTTCTGGCACCACAACCAAGCTGTTCCACTTGCATTATGGCACCAAATGAATCTGTGACCCCTGGAACCGTTACCTGGCAAAGACCAATAGGAATTACTTCTACAGTGTCTGGGTTAGCATGAATGCAGCTGCTGAGCTATGCCATCTGTCATAAGGACTCCTACTACCAACCTCCATCACAGGCTGGCAATGCCAGTGGCTGTCATGGTCACCTCCTTATACCTTTCCTTCTTTTCAAGCTAACATAAGGATCATCTGTAGGATCAGTCAATCTGCCATGAACTTATGTATCAAACAACTGATGAAGCATATCTAATATGGGCAACACTTGTATTTTCCTTCTCACTGAATAACCACAGAAACAGGACAAGACTTTGTTTTAGCCACGTTGATGCTTGTTATGGTGGGTGGGGCATGGAAAATAGGCATAGTGTTGGGATGGGGCCTTATTGATTGAATCCATGACATCAGCTTATTGACTCCACGAACATCTAGGTTTAACAGAATGTGTGTGTGAAGCATGATTAATATTATATTCCGATAGCAGATGCAAATGTAACTTGCAAATGGCATATCCATCTTACTAGTGTGTTGTCATGCATGCTTGGCATTCAAACACTGGAAGATTACATGACTACTTTGGACAGCACTGCACGAATAACAGGCTCTAAGGACACACATTGTTTATCCATACTGGAGCAGATATTTACTGTCAAAATCTGATGTGCAGCTTTATTTTGGCATCATCCATCAGAATTAGGATCTTTGTCCATGTTTGCTATCAACTTCTCTGAATGCATTGACAGCAACATAAGTCCTGATGCATACTTCTGGACACTTTCGCTAGAAGGAAAGCTTTGAATGCCAACTATGTGCACTTTCCCCATTTCCTCCTTAAATCACAAAAAGTTAACATGCAGGTACAGCAGATGTCTGCAAGGAGAGTGTGATGTTAGCCTTTAATGCAAGAGGATTGGAGACTAAGCATAAGGAAATCTTTCTGTAATTATACCATGTTTTGGTAAGGACAAAGCCTCATGTTCTTATCTAATGAACCATAAACTTGACTGAGAGAGAGGGTGAAACAACAGTTCGTTGGATTGATTCCTGAAATGAAAGAGCTAGCCTATATCGGGAGATTAAGCAGGTAATTCCCTTGTATGAGAAGAATGAAAAATAATCTCAATAAAACATATAACTTTCTCCAAAGGTTTGACTGAGGAGGTGCTGAATTGACCTAAAATGAAGGAATGTAATCCCATGGTAAGGGATTAGTCATTTAAAACTGAAATGAGGAGAAATGCCTACAATGTTGTGAAGCTTTGGAATTCTATTCCTTAGAGGATTCAGTCAACTAATATGTTGAACAGTGAAATTGATAGAACTTTTGAGCACTAACCAAGTCAAGGACTTCAACCACACAGCATCAATATCGACTTCACTAGTTTCCAATCTCCCCTCCCCGCACCTCATCCCAGATCCAACCCTCCAACTCGACAACATCATCTTGACTTGTCCTACCTATCTATCTTCCTATCGACCTATCCACTCCACCCTCCCCACCGACGTATCACAACTCTGCTCCCCCCCCATCTGCACCTACCTATCATCTTCCCAGCTATCTTCCCCCCAGTCCAATTCCCACCCCTCTATTTATCTCTCAGTCTCCTTCCCCCTCCACATTTCTGATGAAGGGCTTATGCCCAAAACATTAACTTCCCTGCTCCTCAGATGCTGCCTGACCTCCTGTGTTTTTCCAGAACCAACCTTTTCAACCCTGAGTCTCCAGCATCTGCAGTCCACACTTTCTCCAGGGAATATAGGGCTAAGGTGGGGAAGTGAAGTTCAAGCAGAAGATTAGGCCATGATCTTTTTGAACGGAGCAAGTTCTATAAGGTATTTTATATACTTAGGCTTGTGCTGTTAATGTTCTTCTGTTTATTGCATGCAATATAACCTCAAAAGCATCATCTTCAAATATCATTACCCATCTTTAGAAACCTGCCTTTCTGGAGAATTGTGTGATTCTTTTGCTTCAAGCTCTTAAGAAATAAATCAATCTGTCTTTGATTTGAATTTCAAAACATTGCTTTCATTTTTTTAATCAAGGTCTTTTGTCTGTAGGGCCTGATGAGTTGCAGTGAAGAGTTCCTCCAGTGTTACTGCAGCTATAACCCAGTGAAGAGTTCTTCCAGTGTTACTGCAGTTATGACCCAGTGAAGAGTTCCTCCGGTGTTACTGCAGTTATGACCCAGTGAAGAGTTCCTCCAGTGTTACTGCAGCTATAACCAGTGAAGAGTTCTTCCAGTGTTACTGCAGTTATGACCCAGTGAAGAGTTCCTCCAGTGTTACTGCAGTTATAACCCAGTTCCTCCAGTGTTACTGCAGTTGCCTTTCAACTTGGGTTTTCTCCTCTACCAGACGCTCTGTGGTAAGAATGCTCTGGTCATTTGACTTGAATCATTATTATTGTCACATGTACCTAGGTACAGTGAAAAGTTTTATTTTGCTTGCAGTACAGGCAGATCATACCATACAAAGATCATGGGATGATAGAATGGAGTGAGGAATACAAAGCTAAGGCTGCAAAGAACTGCACAAAAAAACAAGATTAACATTAGATTTGAAATTTGAGAGGTCCATTCAGAAGTCTAATAACAGCAGGGAAAAGCTGTTCTTGAATCTGTTGGTACATCTGTTTAAGCTTTTGTATCTTCCGCCTGATGGAAGAGGTTGGAAGAGATTATAACCGGTTGGGAGGGGTCTTTTGATGATGTTGGCTGTCTTTCTGAGGTAGCAGGAAGTGTAGATGCAGTCAAGGTTTAGATAATTAGATTTTATTGTCAAGTATACTCGAGTAGAGAAGGACAGGAATACAGTGAAAAGTGTATAACGTTGTCACAGATGGTGCCATCTTAGGTACCAAGGTATCTAGGTACAAAAAAAACTTATGTACAAAATAGTAAGAGAAACAAGAGTTAAAACATTAAGTATTATTTCATAGAATTGTAGAAAAATAAAGAAACAGGTAATAGTTTACTTTGAACTCTTTTGTAGTTTAAGCTCGGAAAATAAAAGAATAACATTAAAATTCAACAGCTTTTGATGAGTCCTCTGCTTCTCTTCCTGAGAAGAAGAGGAGTTGTTGTGCCTTCTTTACTGTTGCTTCAACATGGGTGGAGGTCAAGAGTGTGGTGCTGGAAAAGCACAGCATGTCAGGTAGCATCCGAGGAGCAGGAGAATCGACGTTTTGGGCATAAGCACTTCATCAGGAACGAGTCTTGTGGGTCCGGGCCCCTTGGCCCACAAGCCTCATTCCTGATGAAGGGCTGACACCTGAAAGGTTGATTCTCCTGCTCCTCGGCTGCTGCCTGACCTGCTGTGCTTTTCCAGCACACCTCACTCTCGACTATAATCTCCAGCATCTATAGTCCTCACTTTTGCATAGGTATCCTAAGTGTCCAGATGTTGCAGGGATGAGTGTAGGCTAAAGGAGATGGCGTCTGCTGTGGACCTATTGTGCCAGAATGCAAATTGCAGGGAATCACTGGGAGTGTTTTCCTGTTACACTCCAAGTAAGGCAGTAGACCCTTTTTAAAATTCTAATTTTAATGAGGGTTTATGATTTTCAAAGAACTCCAGTTTCCATTACTGGCTGGAGTGTCTGGCTTTTGGTGTTCCAACCAGAGAGGCCCCAGAGATTAGTTCCTTTGTGAGAAGGAAGAGTGTGCCCCTAGGGCACTGAAATCTATTCTGATCTGATGTTTTGTCTGCTAACATTCCCCTACCCTCCCACAAAGACACACACACAATTGTTGTGTTTCAGGCAGTGTCTGGGTGCAGGCCATCAGGAAGTGACCTGCAGCTGAGATCAGAACCAGGATACCAATGGCCACTGTCCTGGTACCACCACCAGGTTTACAGCTGATGGATATTCAAAACAAACATAACACTTCGGTGATGATGATAATTCAAGAATATTAATGAAAGAGTTGTCTATGATGTAGCTTCCAAGGAATGACAATGATTTGTTAATTATTATAAATTACACAGGTCTTGGGTCTGCAATAAATGAATAAATAATCATAGTCTTAGAAACCTGTAAAGCCTTAGCCATCCAAGTAATAATACTGTACCATATGCTTTAGGATAGTATCCCATATTCCAATTTGACCAACCTAATGATGCTTGTGGCATTGAGGTAGGTGAAGAGATTCAAGACAGCCATACATATTGGTTATGAAAACTGAAATAATCCTTTCATTCATTCATTGCAAAGCAAAATGCAACATCTGAATCAATCGTATTTCAATGGGCTAACCAACACAAGTGTCAATCTGTCAAGCTTTTCTTCTTGCAGTTATGTAGATTTGCTATAAACTGTAATTTCACTGCTGCAGGCCATGAAATCAAAACACAAATTAGAGAAGAATTTTCATCTAAAAACGTTGTGTGACTGACCCCTGGAGAAAAATTCCAAGTCAAATGAGCTTTTAGAAGAACTGGTGCATTTGATCTAGCCAATGTGGTGGAGCAGATGTGGCATAATGAATACCGATAGCGCACATTCTCCTCTTGGCTGCTGATTTGTGGCCAAGTGGTCCTAATGCCTGGCTACGTAAAACCATCAACATATCCTTCATGAAATCTCCTGTGGACAGAAAACAACCCTTTACTGACTTTCTACTTTTAAATGAAATTCTAATTGTCAGTTTAAAAGGCTGGAGCAAGTTACTCAGGGATCTTGCATTGATCACAGGTAACAGTATTAGATTAGATTACAGTGTGGAAACAGGCCCTTCGGCCCAACAAGTCCACACCGACCCGCCGAAGCGAAACCCACCCATAACCCTACATTTACCCCTTACCTAACACTACGGGCAATTTAGTATGGCCAATTCACCTGACCCTGCACATCTTTGGACTGTGGGAGGAAACCGGAGCACCCGGAGGAAACCCACGCAGACACGGGGTTCTCAGATTTTAAATAACAACAAGGTTTACAGAGACAACAAGATGACAGTCATCGACCAATCTTCCCTGAAACAGTAGAGCATCTCACACATATCTATGTAGGTGAAGTGGCTCTCCGGTCTGTTCAGCGCTTCCTATATCTCGGCAGCTGCTTCTTCCAAGGGACGATCATTGATGGGGACATTTGATCATTCTGTGAGCGCTACCTTCTTCAAGCTGTGAAACTGTATCTTTGACAACAGTGTTTTGTCTACCTTCTTCCACTGCAGCGAGACCTAGATCATCTATCAATGTCATGTCAGGAACCTTGACAGCTTCCACGAACAGTGTTTAAATGCAGATCAAATAGGAGGACCACTGGACCAATATGACATCCTTCATATTGCTGTATCTGCCAGCATTGAAGCCTTGCTCCTGAATGACCAATTCCAATAGTCAGATCAATGAGTTCACATGCCCGAAGGCTACCTCCCTCTGCATGTTCTCTTTTCCTGGATCATCAATCACCAATTCTCAAAGGGCTGTCGAAGGGAAAGGGAGAAAGATAAGCTCAAGGTCACCCGAGAGCACAGAGATAACACTGATTGGGATGAGAAAGATGCTGACATCTTGTCAGAGCACCTACTGATCCATCAAGCTCAGTCAGTAAGTCCTATGGTTACATAACAGCCAGTCCAAGGGATGGATGGGCATTAGGTCGGAGTCTCGGCACCTCTTAATGGACTTTTCCGGTTTGGTTGCTCAACCGGGTGGTCCATGGTCAGTCCATTGAGTCTGTCCGAGAAAACCAAGTGGAAGGACAGGATCAAGGGGAGTCACTATTGTGGGAAGGAGACTTGGGACCCTATTTATGGAGTTTGGAATTGCAGGCTGGAGGCAAAGGGGCCCTGACAGTTGTGAAAGAGGACATTTGAAGAGGGAATAGATGAGAATAATAATCTTATGGGAGGGTAGTTAGTGCACAGTCAGGAGCACCCTGTCTTCAAGAGAGATACAGTGTATCATAATGCCTGGTATGGTCACCTCATACACTAGGGTTGTGTAAACAAGTTGGGTAGTGACCTGGAGAGGGGCAAAGCCCTAGGGGTTAATTGGAAGGGTGGTCAGGAAGGGGATCTGGATATTTGGGGGCTCCCTGGCAGTGGGAGGCAGAGGCTGAAAGCCACTGCTCAAAGAATGCTCCCTGTCACCTTTCATCGTGTTGGAAATTGAAAATATGCAATGGGAAAGAAAATGGCAATCGTCACACTTGGAATGGGTGCGTAAGTGTCTTGACCTGTGAGGGAGGGGCTGCAAGACTATGTAAAGGGAAACAACATTACACACATGCAGTGTACAAGGATGCAGACCTCTTCACCTTAAAGCATTGGGTCCCTGTGTGCTGAATATTTCCCTGCCCCAACATCGCTGACCAAATCATTCAAGACTTTTGAACATAGGAAAGAATAGCAATGTTTGACCAAGAGGACCAATGGTGCTGATAGAGCCCATTACGCTATATACTCCTTGTTAATCTTGCTTTCACATGTTGTAGTAGGCCATCAACAGAGACATTGCTCCATAATACTTCCTCTTACATTCAGGGCTAAACAAACAATGTATGGCAAAATTATCAACCTTTCAGGAAATGTAAGCATCAATATACAGTGCAATGACACCAATGTGCCCTCAAAAGATTCCATTTTTCTTCCGCTCCTACAACATTTCAGGAACAGCAGCCATTTGGGTGAAGTTAGTTATAACATGCATCAGATACCAGGAGGCAGAAGATGGTGGCCAATTTGCTACATTTTACAAAATGTACAGAGCAGCCATGAGGGGGAACAAATACAGAATAGTCCCTTTGAAAGGGGGACATATTGTCACTCAATTTTATTGAAGTAACTACATAGCCTAACATGGCATCTCAGTCTGATGTATTGTCATTGTTTCTGAGACAACCAGATTCTCCCCATCAGCCATTATAACTTTGATTGAAAATACATTAAGCCTCATACTCACATTACTAAAATCATTTGATCAAGAAAGTCCCTGAGGAAGTTCATATCCTTTGTCTTTACAAGGATTCACAAATTATCACTTCTACCAGTATTTTTCAGACAAATATGTCTGACGTAGGTAGATTCATTACGATGATATTAAGTTGTTTACTTCCATATCTTGATTCTCTCACCATCTGATGCAGTCTGGCAGTTATAGCCCCAGGAACTGGCCAGCTCTCTGCTGGTAATACTACCAAACCACTCTGCTGAGTGAACATTGAAGACTTGCTTGCAGAATACAGACGTTAAAACTCTTCCAGTAAAACTGGATGGTCTCATTACCTATGCTAGCGTAAGAGTCCAGATTCCTTAATAGATTTTCTCAGAACAGGGTTCTATATTGATAGATGGACAGAACTGTTGACTTTAATTGATTGACAGCTTTAAGATCTTATAATAAAGTATTCTTTCTGTGATCACTTTTATCAATATGTCAATGTTTATTTGCATAAGATTAAGATGTGTGAAATGCTTCAAACATCTGTTATTTGAATGTTTTCTCTGACAGACACTGTAACAAGCAATAACACAGCAACAATACATTTTGTATTGTACAACAATAAATATACTTTTTCAAAAGATAATTTATGTAAGGTTTTTTTTCCATCCAGTTCCACATATGTTGAGTTTACTGGGAAAGGACACATGAAATCAAGCTCCACTATTCCCAATAAAAATCGAAAGAACCGTGGATGCTGTAAATTACAAACAAAAATGGAAGGTCACTAGATCTGAAACGTTAACTCGATTTCTCTTCACAGATGGTGCCAGACTTGCTGAGCATTTCCAGCAATCTTTGGCTTTGTTCCACTCTTCCCAAAGAGACCACAAATGTGAAAAGATTTCATAAAATCATCCAAACTCCTAAATTTACTGACTGATGAACTCAACATAAAAGAGAACACTCAAAAGTTTCTGTACTTAACAAGAAATTAGCTATTTATTACAAACAAATTGACTTTAATCAATGCCTATTGCAAAATATGAATTGCTCACTTGTATTCTCTTTAACTTAAACTCTGCCCCTGCTGAACCAGTGCCACCTACCCCACCGTCACAATAGACAGATACACAAAATACACATAAGTTGTGGAAATTGAGGGTGGAGGAAGAATTCTTAGAAACACAGTCCGATAGCACCAGTTCTGATAAAGTGTCACTGGACCTGAAATGTTAACTCTGATCTCTCTCCAGAGATGCTGCCAGACCTACTGAGTTTCTCCACCAATTTCAGCTTTACAGATTAGATTACATTTCTGATTTCCAGCATCCGTCGTTGTTTTAGTTTCTTTTTTGTCTAGGAGTTGATGAGTTGCCTCTTTTCCATTTCTTTAAGTTTTTTTCTGATCAAATGCGGTTGTTTGGACACAAATGTTCTCCTTCACTCATTTGGTGAGAATTTGTCCCTTCACTGTTGAAGGCATTTTAATTGCTCTTTCAATTTGCAGACAAAGGTGAGTGGAAAACAGCTAGCTGGTACTGTACACTTTCCGGTATGTTCTCACAGGAGAAAGAGCAAAACAAAGAGGGAGAGATTTTTGATGCTTTCACTTTGCAGTCAAGGTGTTTCTCTTCTGCAGCGATAGGGATGGGATAGCAGGAGGTAATTAACGAGGCGAGTTTCGGACAACAGCACAAGGAAACTGACTAGTCTCACCGAGAGAAACCCTTCATAAAACTTGACAAAATTGACACATTGTCAAAAAACAAGTGATTCCACCAATAGTCTCTACAGATTTGCCCTCATTGAACCTGTCTAGTTCAAGTAGACTTTTTACATGGTAGTAGCAAAGTTTATTTATTGCTTTAAGTATTCAATTAAAAGACATTGAAACCTATACTTTTCTACAGCTCAGTAAACCCATTATATAACCAAAGATTATTGCATCAAGGATCATTCCAATGGTTCTTCTTCAAACCTTTTTCCAGGGTCTCTGTATTATCTACCACATAGAGACAAAGTAATACATGTGTGGCTCTATATTTGCCTCTATTAAATTACACAAGTAATTTGTAGGTGCATTTACTCAGCACAACTAGATTTACGAATATATTTCTTACGTAAAGATCTTACACATCATTTTTGAATCATCCGCAAACTTGTAAGAAGTTGCCCCAATGTCTTCATGTAAATCTTGATAAACACAGATGATCCAGATGATGGCAGAGTAGTGCTCCTGTGCTGGGGCTAGTCTGCTCTAACCACTTTTCTCTTTTATCTCTTTACTTGTACTTTTTCTCTTTAATTTATCCTTTTATTACCATCGGCGGCAGCCAGGAATCCCGGCGTGGATCTCGTTGGTGAGTGAGCCTCTATTTCATTTTCTGGGCTGAACATGGGACTCAGCATTGGAATTGGCTGCTGCTTTATCAGCAGAGGCGACATCAGTGAGTAGGCCCTGTGGAGCCTGAAGGTTGGCAACTTCGTCATTGGTTGGGTCCATTGCGGCAGTAAAGCAGTGATGGAAGAGCATCATAGCAACATCGATGAGGTGGGCCCAGTGGCAAGAGATGCAACTCTGACATTGATGGGTCCAGCACGGCAGCAGTGAGACAGTGACGGAAGATGGCTCCTGAAGAATGTTGGTTGGTCCAATGTTGACAAACGTGAGGCAGTGGAGGAGGAATAGTGGCACACACATTATTGTCGATGAGCTGCCTCAGGACTGATGGACTGTCTTTAAACTACATCTCTCTTTCTTTATTATTTTAAAAACTATTCAAATTGACGCCAGATCGTGGTGACTGAAAAAGCTTTTCACTGTATTTTACTGTTTTTCTCACTGTAAAATGCACATGACAATAAAATCATTCATTCATTCAAAATGATGAAGAGCAATAGTCCAAAACTCAAGTCCTGTGAATTTCCACTAGTAAGGAGAATTGGCACAGAACCAATAGCATGAAGAATTACTTACTGTGTATAAAAATTCAACTAATTCTTATAACCCCAAGTAATCTCAAATCCTCCTGCTAATTCTATATGACTGAACTTTATTTAGAAGGTCACTGTGTTACCAATGTCTACACACCCAACTGTACACATCTTTTAACTTATATCTTACTGTGTACAGAAAGCTGAAATAAAATGTGTTAAGAAAGGACAGAGGTCAGCAAAGAGCCAATACATTTCCTCCTGTCTGCATTTGATTATGTCTTTCCACTCTTAGCACTTTATTCATGACCAACATTGAAATGAGTGGTAAAGGAATATACAATGAAAAATTTGCTCTGTTTGTATGATAGATTTTGACATGAAGGGAAGGATTAAGTTGTAATTTCAAAAAGCTAATGATGACCAGCTAATGAAAACAAGCTACACATGTTTACATAATATACTGTTGCAGTATGAAATTACATGCCTGATCAGGCATGAAAGTACATATGGCATAGTGTGTTACAATTTAAGTCTACAGGACATCACTAATCATACTCAATATTTCTGCAAATCATTTTGGGGTTGAAGCACTAGTCTATGTTTCTAAAGCAACCTATATTTCTAATATTCGTACTTCTCGGTTCTTTGATCAATAATTGGGACAACTATTTTTTTGTCTGTATTCAATAGCAATTCCTATTCAATGGTTGCAGAAAACCATTCAGTCAGTGATACAACTCAAATTGGACAGTCAGATACAGGAATCAGGTAGCAAAATGCTCAGTTTTAATAAATACTATTATATTAAGTCTGCATGATCTTTTTTATGGATATTGCATTCCAGAGGGAGTCAATTTGTATTTTTATAATATTTTGCCTGTGTATACTGACAGAGTGGAGTGGTCACTTTAAATGTCAAAGCATTAGGCTTTCTATTTATTTTCCAGCATTTTAGAGCAATCTCTCTTCACTCCACTGTTAAATACGTATTACATTTACCAAGCTGAATGCAAATTTCACTTCATCTCATCAGGCTCTCAGTGTTTGCCTCCTTTGACTGATATTGGATCATCATACTTAATCTAGGGTGAAATTTCCTAGTCTGAGCTAAATTACTCATAGCCATCAACAGGGAGATATTTATTTTTTGCAGGACTAATGATCTGTCCTCCAGACCCACCCACTGATGGTTATTTACAAGGACCCAGATGCTTGAGCTCAAAATGACTGGTAATGTCAGCAGGTGCCATCGCTCATTCTGGTCACTGATTGAATTGAAGCTATCCCATTGACATTGACTCTGTGACTTTTAAGGCCATTACCCTGGGTGAGAGATGATCATCTCATCATCGCTCTAAACTGACAGCTGATTAGCAACAAATTACAGGCAGGAAGATGCTCAACCATCAGGACCGCAAAAAAGACTAGAGTGCAGCTTTCTGTGTATATCACCACCTGACAGAAAAGAAAAGGCTCAATGTTAGGCAGCTAGACAACTGCCAGGCCACCTCTTTGCTATAATTTATTTCGCGCAGCAAAAACAGACTTACACCATCTGCGTGGCATATCCCAAAATGCATAGCATAATGGAAAATTGAGGAGCCATTTTTAAAACGCTACCAGATTATTTTAAATGCCACTGAGCTCACAGTTCAACAGAGATACAGTCTTGGACTCAGAGGGCGGCTACAACGTTGAGATTTATGGCACTATCTCGCTTTCTCCTCAGAGCAGCATTCATTTACATAAACAGATAATACCAGATAAAAATTTCCATTAGACAAAGGTGAAATGGATCAATTTTCTCCAGCAAAATAAATCTTAAACAGGCAGGATCATTACACCAGCCACATTTCAGAAATAATGTATTTAAAATCACCAGATAGCAGCAGTTTTCAGGGTTTCCAATTATCTTTAAGAAAAGCTTATTCTGTGGACAATAAAACACATTACTGCACAATATGATACAGTCCATAAAGATGATGATGTTTTATGTAAGGTTGTAGAAAAGCTCTGCACATTTAATAGAATGCTTACAGACAACAAGAGAGAATAATCTTTAAAATGCAAAAAGATCCAATTTTAACACTTACCCTCTTTCCACATATCCCTGAGCTTCGTATAAAACATCATCTCACTTTCTTACTTTAGGCCATAGCTATTCCTAATTTGCACATTTATTTTCATTCACTGTATGTTTTTGTTTTGATAAATATAAGGTGTAAATACTTCCACAAAATTCTCACTACCACCTGTAGAGTCACTTCTTACATATCCTGATTCCAACATTAATCTCAACATATGGAGCTTGTTTAGTTTAAATGGCATTAATTCTCCAGTTTGAACCAACTGCCTAAGTGCCATCACAGTTTGATATCAATATTGTTAGAGTATTGATTCGCCAACCAATACTGCATTGCTCTGTACTCAGCCAAATTAGGGCTATGTGCATCCATACATGATGTCTACTTTGTAAAGGGTTGAACATCCCATTGGCACTTTTTAGTCATCAAAAACATTAAGTTGTCCAGGAGGCAATGGGGAATTTCTTTAAAAATAAAGTTGAAGGGAGTGGTACCGAAGCACAGCAGCTGGGCTGTAGTTAACACCAGTAGTCTATTTTCTCAAAGGTGAATCCACACTAGTTGCCAAACCAGCAGTTTCAACTGGAGTCATGCTGTGGTATCTGCATTTAAAAAAACCCCATAAACTGTGTTTTTATTACATGGATAGAGTAGACTCAGGATAACTAGATTAATAAATATGCCAAAAGGAAAATTCAAATTCAAATCTATCTCACACACTCCATTATATTGCCTTGCAGAATTATTTATGATTATTTATACTTTTGCAATGAAATAGTATGTTCTGAATTTTTACCATGCTTGCAACTCAAGTTATGCACAGTCACAGTCATTAATTTATAGCACTGTTGCAATAGCTAATATTTTATTTGCAGCCCTAAAAGGTGAATTTGAAGCAGAATGAAAACATACATGCTCAGTTATGGATTGGAATCGAAAAATTAAAATGCATCAAACTTGAAAGACTTAAGTAAACAATGGTACAATTTAGAGTATATTGAACAGCAAAATGTGTTATGTTTGTGGGTATTTCATGAATGGTTAGGGAATTGCTATTTAATATTGCTACTTTAGATAATTTTCAACACTGGAAATTTGTGATAAATTGGTCCAGTTGCAGCATCAAAAGTTAGACAAATAACAAACATAGTACATGCTGACAGTTCTGTTACCAATGTCTGAGCACCCTTCATCATTACTAATGCTTTTTAAATTTGCTTTCATGCATATGTATATTAACAATCACACATTAAACTTCCAAAATACATCTTTCAGCTGTTATCATTTTCCAAATGCAGTTTACTCATTGTGAATAGTTTGAATTCTCTCAAAATAAAATAAGAATTTGCAAGAGAGCACCCTGTTAGTAAAATTATATTTTAATTTTTGATGTGTTCAACAAAATGTGCATGCAGTCTATCTGAGCTAGTTTAAAAAATACAGCTGGAAACAATAGTAATCTTTTAGGGAGATTTTGTGGCAAGTTATTCTGAGCCTTTATCACAATAAACTCCACATTACTGCAGATCACTTGACATAATCACACAGTGCAAAAAGGAAAACATTCTATTTGTCAAAATCTGTCAGCAACCTATTTGAGACACAGTAAGGAAAAATTTTCTTGTTGTCACTTTACTGGCAAAAATTATTAATACTTTAAAAGATACAAAGACAAAACCAAGACATATATACTGTGAATGGCTGACAGTTAGTAAATGAACTAAATGTTAACATTTCAGCACGTAACACTGAAAGCCTACAGAAATCTGAGATGGCTGTCATCAAAATCTAAAGTCTATCTGAACTGACAGCAATTTTACATTTATAAATTAATTTTGTTGCTCCAGTATCAGTTCTATCTTTAGTATAGTGACAGAATATTAATTCGCTGCAGAGAAATTTAAAATGATAATTCACTGCAGCAAAACAACATTGAGCCCACAATGCCAGCTAGCTATGGAAACCATCCCAGCAGTCAACTGAAAATACCTATAACAGAGATTATTTTCAGATTTCCTGGCATTTGCAAGCAAGTTAGAATTGCAGAAACATTACCATGTCCTAAAATAAAATCAATAAAGCTAACTTTTAATTTTACTGTGGAAATTTTCATAGTAGAACAACTCAAAATATTACACTAAGGTTATTAAACTTAATGAAAGAAAAACGATTTGACTTCTGAGTGACAAGCTAAGTTATGAATTGTTTGTGTTTGATGCTCATTATGTTAGTTTTGTAATATACTGCTTGCTCTCTTATTCTGATTATTTCATTTACGAGCTAGAAGAGAAATATCTATATCTTTTTTCAAAGGCTATACTAAAATTTCCTTCCTGCAAGAGATCACATTCTCAGACACCTCAAAATTCAAGAATAAAGGTAATGAGCAAACATATCTGTATGTCATTATTGTATACAATTATTTCACGTAAGGAAAATAAGACTGGTAGAATATCAAGATGGACACTGTTCAGTCAACCACTATGTTATCATAATGTGCCTTTCGTGTCAGGAATAAGTTGCAGGATAATTGGAAGTCTTCCAGTGCTTCTTATGTATGTTTTATGCCACTTTTGAATTTATTTCAGCTTGCTGCGTGAAGCCAAAACACATAAAATGAAAATATTCTGCTCCAGCCAATCATATAATGCTTTGCTGTCTCTTATAATACACTCATTCAAAAGCATATTGTATATTTTCCATGCAAACAGTTCTATCTGAGGATGTAATGAAATATTCTGACATTTGCAAAAAGCTGACAAATAAAACAATGTAGATCTGTACATCTTATAGTTACTAAATATGGAGCAAAGTGCATGATTTTTCTTTTATTCTTTTAAATATTATATACTCTTAAGATTTTCACATTTAGTGTGAAAAATGATACATGATAAACCAAGTATCAATTGTGGATCTATGCTTGCAATCAGTAAAACCAAAGTGATATGTTGATTAATTATGTATATCTTCTGACTGATTTTTCCAAATGAAATAAATATGTTGTTTACTATGTTGTAAGACAAAATTTTAAATAAGTTTGATATAATGGCCTTAGATGGTGCTTTTTAATTTGTATCACACATTGTACAAATCTTTCAAGTTCAAATGTTCTTAAAACATAAAATGTTGTACGAGAGAAAAGGTCATTTGTGGGAAATTATGATCTCAGCAGTGGAAGACTGACACCTTTAGGATCCTACAAGCATTGCTATTCTATGTTGGAAAAGCAAATCTGAAATAGGTATACCTGATCAAATATATCTGAGAAGTAAAATGATGTGTTATCTTCCCAAAGCAATAAATACAAACTTGTTTGTTAGCTGTTTTGATGCAAGCAATGTCAACTAATAACAAGTGCAGGTATACAATATGTGCATTCATTTCTCTATGGCTATTCTGTCACATGTAGGAATCACATGCAGACCCAACACAGAGTAGGTAAGGATGGCAGATTTCCTTTGTAGAGGGCAGAATGAACCAGTTGAGTTTGGATATCAATTCATTATAGTCATCATCACCAAGGCTTGCTTTCAATTCCAGATTTTATTAAATATGTTTAAATTCCACTAGATGCCATGGTAACATAGAACACCTCTGCTGATTACAGAGTACAGGTCAACCAATCAGCCTTGTTCTCTTATGCAGTACAAATGTTTACCCGTTACATTGGAATTTCTTGTGAATTATCCCCATGACTCAAGACAAAAAGCTTCAGCGTCATGTCTTCCTTTCACAATACTCAAATGCTGAACTGTATATTGCTAATTTTAGATTTCTAAATGTTGGTTTCTCCATGTTGCAGTGCAATATAGTAAAATGCTTTCGGTTGGAATTAAACTTTAAATTCCAATCATCAGAGTTGTGCTCTGTCATTCATTGGCTATTTTGATATGTTTTATGTGCACCAGCTGGACAATGAGTAAGAAGTGAACTAAATTTAAAAACCTGATGGAGCTGCTTTCTTTATTCCATATTATTCCAATGCTAGGCTATTAAAATATTAGAACTCAAGATGTAAATTTCTTATTCCTACATAAAATTATTTTTGCTGTGCACAAATTACAGCCCAAATCTATCTAACTTCTTGACCAGAAATCTGTACAGATACCTTGATCCTGTAGTGATCTAACAAAACTTTCTTCATTTCAACTTCAGCCCGCAGCTCTACATGAATCTTCGGTTTAACATTCCTTATACTTTTTTTACCTGACAATGTGAAGAATATGGTTCGGAGGGGCCAAGGCATGTGCAAAACACTGCAAGAAGCAACAGTAATATAATACTGGACATAATGGAGTGATGCTCCCTCTGCATCAGGAATAAGAACTTGGTCATCAGGCACAAAATGCTTCCAGTGTTGCTGTATGTGTTGCAGGTCTGGCCAAACCTCACTCCTGCGCCGTGCTGATCACGTAAGCCCATCTCCCTCTTAAATGATTGTCAAAAATGGATCATTTTTGCAGGGTCATTGTGTACAAGCTGTTATTTAAAGGAGGAAAAAAGTCTTATCCAACATTACCTGCTTCCCAATGGCCACCTTTGTGTGCAGCTGCATCAAACTGTGTACAGATACTCAGAATACAAACTCTAAGTGACACTACGTGATGTATTCCATCTGTCCTTGGTATTGTAAAGGATTGTTCTATGACCATTAACAATGAGTGCTCCAGGCAGTTGGTTTGTGTAGAATTACATGCACCCCATTGAGAGGTTTATGTAGAAAAAATTGAACACAACTCTATCAGGCAGTGGTCAACATATAACTGTGGGAAAAGGTGATGGCAGGCTCTGATGGATGGTTTCCCAAGCAGGTTGTCAAAGTCATTTGACAGAATACCTCATCACCAGAATGTTTAAGCACCATGTCACAGCCATGCTGGTTGTGAGAATGACCCTTTGTGTCAGATCTTTCCTAAATGCCTGGAATCTTACCTACTCCTCATGTTGTCCTCAAGGTGGATACTGCAAGAAAAAATAACTTCTCCATCTCCAGTTGGAATGTGCTTTGCAAAGAAGGTCTGAAAAGAGATTCAATGGTTTTGTTGAGGTTCGACTTAAGCAGTTCCATGAAACAAGACTCTGTTGTACAGGCTGTTCAGGGGACTCATATACTTTAACTATGTCGCAAGGACCATCATGTCAGTGAAAGATGCTCTTTGCCCCTGTCTAAAATGTGCTGTTCTTCCAATGTAAAGTCTTGACATTGACAGAGTGTTGCATTCTGGCACATTCCAAGATCTAGAGCAAGGTGCTGGGAAATGCACTAATGTTTGAGGTGGCCATTGTAGAGGGACAATAGGGAGAGGTAGCCATCTAAGGCCTTCCAGCCAAGCCGACTGAAGAGTTAGAAACTGTAACAATCTTCTGGCTGTTATGGACCAGGCCAGACCCCCTGTAAACATTTCAAGAAAGTAGTCCAGATTGTAACTTCGCTAGTTATTTTGAGTAGGTTTAATGTGGATAGTCCAGGAAGGGATGCAGCTGGTCAAACCACTTAGTTTTAAACATAATAAATTTATTTACAAGATTACTGAATGAAATACAAAGAAAAGAGAACAAAATACCAAATGTCTTAACCTACCTGAAAACCCAACAGATAATCCCAATTTAATGATGCTGTTACAAATATTTGCAACAATTCCCCCTTAACACCCCAGGGCACAAAAGGTAAAATCAAACACAGGGTCTTACAGGAGAGAGAGAGATGGCAGAGAGATTCAGCATGGAATATCTTTTTCCATGTAGCTGTTTCTTTGACAAACATCCTCAAAACTGACTGACTGCTTTCTCTGAACAGCCAGACTGGTAAAACCAAACCAAACCAGAGAAAAGCTGAGCTCGGAGAACTGGCCACTCCTCTTTTATTGTACAGATGTTTTTTTTTTCAAAACTTGAAAGCATTCTCAAGTAGATCAACCCCACACATTTCAAAGCCTGTGTTTTTATGATCTCCTGGGAAAAAAACCAAGGACAACCTAATCTTGTTAAAGGAGTAGCATCACCACACCTCCCCCCTTTAAAGAAGAACCCATCAATATCCAAAGATGTCTTCATTTTAAAACCCCTTAATCGTAAACTGTTAGTACTTTACAACACACATATACATTACACTGACAATAATTATGCAAAAATGCACTACTACATTTTGTTTCAGTCGGCTGTAGTCCTGCCACCAAACACTTCCATTTCTCATCCAAGTCTTAACAATCCGTCGGCAATCACGTTTTCTCATCCTGCCACATGTACAATTTTCAAGTTGAACGGCTGTAACAACAAGCTCCATCTAAACAGTCTGGTATTTTTGTTAAATTTCTCCACAAACTTCAATGGGTCATGGTCAGTGCATATGATTGTCTCAGATACATTACTGGTAACATAAACATTGAACACTAATCTTAAAGTCTCCTTTTCAACTGTCAAATATTTCAGCTGATGAAGTTCAATTTTCTGGAGAAATACCCGATAGGTCTTTCTACCTTCTCATCATCTTCCTGCAAGAGCACGGCACCGACACCCACATCACTCTCACCTTGAATGGCTTTGCGTATTTAGATGTGGCAAACACTGGGGCAGTGGTTAACACAGCTTTCAGGCTGTTAAATGCCTTCTGACAGTCCACTGTCCACTGAAACTTCTTGCTTTTCTTTAGCAATTCAGTGAGTGGATCAGCCACACTGCTAAAATTTGGTACGAATTTTCAATAAAATCCACTCAATCCCAGCAACCATAGTACTGCTCATTTTGTTGATGGTATGAGAACTCCCCAATAATCTTTCTTTTTGCATCCTGTGGGGCCATTTGTCTGAGTCAAATAACGTGGCCCAGGAAGGTGACTTGGGCTTTTGGCAAATTCACTTTTCACCAGGTTTATCACCAAGCCTGCCTTCTGAAATCGATTGAACAAGTCTGATAAATGTTGTAAATATTCCTTCTATGTGTGACTAAAAATCACCAGGTCATCAATATATATGACACAATTGGGTCATATATATTGATGACTTTATTGGCAATGACTTTATTGGTTAACCTCTGAAATGTGGCTGGCGCATTTTTCATACTAAATGGCATGACTTTAAATTGATACAGTCCATTTGGCATTACGAAAGTTGAAATGATCTTCAGTCTTTCGCTCAAAGGTACCTGCCAGTATCCTCTGAGCAAGCCCAACTTAGAAATAGAAGTTGCTTGTCCCACATTTTCAATACAGTCTTTCAAACATGTAATCGGATATGCATCAGTCTTTGTAACTGCATTGACTTTGCAATAGTCCACACATAACTGTTGGGTACCATTTGGTTTTGGCACCATTACTACGGGCGAGCTCCAGTCATTGTAACTCACTTCAATTATGTCATCTTGGAGCAAGCATTCAATCTCCTTTTGAACCTATGCCAACGTTAGAGGATTATGTCTATCAGGATGTTACTTAATCGGAACAGCATTTCCTATCTCTACATCATGCATAATTAGGTTGGTACTTCCCAGTTTATTTCCACATATCTCCCCATGCAACAGTATTAACTCTTTTAGGTTATTTCAATTTTCCTCTGGAAAGTAACTCAATAATTTATCCCAATTTTTGACAACTTCCTCATTGTCCAATTTAATTTGAAGAATGTCCAATTCAGAATCCTCTGAACTTGTTTTTTCCTTCTGTGTTGTAACCAATAAAACAATCTCCTTTGGCTTTCCTTCCCTGTCAAAATACCTTTCTGAGCATATTCACATAGAACATAGAACATAGAACTCTGTTGTACCCGGGGGAAAAGTTTCTGACTGTCTACTCTATCTATTCCTCTGATCATCTTATAAACCTCTATCAAGTCACCCCTCATCCTTCGCCGTTCCAACGAGAAAAGGCCGAGAACTCTCAACCTATCCTCATATGACTTCCTCTCCATTCCAGGCAACATCCTGGTAAATCTTCTCTGCACCCTCTCCAAAGCTTCCACATCTTCCACATGACACACTCTGTGAGGTTTCTTTCTGTCTGGAGTCCTTATCAAATATTTCACCTCATTCAATTTCCTTTCGACTTGATAAGGTCCACTAAACCTTGCTTTTAAAGGTTCACCTATCACTGGAAGTAACACTAACACCTTATCTCCGACAGCAAAATGGTGAGTTTTTGATTTCTTGTCTGCTTCCTGTTTCATTTTTGCTGTGATACTTTTTAATGCTGTCTAACCAACATCCCCACTCTATTTAATCATTAGCTAAAATTTGACACATATTCCAAATATGTGGTCTCTGAATTCTGACTTACCAATTTCCCTTTAATTAATTTTAGTGGTCCTCTCACTTCATGCTGAAAAACTAGTTAAAATGGACTGAATTTGGTCAATTCAGTTGGTGCATCTCTGATTGCAATAAGTACAAATGGAGTTCCCTTATCCCAATCATCTGGATAGTCTTCATTATAAGTCCTCAACATGGTCTTTAATGTCTGGTGCTACCTTTCTAGCACTCCCTATGACTCTGGATGGTACACATAGATTTGAATTGCTTTATTCCTAAGCTCACCATAACTTCCTTGAATACTTTTGATGTAAAGTTTGACCCTTGATCTGATTGTATCTCTGTGGGTAGTCTGTATCTGGTGAAATGTTTGAGTAATTCCTCAATAAACCTTTTAGCTGCGATATTGCATAATGGAATGGCCTCTGCAAGTCTTGTTGTTTCATTATTGTTAACAAATACTGATTCCCACTTTTTGTTTTATATAGTGGTTCTATGCAATTAATTAAGACTCTTGTAAATAGTTCCTTAAATGCAGGAATGGGTATTAAAAGTGCAGGTTTTGTTACTGCCTGTGGTTTTCCAATTACCTGACATGTGTGACATATTTGGCAAAATTTAACTACATCCTTGTGCAGTCCAGGCCAGTAAAAATACTTTTGTATTTTAGCTTGAGTTTTTCGCATTCCTGAATGACCCCCTAGTGGTAGTTCATGCGCCACCCACAACATCTCCTTTCAGTAACCCGCTGGCAATATGACTTGATGAACTTCTGTCCATTTCTCATCTGCCTGAATATGTGATGGTCTCCATTTCCTCATTTTTAAGATAGTAACATTCAGGGATACATTCAGATTATTTTTCTGTGTATGCCTTTTGATACAATTGCTTTAAATTTTCAACTTTCTGCTGTAACTCAGTTAAGTTATCGAGCTAAAGATGTCTGCTGTCATCTATCTACTCCTGGCTTGTCTCAACCATCGGATCAAAAAGGAGTTCTGCTAAATCTGAGCTCTTTGATCTCTCCTGTTTCAACCAGTGACTTTCTCACCTCGTTACCACACAGAAAAATCCCAGGATATGCGTCCTGCAATAGTTCAGTTGCCTCAGTTTCTACTAGCTTTTCAACAGCAACTAGCAGCACTCCTACCTGTGAACCAGCTTTATCGTTAGCAAGGACAAATTATATTCTGGGAGCTAAGAGTTTGTCCAGTACTCTTACCACAACTTCTCCACTCTTCACTGGATGCTCCAACCCCACATTACGTAATTGAATGCTTCTTGTCTCACCATGAATTCCCATTACTAATACCTTTTCTGGCAATAGTCCATCAGAGGTACATATTTCTTTATCTTTCAACAACACAGATTGAGAGGATCCTGTATCTCTCAATATTGCAACATCTTTAACTGCTGCGCCTGGCCTAAGTGAGTAAACTTTACCGTTGCAAGTATATGGATTAAGAAGATCTGGTACAACCTCCAACCAGCTTGTACATTGTGGTGCAGCTTTCTAGCCTCCACTGTGCTTTCTGTTCCCACTCCAACAAAAATCACTGGCTTATCCTGTTTTCCTACATCTGGCTTGCCAGTGATTTTCCTAACCCACCAACATTGTCATTTCATGTGGCCTACTTTATTGCAGTAAAAACACTGGAATGTTTTAACTTCTCTTTCCCCTTCAAGGGTTTCCTTTATACCCTATGGTAAGTTATCTTTATGATCATCACCGAAATCTACATTTCTGTTTCCACGCGAGAATTTCTCTTTTCCCTAATTTCTATCCATCATGGACTGAAATTGAGTTTGGAAGCCAAACTTTGATTTATATACCAACTCATAATCATCAGCCATTTCAGCTGCAAATTTTGCCATTTTAACTCTCTGCTCTTCCACGTGAAGCTTACCTTCAGCCTTCACCTCCAGCCTTTTAAACTGACTTTACTGTCTAATTGCCAATTTCTGAAGTTCAAACTCTCTCTCTCTCTTCCTTTCCTCTCGCTTTCTCTCTCTTTCTATCTCTTCTCTTTCTTTTCTTTTGTTCTGCAAAAGCGATTTGTTCTTTTTCTCTTTCCTGTTTTTAATCGTAATTCAAACTGTTTCATTTCTGTTGTGCTTTCCTTGACTTTTGCCTCTAACTCAAGCTGAATTTCAGCCATCTCTATAAATTCTGATGGTGTTTCCAGCAAATTTAAATGCTGAGCTTTTGCTGTCATTATCTCTCCTTTCCTTATAGAAAGAGACAGCTCCAATCCCAGCTTGTCTGCTAATTCCAGCAGCTTGGCCTTAATCACCTTTTGCAAAACCCCCAAAGACACTTCTTCCACCCCCAGAAAACTCTTGATGACTGAAAGAGCTATTGCTATCCCAGCACTATTCAAACCAATCAAATTCAACACCCAGAACAAAAGCCACTAACAACTACCACTCGCTGCTTTCAAGCCCAGCAATCCTAATTTCAAATTGGAACTATAGAATAAATCCCACAAAGAGCCCCTAATCTGTTATGGACTAGGCCAGAGCCCCTCAAAATATTCCAAGAAACTACTCCAGACTCTAACTTTGCTAGTTGTTTAAGCAGGTATAGAGTGGATATTCCAGGAGAGATGCAGCTGGTCAAACCACTTAGTTTTAAATAAAACAGTATTTATTTACAAGATTACCAAATGAAACATTAACAAAAGAGAACAGAATACTGAATAACTTAAATCTATGCTGTGGTTCTGTTCGCCGAGCTGGAAGTTTTTGTTGCAAACGTTTCGTCCCCTGACTAGGTGACATCCTCAGTGCTTGGGAGCCTCCTGTGAAGCGCTTCTGTGGTGTTTCCTGCGGCATTTATAGTGGCCTGTCCCTGCCGCTTCCGGTTGTCAGTTTCAGCTGTCCGCTGTAGTGGCCGGTATATTGGGTCCAGGTCGATGTGTTTGTTGATGGAGTTTGTGGATGAGTGCCATGCTTCTAGGAATTCCCTGGATGTTCTTTGTTTGGCTTGCCCTATAATGGTAGTATTGTCCCAGTAAAATTCATGTTGCTTGTCGTCTGCGTGTGTGGCTACTAGGGATAGCTGGTCGTGTCGTTTCGTGGCTAGTTGATGTTCGTGGATGCGGATCGTTAGCTGTCTTCCTGTTTGTCCTATATAGTGTTAACATTTATAACATTTATAACTTACATTCCATGCAAAATTTTAAAATTGGAAATAACCAGAGATTCAATAGAAATAAACATTTCTTGATGCACTCAGTCTAAGGTACCTCAAAACCATTTCAATAAGCTTGATGTTGACAATGTATGTCCATTCCAAAAGTGTGGTGCTAGAAAAACACAGCAGGCCTGGCAGCATTCAAGGAGCAAGGCTGTTCTCTGAGTAGAGTGTTAAATCCTTTGCAGAATGCTTTATCAGCAAAACTTTCAAACAAGCATGAAGATATATTTATAGACTGGCTGGTAATGAAAAAGATTTTCCCTCTCAGGTCCTTGGATAATTACTTGGACTTTCATCCCCTATATATGGTGTCCTCAAAATGGTTACTTTGGAGGAGATTATTGTCCACCTTTTGCTGGAAAGTGCTTTTAGAAAGTCCAGAAAGAGATGCAATAGTTTCTGACAAGGTTCACCCTGCTATTGAAATGATATTATTAAATTGGAGAGGGCTCAGAAAAGATTTACCAGGACGTTGTTGGGACCAAAGGGTTTGAGTTGTAAGATATAGGCGGAGACATTTTTCACTGGAGCGTAGGAGGTTGAGGAGTGACCTTATAGACGTTTCTAAAATTATGAGGGACATAGATGATGAACACCAAAGTCTTTTCCTACGGTGTGTGTGTGTGTGTGTTCAAAACTAGAGGGCATATTTTTAAGGTGTGAAGAGAAAGATTTAAAGGAACCTGAGGGGCAACTTTTTAAAACAGAGGGTGGTGCTTGTGTGGAATGAACTGCCAGAGAAAATGGTTTTTGCAGGTACAGTTATAACATTTGAAAGACATTTGGATAGGCACATGAAAAGGAAAGGTTTAGAGGGTTATGACCAAATGCAGGCAACTATGATTAGTTTGGTTTGGGAAACTTGGTTCGCATGGATGAGTTGGACCGCAGGATCTGTTTCTGTGCTGTGTAACTCTGCAATTTTGTGCTACATGGGCTGTTTGCAGGGACATAAACTGAGACAAACATGAATTGTGTTTGGAGGACAATCAACTTAGTTAAAGTTGCTCTTTAGTTCTTGAAACTTGCTGGTCTTCCAGTGGTAAGTTATTCTCAACAATGTTTTGCAGACTGAAATATCCCAAGGTCCAGGACCTCATGCTGAATGATGAACTAAAGCTTGAGACAATCGCCACAGAGGGGCAATGGGGAAAAGGGAAATTTAAGGGCTTTCAGCCATAACAAACCTGGGGGAGGAGTACATGTACTGGAGGCCATTAAAATAATTTACATGAAGAGGTGCAAGACGTGACCATTATTTTTCATGAATATTTTACTTCTGTTTTCAGGAGAGTGACAAAGTTGATATTACAGAGTTATGGAGGAGGGATGTTACAGGGTTTCCAGCTGTCCCAGAATCTTCCAGGAATTTGGCCTCTTGTCCCATGTGCAGTCTTGCTGGAATGTTTTGTTCCAAATTGCTTCTGTATCTGCAGGCTTTGTTTCCATACTCGCATTGGGTGCTGAAGATTTGAGGTTTGCCCTTTGGGTGTGTGAGAAACGAAGCTCACTGCCAAATAATTTTAGTCCGAGTCAAATTCCGAAGCAGTCTTTATTCATACATTCTTGGAAGAGCAGGTGTCCAAAAAGTAGGCACACCGCTGAACAATATCAGTGCATTTTTATACAGCCTCTGCGAGTCCCTCGGTACTTCCCCTTTTACCTCAAACGTGACAGTTGCAGTTGCTCTGTGCAGCTGCTAATCTATTTGGTTTACCACATCCGTCTGTGGTCTGTTGTTAGCATGCAACCACCCCCCCCCAAAATAGCTGAGTCTTATCACTTCTGCTGAAGCAACACTGAGTCTTATGACTTCTATTGAAGCAACACTTCCACACATTTTCCACAGGTGTCCCATGGTGAGATGCAAATTAGCAGCATCATGATCGCAAGGTCTCAAAGTTTCGCTATACTCACAGTCTCACCAACACAATACCACTTCTAGAGCTACAGAGTTGTTTTGCATGGAAATAGACCCTTCAGCCCAACTTGTCTATGCTGACCAGTTATCTGAAATTAATCTAGTCCCATTTGCTAGCATTTGGCTCAGATCCCTCTAAACCCTTCCTATTCATGTACCTATCCAGATGCCTTTTAAATGTTGCAATTGTACCAGCCTCCACCATCTCCTATGTCAGCTCATTGGATACATTTACTGCCCCCTGCATGAAAAAGTTACATCTGAAGTCATTTTAAATCCTGATGAAGGACTTATGCCCGAAACATCGATTCTCCTGCTCTTTGGATGCTGCCTGACCTGCTGTGCTTTTCTAGTGCCACCCTTTTCGACTCTGACTCTCCAGTATTAGCAGTCCTCACTTTCTCCCATTTCAAATCTTTCCCCCCTCACTTTTAACCTATGTCACTTAGTTTTGGATTCCCTACCCTGGGAAAAATAATTTGGCTATTCACCCTATCCATGCCCGTCTTGATTTTGCAAACTTCTATAAGGTCATTCTTCGGTCTCCAATGATTTAGGAAAAATAGCTCCAGCCTATTCAGCTTTCTCCATAGCTCAATTCCCGCCTCAGGCGACTGACTGTGTGGAGTTTGCACATTCTCCCTGTGTTTGCGTGGGTTTCCTCCGGGTGCTCCGGTTTCCTCCCACAGTCCAAAGATGTGCAGGTCAGATGAATTGGCCATGCTAAATTGCCCGTAGTATTAGGTAAGGGGTAAATGTAGGGGCATGGGTGAGTTGCGCTTCGGCAGATCGGTGTGGACTTTTTGGGCCGAAGGGCCTGTTTCCACGCTGTAATGTAATCGAAAAAAAAGTCCCACAACCCCAGCAACATCCTTGCAAATCTTTTGTGAATGCTTTCAAATTTAACAACGTTAAAAATCACACAACACCAGGTTATAATCCAACAGGTTTATTTGGAAAAACTAGCTTTCTGAGCGTTGCTCCCTCAACAGGAAGCAGCACCTGATGAAGGAGCAGCACTCTGAAAGTTAGTGCTTTCAAATAAACCTGTTGGATTATAACCTGGTGTTGTGATTTTTAACTTTGTCCACCCCAACCCAACACCGGCTCCTCCATATCAAATTTAACAACATCTTTCCTGTAATAGAGATCAAAATTGAATGCAGTATTCCAAAAGTGGCCTAACCAATGTCCTGTAGCTGCAAAATGACATCCCAACTCCAACACTGAATGCACTGACCAACAATGGCAAGCATATTAAACACCTTCTTCACTACCCTGTCTACTAGCGACTCCTCTTTCGAGGAACTGTTATCCTACATCCCAAGGTTCCTTTGTTTGGCAACCCCCAGTACTCTACTGTTAGATCTCAGATTTTCCAATGACCGTCTGAGTCCTGTGGTGGATTCAGGTGTAACTGTAATTTGGTACAACTTTGTTACAGCTTCAGATTTTCTTCACAGTAAGGCACACAAAACTTCAGGGGTTTCATTCTCTGCCTAGTTACTCTTTTGCCCTTAATGTGTTTGTAGAATCCCTTTGGATTCCCCTTAACTCTGTTTGCCAAACTATCTCATGTCCCCTTTCTGTCCTCCAGGTTTCTCTCTACAGCATACTCCTATTGCTTATACTCCTCGAGAGATTCACTCATTCCCAGGTGTCTATACCTGAAATATGCCTCCTTCTTTTTCTTGATCACAACCTCAATTTCTTTTGTCATCTAGCATTCCCTACAGATATCAGCCTTGCCCTTCACACTAACAGAAACATACTGCCTCTGGACTCTCAGCTCGTTTTTGAAGGACTCCCAAATTCGAACCATCCCTTTACCTGTCCATCTCCCTATCTCACCCAGACACCCCATTTCAAAGCATTGCCTGACCCAATGCCCAACACTAGTGTCTTGCTAATACCAGTGTGTTTACTTTTTCATTGCTCAGCATTGGTCACCTTGGATATGAATAAATATTGTGAAGGAGGAAGTATTAAGATTAGATTAGATTACTTACAGTGTGGAAACAGGCCCTTCGGCCCAACAAGTCCACACCTACCCACCGAAGCGCAACCCACTCATACCCCTACATTTACCCCTTACCTAACACTACGGGCAACTTAGCATGGCCAATTCACCTGACCTGCACATCTTTGTGACTGTGGGAGGAAACTGGAGCACCAGGAGGAAACCCACGCAGACATAGGGAGAATGTGCAAACTCCACAGTCAGTCGTCTGACGCGGGAATTGAACCCGGGTCTCTGGCGCTGTGAGGCAGCAGTGCTAACCACAGTGCCACCCAAATGTTGTTGAGCATTCTTGGATACACGACTGGGCTCAGACGAAACATCTATTGCAGACTGCTAAAGCTGCAACAGGGGAAGAAATCATAGAAATTCTGGCCATTATTTTTCAGATCTGGGCAGAGGTGCAGGACACTGAAGGACAGCTGCATCTTAATGATAAAGAATAAATAACGGGCAGGTCAACCTTAACATAGTGGCAGCAAAGTTACAGGGGGATAAAACCTGGGGCTGTACAAATCACCTAACAGAATGATGTTTTGTGCTGTTTCTGAAAAAACACAGCCAATGAAGAAAGTGATAAGATGGCTAGGGGTCTGATCCAGTGTGACACCTCCCAGGATCTGGTCCAGCAATACACGACACCCCACCCCCCGCGGTCTGGTCTGAGCTGAGCTGATTTGATCCCCATACTCTGACCTAGTCTGACCCCGTCACGAGGGTAACCGTTGAGCCGGAAGTCCCCGCACAGATTCCATCCGGTTCAAAGCCTGAGGCCTCGGGCTCGAGAGAACAGAGTCCGCAGGGTCGGCCCTCACTGTCCCCACACCCCGCCTTCACTCACTGTCCTTCCCGGCCCTCACTGTCCCCACACCCCGCCTTCACTCACTGTCCCTCCCTATCGGTCCGGGTGACGATGTGTCGGTGGTGAAATGCCAGGTGGAAGTGTCCCCGTGTGCAGACGGCCCGGTGACGGTGACGGCCCGCACTGGTTAATGTAGGGGCGGGTGGGGGGACTGTCCCTGCGGCGGACCTTTCACTGACAGCGTTAACTCCCTCAGAGAAGTTACCGCGGGACTTTGTTAAACCAAACAATTTTTTTTGAAAAAAAAATCATTTACAATGGGTTATTTTGGAGCAGTTCTATAGCCACTTGATGGAACATTCACTTTGTTGAACTAATTTTCATAGGCATAAGGTGAGAAATATCATTAGCTTATTTCAGACTCCAGCATCATCTCCTAGCATGTTTCCACAATGTTGATTCTAAATAAGGTAAAATACCTCCAGATGAAAAGTATTATTGAATATTTTGCCAAGTGGTGTAAAATAGATTATTCAGAATACTGGAGACCTAAGAGATTCTTGTAATTTTTTTCAAATGGAGCAGCCTTTAATCGCTCATGATATTGTTAAAGGAATCTTATTGACTTAATCATACATTCATCATGTTAAAAAAACTTGACGTGTTCTTTTCATTTCTCTATTATTTCCAGCATCATGCCTCAGAAGTTGCTTAAAAGTGCCCATTATATTGAACTAGGAAACTACCATTATTGGCCTGTTCTTGTACCACGAGGCATCCGTCTGTACACTTATGAACAAATTCCATCCTTTCTTAAGGATAATCCTTACATTACAGATGGATATAGAGCTTATCTACCTTCAAAATTATGCTTGAAAAGGTAAATTATAGATTAAAATAAGTAAGATCTTTCTCAAATTAATTTTCATACATGTTTTGTATAGCAATGTATTTCCAGAATACAAATCAATCATTATCCCTCAAACAAAATTGTAAGCTATACTTTAGTAACTAATTTGGAAGTATTAAAGATCTGGTGCCAATCATAAAACTATTTAACCATTACGTGATAAATGCAATGTATCTGAAATGGTAAATGTACAAAATGTTAGCACATGTGCGAAGACATTTTACTTAGCTCTCCAGAAGATTAAGGAAATTAAGACAAAGAACTGCAAATGCTGGAGATCTGAGACCAAAATAGAAATTTCTGGAGAAACTCAGCAGGTTTGGAAGAAGAGTCAATGGACTCACAATGTAAACTCTGCTTTCTTCCCACAGATGCTGCCAGAGCTTTTGAATTTCTCCAGCAATTTCTGTTTTTGATTTAGGAAATTGGTTTAGTTACTCAAATAATTGTTCCTGTATTTTGCATTGGAATAATATAATACTTTCTTCTACAGTCTTTTCATCCTTTCTAATGAGACGGTGAATATCTGGAGTCATCTACTTGGATTTTTCCTGTTTTTCAGTCTTGGCATTTATGACATGACCACTGTACTTCCTGCGGCAAGTGCCTCTAGGGATGATTATGTTATATATTCCATATGTCTCTTCTGCTTCCAGGCAAGTAGTTTAGATATGTTTATCCATTAAAAAAATATATACGTTAAGGGAATGTTGGAATGCATGTCTTTTTTCCCTTCCATGTACAGTGGATACTCCAGTGACTATATGTCAGTTGACATTATGATCTGACCAGTATCCCTATTAAGGGACCATCCCAACATTCTTTTACTGTCAGTTGCCACGAAATAGAATGATGGTGTAAATTTTGCAGTTGACCCAGGTAGTAGATGTTGGTGAGGATTATGAAAGTGTCACATCCATACACTGATGTCTGAGTAAGAAAAGTATTTTCTCACTACAGCATTCAAATGTGCTAGATAGAGTAAAGTGTTACAGTTTTGTATTAGTAAAACAGGAAGAATTTCACATCTGTGCCTAGTTTATTTATTATCATTCCTTTACTTTGGTTCCAGAAAGAGTTTCATCTACTGTAAGTAGAAATGTTTATGCATGCTTAAAGTAACTTTAAAAAAAAAAAATTCATTCACGGGATGGAGTGATATGCTCTTGTCGGATGTGGGAGTTTAGGGAGAGTTTACAGGTTACTGAGGATTATGTCTGCAATAAATGCCGTTGTTTGCGAATCCTGTCAGATCAAATGGATCAGATCGAGAGATAATTATAGGCAATGAGGAAGTTACGAGCAAGGGGATGTGATGGATGACAGTTATAGGAAGGGGGAAGAGTTGCAAATACAGTCACATAGATGGGTTAGCTCCAGGAAGGGTAAGAGAGGTAGACAGTTCATGCAGGAGTCTTCTGTGACTATCCCCATTTCAAACAAGTATACTGTTTTGGAAAATGTAAGGAGTGATGGATTCTCGGGAATATAGCACGAACAGCCAAGTTCCTGGTATTGAGACTGGCTCTATTGCAATGAGGGGTATGTCAGGTTCCAAGAGATCGATTGCGTTAAGGGACTCTCTATTCCGACGTACAGACAGATATTACTGAGGCCAGCAGTGAAAAATCAGAAAGGTGTGTTGCTTCCCTGGTGCCAGGATTAAGGATGTCTCCGAAAGGGTGCGGAATGTTCTCACGGGGGAGAGGGGCCAGCAGGAGATCATTGTCCACATTGGAACCAACGACATAGGAAGGGAAAAGGTTGGAGATTCTGAAGGGAGATTACAGAGAGTTAGGCAGGAATTTAAAAAGGTCCTCGAGAGTAGTACTATCTGGATTACTCCCGGTGCTATGACCTGGTGAGGGCAGGAATAGGATAGAGCAGATGAATGCATGGCTGAGGAGCTGGTGTATGGGAAAAGGATTCACATTTTTGGATCATTGGAATCTCTTTTGGGGTAGAAGTGACCTCTACAAGATGGATGGATGGCACCTAAATTGGAAGGGGACTAATATAATGGCAGGGAGATTTGCAAGAGCTGTTCAGGAGGATTTAAACTAGTAAGGAGGGGTGGTGGGACCCAGGGAGATAGTGAGGAAAGAGATCAATCTGAGACTGGTACAGTTGAGAACAGAAGAGAGTCAAACAGTCAGGGAAGGCAAGGACAGAGCAGAAAACAAGGTAGGACTGACAAATTAAACTACTTATTTCAATGCAAGGGGTCTAACAGGGAAGGCAGATGAATGCAGGGCATGGTTAGGAACATGGGACTGGCATATCATAGCAATTACAGAAACATGGCTCCGGAATGGACAGGACTGGCAGCTTAATGTTCCAGGATACAAATGCTACAGGAAGGATAGAAAGGGAGGCAAGAGAGGAGGGGGAATGGCATTTTTGATAAGGGATAGCATTACAGCTGTACTGAGGGAGGATATTCCCGGATATTCAAACTGGGAAGTTATTTGGGTGGAACTGAGAAATAAGAAAGGGATGATCACCTTATTGGGATTGGAGCTTTTAATAGTAAGAGGGAAATTGAGAAACAAATTTGTAAGGAGATCTCAGTTATCTGTAAGAATAATATGGTGGTTATGATAGGGAATTTTAACTTTCCAAACATAGACTGGTGCTGCCATAGTGTTAAGGGTTTTGACAGAGAGGAATTTAAGTGTGCACAAGGAAATTTTCTGATTCAGTATGTGCAAGACTTGACCTACTCTTGGGAAGTAAAGCAGGGCAGATGACTGAGGTGTCAGTGTGGGACCACTTTTGGGCCGGCGACCAAATTCTATTAGTTTTAAAATAATGATGGAAAAGGATAGACCAGATCTAAAAGTTGAAGTTTTAAATTGGAGAAAGGCCAATTTTGACGGGATTAGGCAAGAACTTTCAAAAGCTGATTGGGGGCAGAGGTTCACAGGTAAAGGGACAGCTGGAAAATGGGAAGCCTTCAGAAAATTAATAAAGGGTATTGATGAGGGCAGAGTAGTAGATGTGATCTGTATGGACTTGAGTAAGGCTTTCAACAAGGTTCCCCATGGGAGACTGGTTAGCAAGGTTAGATGTCATGGAATACAGGGAGAACTAGCCATTTGGATACAGAACTGGCTCAAAGGAAGAAGATAGAGGAGGGTGGTGGTGCAGGGTTGTTTTTCAGGCTGGAGGCCTGTGACCAGTAGAGTACCACAAGGATCGGTGCTGGGTCCACTACTTTTCATCATTTATAAAAATGATTTGGATGTGAGCATAATTCCTACATGAAAGGAAACAGAACAAGGGGCACACTTCAAATAAGAAATCTCCCATTTAAGATGTAGATGAGAAGTAATTTGTTTTTGTAGTGTCAGTGGTATTTTGAACTCTCCTTCCCACCAAGCAGTGGAAGTTTGATCATTGCCAACTCAGCCTAGAAAATATTCAGTGAATGTCTTGTGGCATAGTGGATAAGTGTCCCTACCTCTGAGCCAAGCTTCGACATCAGGTCTCACTTGAGGGATAGATGTAATTATAATGTGGCCAAACAGCTTTGTTATATCGATCTGCAAATTCCTACCGACAGGAGAGATTCCTTGTTAGCCACAAGATGGAAAGAAATCAGAGCTTAAACCATCATTATTCATAGCACCACAGTGCAACATAACGTAAAAGTGGATGTTACCACACCAAATCAGTCAGGTGCTTAAAAGTGAAGAAGCAGCTCTGAGGTTATAGGAAGATATAGATGGATTGGTCACATGGGCAGATCAGAGGCAACTGCACTTTGAAAGAACAAGGAAAAGGATTACTTAATGATATTGGAATACTCAGAACCAGAGAGATCTTGGAGTACTTGTCCACAAATTCCCCAAAGGGGGCAGGATACTTGCATAGATTGTAAGAGCAGGGAGATTATGTTAGAGCTGGACAAAACTTTTGTTAGGCCACAACTGGTGTACTGCATGTAGTTCTGATCACCACACAATAGGATGTGATTGCATTGGAGGGATGGAACAGTGGTGATTCACCAGGATGTTGCCTGGGGTTAAGAGAGGCTTAGGTTATTTACTTTGGAGCAGAGAAAGCTGAGAAGAGAACTATTTGAAGTGTGTAAGGTTATGAAGACACGAACAGGGTCAATAAGAAGTAGCAATTCCCCTTAATTCTAGGGTTAATAACAAGGTGACAATTTTAAGATGCAGGGTAGAAGGCTTAGAAGGAAGTTGAGGAAAAGTTTTTCACCATAGGGTAGTGGGAATCAAAAGTGCACTGCATGGGAGGGCAGTAGAATGGGAAACCTCACAGTCTTTAAAAAGTACTTGAAATGTTATACCATTTAGTATAGATAGACCATCACAGACTTTAAAGGGCTTCTTCTGTGCTCTACAACTCTAACTCCATTTGTACTCCTTGGATGTGCCAGTTGGCGCAGTTAGTGTGACTGCTGTGGATCACGTCCACATCCTGTGCAAATTGGAGTGGATTTGAACTTACCTTGCCAGTAGTCTAATTCACAACATTAGGTCAGGCCTGCTTTCCAGCAGAGATGCCGAGGTGAAGAAGAATGGGATCTGTTTTTGATTGATGAGATTTAAAGGTTACAGGCTAGAAATCTGGAGTCAAGGCCTAATTGGATCAGCTATAACCTTAATAAATGGCAGAGCAGGTTCCACAGACCAATGGCCCTACAGCTTCTAATGTTCTGAACCATGATTAAAGTTGTTTTGCTTGAGCAGAGTATTCATGAACTACAAAAATAACTGCCAATGCACTGCATATATGTTGCAAGAAAGGCTTCAATGAACTATATTGCACTTATGGCAATAATGAAGGAGGTATGGGACCATTGTAAAGAGGTAGAAAGTGACCATTCACAAGTGATGAAATTCCATTAAGTGAAGTGAGGACCTGTGACAAGCAGTTAGCAACACTTCGAACAGTGGGTAAGGTAAGTACTCTGGCAGGCTGACTCAGACAGTGCTAGATTAATTGGATCTGATTGGAATTGCATCTTGCTGTTCTCCCAGGAAAGAAGCTAGGTGTATGTTGAGTCTCTTCTCAGTGATTAAGGGCCTTTTCTATTCTTATGTTTTAACATGGTATACAAATTGGTGGTAAAGTCAATAAAATTTGCAAAAAGCAACATCAGTAATTAATAAATTAACATGTATTCATGACAACAGGCCAGGTGTTATGTCAAGGCTGCAGCATGTGGAATTCCTGGATACTAGTATGATTGACCTCTACAGTGAGTGTTTGAAATTCCAAGCAGCTTCAGCACAGGGTTTGAGTTTGAAGCTGAACTACAGGCATTGGGATACATTAGGGAGGGGGTAGGTTATTCAGATTCTTAGTATTAGGAGGCAATCACATCACTTAGGATGGGGTCTTCTGATGTGGTAAGGAACCGAGAGGGCAGCAATGCAGCCTCTGCAATTGTGCAGTAGCTTTGAGTGGATTGTTTGGATGAGAATAGGTGCTGTAGGATGGATGAGCATGACATGGCAGAGGAAACCATTCAAGTCAGGGAAGCAATAAGGGCTGTAGTAGAAGATAATATAGTGAGAACAAAGAACCTTAAGCACAGGAACATGCCCTTCGGCTCTCTAAGCCTGCGTCGATTCAGATCCTCTACTTAAACCTGCCACCTATTTTCTAAGGATCTGTAACCCTTTGCTCCCTGCCCATTCATATATCTGTCTAGATACATCTTAAATAATGCTAACATTCCCACCTCTACCACCTCCTCTGGCAAAGCATTCCAGGCATCCACTACCCTCTGCATGAAGAACTTTCCACGCATATCTCCCCTAAACTTTTCCCCTCTCACTTTGAGCTTGTGACCGTTAGTAATTGAATCCTCCATTCTGGGAAAACGTTTCTTGCTATTAACCCTGTTTCCACCTGACATGATTTTGTAGGCATCAATCACGTTCCCCCCTCAACCACCTCCTTTCCAATGAAAATAATCTTAATCTATTCAACCTCTCCTCATAGTTAGCACCCTCCACCAGGCAACATCCTGGTGAATCTCCTCTGCAAAGCATCCACATCCTTTTGGTAATGTGGTGACCAGAACTGTACGTAGTATTCCAAATGTGGCCGAACCAAAGTCTAATACAACTGTAACATGACCTGCCAACTCTTGTACTCAATACCCTGTCAGGTGAAGGAAAGCATGCCGTGTGCCGCCTTGACCACTCTGCTAACCTGCATTACCACCTTCAGGGAACAACAATGGACCTGAACACCCAGATCTCTCTGTATATCAATTTTTCCCAGGACTTTTCCATTTACTGTATAGTTCGCTCTAGAATTGTATCTTCCAAAATGCACCACCTTGCATTTGTCCGGATTGAACTCCATCTGCCATTTCTCTGCCCAATTCTCTGCCCAGTTCTCCAATCTATCTATCTATATGCTGCTGTATTCTCTGACAGTCCCCTTCATTATCTGCGACTCGACCAGTCTTAGTGTCCATTTGCAAACTTGCGAATGAGGCAACCTAGACCTCCTTCCAAATCATTTATGTATATCACAAACAACAGTGGTTCCAGCACGGATCCCTGTGGGACAGCACTGGTCACAGGTCTCCATTTTGAGGGGGATTGATATTCCCCTCTGCAGCAAAGCGAGAGTCCAGATGTTTGTGTTTCTTTCGAAGGGGCTGGAAAGGAACTTACCATGTGAGTGGTTGTGATCCATGTCAGCACCAATGAAGTTTAACTAGGAAAGAGATGCTGCATAGAGTATGAAGAGTTAGGTACTAAACTAAAATGTAGAATCTCAAAGGTCATAGCTCAGGTAATAATCTAGAGATTATGTGCAAATTGGTGTCGGGTGCATAAAATTAAGAAGGGTACATGGCTCAAAGACTAGCATTCCGGGATTGTGGGTCGCTGGCATTAGTACTGGGGAAAGTCGAGGCTGTACCGTTGGGATGGTCTACACTGAATTGAGCTGGGAAGGGTGTTCTTGCAAACCTCATAACTAGAGAAGTAGAGATGATTTTAAACTAAATAGCGAAGGCAAAAAATCATATGAAAACATAATATACCAAAGAGTAGAGACAAGGTTAAGAGAAGAAAAGTAAGATGGAAAATGAGGGTGAGGTAGTGGCAAAAAGGAACAGTGTAGAAACAAAACTGTGAATACACCAACAGTCGAGATGAGATGTTAGAAAGATAAAAAGATAAAATTAGTGGCTCTGTATCTGAATATAGGTGACATTCATCAAAAAGTAACAAATTGATAGTAAACAAATATCAACTAATATCCATTACAGAGATGTGGCTGCAGGATAAGGATTAGATCCTGAATATTGAGGGATGTGTTATTCAAAAAGAATTCGAAGCTCGATAAAGGTGGAGAGAAGCACTGTTAGTCGAGGATAGCATTTGTGCAATAATTAAACATACCCTTGGTTCAGAAGATCGAGATAGAATTGGTTCAATTGGAAATTAATAGGGGAAAAAAGTTGCTAGTTGGAGTAGACTACAGTGGACAAAAGGTAGCCACAGTATACAAAAATAATATGGTTGTGATAACAAGATGCAATAATCAGGGTGACTTTAATCTACTTATTAGCTGAAAAAAAATCATATTAACATTAGCTTGGATGAGGAATTCATAGAATGATTTTGAGATCATTTCTGAGAGCAGCACGTTCTAAAACTGAGCAGAGAGTAGGTAGAAGTAGACCTAATCATCTAATAAGAGCAGATTGTGGTAAAGGCATCCCTTGGTAGCAGTGACCACAAGATTGAATTTTCCATCCAGTTTGAAAGGGGAAGATTAGGTTTAAGAGTAGCATTTTAAAATTAAATAAGGACGACAATGTGGGCATGAATAGTGAACTAGCTGAAGTGAATCAGTATACCAGGCTAGGTCAATAGAGATGCAGTGGTAGACATTTAAGAGGATATTTCAAATTTTTAAAATTATTCAATTTTCTGAGTAAGTATAATTCTACTGCTGAAAAACTTCAGCCCTCTTAAGAATCCAGTTAAAAAGATAAGCCTTTCCATTTTCAAATGTGAGCTGGTTCTCCTTAATTCTAAGTGCCCTCATACCTTTGCTTTTTAAACGCATCTGGACATGTTCACCACTTCAAGAAATTGTAATTAATGAAGATGGTTGCCTGGTTTTGTTTTTGACAACCATGTAAATATTAATATGACATTTTTATGACAAACTGTTTACTGCAGTACCACAATGTTATTGAGATGTATTTATAGTTGTGAACTGTAGCCATCAAAATCATTTTTCATGCTTGGTTAGATACTAGACAGCGTAGTAGATAATTTTCTTTGATACAGTTGTTACTGCATTTCTTTCCTTAGTTAATTTATAGTATTTGGTTTGTAGGTTTGTATGCTGTGCTCAGTGGGCTATCATCTATTCTGCTGCCATCGCTCAGAGAAAGCAAATAGACGCTGGATGGCCCTTGATTATGCTGGTATTGCCATTGGGATTTTGGGCTGCTATGTCCCTGCAGTATTCTATGCCTTTTACTGCAATGAAGTGAGTTTTTTGGCTCCACATGCACAAATGTTTTGAGTTGTCTTCACATATTGATGACATTTCTCTTTGATAACTGAATAACTAAGCCCTGATTGAAATTTGTGCTTTTTTTGACCGGAAGTCAACAAAATGACCATTGCATTGAGAAATGTAAGCTCCCTCTCTCAATTATGTTGTTGATGGGGGAAAGGGAAAAACATCTCGTGGCATACTAAGCTGCAGTCAGTATTTTCTTTTTGCTATTTTAAAACCTCAAGCAACAAAGTATTACTTTCCGTACCCCCTTCAAACTCCATTCCTTAGCTACTGACTTGATTCCTTTTCCTGGTAACAGTCAGATTAAATCAATATGTTCACAACTTTATCACTTTGATTCAAGTTGAACTTCTCATCACTAAGCCTGTGACCTCTGTGAATGTGTTACTGTCTCAGACTCCCTAAAACAGCTAAACTTATTAGTTCAACAAGTAACCTTGTCACTTCTAGACTCAACATTCCAAATCACTTCTGGCTGATCTCTCTCATTCTACTTTCCATAAATTTAATTATCCAATGCTAAGCTGCCCTTAAATCACACCATCCCATTTCTGTAAGCATCCTGTTTCCCTAAACTTGATTCGTTTCTGGTCAAGCAATATCTTGTTTTTTGAATTCTCCATTAGAGTTTTCAAATACCTCCATATCCCTGTAATTTTGTTCAGTTCCACAACCCTTTGAGATATTGGCACTCCTCTAATTTGCCATTTGTTTAAAATTTTAATTACTTCACCATTTGTAGCCATGTGTTCCCTCCCTCAGTACCAGCTCTACTTTGATTTCCTCCAAGACACTAGAATAACCCACTTTGACCAAATTTTTATCCCTTCTAATCCCTCAGTGCAAGTCTTGGTGTCGTACTGGTTTTATATTGCTCCCACAATATGTTTTAAGATGCTTTGTTACATTTAAAGGTGCTGTTTACCTGCAAATAATCCTAAATCTGATCATTGACTTTTTCTGTCTGGTTACTTAACTGACTAAATAAAACTACCAGTAATCACAACTTTCATAAATATGCTATCTTACTTAGTAATTCAATTAATGTGATAATCTATGTTTTTAACTCTGAAACCTAAACTTTTAATAGTTTGACACTTAAATTTGTTTTGTGGTTAGTATTGGCGACAGGTGTACTTAATAATGGTGCTGGCTATGATACTGGCAGTATTCTTTGCACAAATCCATCCATATTACCTCACAAAGCAGTGGTACAGCCTACGGGCGCTCATCTTTTGCTGTGTCTCTGTGTATGGGTTTATCCCAACAATACACTGGATCTGGCAGAATGGAGGGATGAACACACCAATTGTTCAGGTGAGTGAGATAAAATCAATTTAACATGTTTAATTAGTTTGAGGCAAACAAGAAATGAGTCAGTAAAGCATTAATTCAAGTGGTAAATAGTTCATTCTTTCCAATAACAATGCCTCAGGTGCATTAACAATTTACATCAAACTTAGCACAGTTTAACCTATAGAACCTATATCTGATCTTGGATATAGATATTCTGAACAAATCTGTTTAGCTTTAGGTAAATTTTTATTTGGTAGTTAGTAATAGGACCTTTTAATATTTTAAGGTAGGTGGTGCATTTCTGTGCTTATGATCCAACAAGGCATAGCAGAATAGAATACGTTCAAAGACGTATTCTATTCTATTCTAGAATACGTGACAGTACCATCAAGGAGGGGGTTCTGGTACAACCTGAATGTTTCTGTACTGAGAGTCTTCACATCCTTCCGAGAATTGGGGGGACATTGGCAGTTGCGGCCTGAACAGAATTTTATGAAAGTTCGTCCTAACTTCCTTTTCTGCTCTACGTCTCTGATGATCCATCTGTCTCAACATGCCCTACCACTTACAATGATTTGTGCAAACATACCCTCAGGTATGTATTATTTAGCAATAGAAGTTTGCAAGACAAAGGCATAATGGCTGACCATTAGAGCTAACAACTGAGTAGAATAGGTAATGAATAAGCTCATGTTTAATTGTACAGAGTGTATGTATATGGCTGAAGGAAATGAGGTACCTTGGCAAGGGACTGAAGGGATTAAAAATTGAGAACGATATTCTTAATTCAGAAAAGGATAGAGAGGTGAGAGTATAAACTGGCATTCTGAATGAGTCATATTTGGAAGGGACAAGACTGATAAGTGGAGAATTTTATCTCAAGTGATAAAGGTATGAAAGATTTGGTCCAGTTCAGGCTTGTGCTTTTGGCTGTTGTCCTTGGTATGCATGGATATGAGTTACATTAGAATCCTTGAATCAGTATAGTGAAGGAAGTCATTTTGCCTATTGTCAACTACTTTTATCCTGTCTTGCGAGATGACTGTACAGAAGAAACCCCTCCAATATTGGTGTCATTTCGTCTCACACCCCTCATACCACTTAGCACCTATTCTACAAAATCCCTCAGCCAGTCTATCCTAAAAAATAATCTTTGGGAAAATGTGTTCATTTATTTTCCTGTTCACTTTGTCTTAATACTGCTTTAGAAAGTCTCTCCTGCTGTTTTTCCACATGAAGAACATTATACCAGTGGAAGGTTTGTTAGAAATTACCATTACTGTACAGAAATTAACCCAAATTGGTTGTCAGCAATTAAATTGTAGTGTTGCATGAAGACCAGTGGTTCATAGCAGTAACTTAGTGAGATCCCTTCCTGTTGCTTTCATAGCTCACTTTGTTTGAAGCTTAATCTTAATCCTTTTGTGTAACTTCTCTTAACTTAATTACTGTCTTCCCAGGCATTTGTTCCACGTGTATTTGTGATGTATTTGATGGGTGCAGTAGCTATTTTTCTCTACGTTACGAAAATTCCAGAAAGATATTTTCCAGGTGGGTGTGCAGAGGCTAATTGGAATTTTGGAAAATCACAGTAGGAGAGCAAGTTACTTAACTAACCTCATAACACATTATTTGTCCAAGTGACATCCTAAAGCAATTTTTAAAATATTCCCAAAACAACCAAGTTTCAGCTTCATTAATAAGTAGTAATATCTGAAATATAGCAGAAGGAGATGAAGCTATATCAAAACTAAATTACTGAATCTGAGGGAACGAGAGAACAGTGGGGAGTAATTGGTACACAATATTTTCAGGATATTTTAGCATTCATTCTGGAAACTAGTCATGATTTGGAGATGCTGGTTTTGGACTGGGGTGTACAGAGTTAAAAATCACAACACCAGGTTATAGTCCAACAAGTTTATTTGGAAGCACTAGCTTTCGGAGCGCTGCTCCTTCATCAGGTGGTTGTGGAATATACGATCTTATACTCACAAGCACCTGATGAAGGAGCAGCGCTCCAAAAGCTAGTGCCTCCAAATAAACCTGTTGGACTATAATCTGGTGTTGTGATTTTTAACTCTGGAAAGTAGAGTTTCTAGCTTCAGAACAGTTTGCACAGTGATGTTAATTTCTCAAAGATTAATTTAAACTTTGTCCTTTCTTTACAAGAACGCTGTTTAAAAAGTTTTTTTTTAAGCTTTCATTTTTATAATTAAACAATTCAATAGCCAATGATGGTTTGTTCTAACATTCTTGGTTATAAAGTGACCAAACATGGTGCTAGTAACAGACTTCAGAGGAGCAAAGAGTAGGAGTTGCTAACATTTCTGTACCTTTTGCAGGTCAGCTCAACTACCTCGGTTCTAGTCATCAGTGCTGGCATATCCTTGTTGTATTGATGTTTTATTGGTGGCACCAAACTGGAGTCTATATCATGCAGTACAGACATGACCAACCCTGTTTAGAACTAATGAGTACATAATTGCAACATCAGTGTCTTGTGATTCGGTGAACAACTTCTTTAAAAGTGCCTGTTAAGAATCTGCAGAGATACACAAACAGAAAATGGGAAGGGATGTGTTAAAATTCTGTCAACCTAAATGTGCAGAGACCTCTTTACTTCCAGTTTTCAATAATTGTTACTTTAAAGAGGTCTCAACATCCTGCAGATATTTTTCAATAGCTTGATGTCTGTGGCATTTCTATAAATGAACTTACACCTTAAGGTGTAATAGTCATTCTTCAAACAATTTTCCTACCTTAATACAGAAAGGGAAAATCTGTATACACCTATGCAGTGGATCTCATTCAAGAACCTGCAAAGTGCAGGTGCTAAACTGGGCTAGAATTTCCAATTGCTAGTTGCAGTGACAGTGTGTGTATGCAGATTCATTTGCCCTATGACTATGTTTTAATGTTAGTGAGTGAATGGTTTTTAATCTCAGAATAGTACTCGACTGCATTGAATATCCTTGAATGGAAGTGGTTTGAGGCTGCCTCCCGGGGTACCTCACCCGTTTACACTGGATGAATATCAGCTCAAACAAGTGATCTTATTAAAACTGTACTACACTTTTGTATTAATGTACATTTGAAGCTGCTTTTCATAGGGAAAAATGTAGAATATTGTGTGCTATCTTCTTTCAAATGTATTTAAACAGGAGGTTGTTTAAGTCTTGTTCCCTCAAAGCTGGGAGACAAAGGAGAAGGCTACGGGATGTGGGAAAAATGAAATATTTTAAAAAGCCCTTGTATTCTGGAATAAATATATATATCTCCTGAAACAAAATCAGGGAAAGAATTGCTAACTACTTAATTTCCATCTCCAAGATGATGATTCCTGTATGTGAGAACAATGTAAACAAAATTGGGACGTCATTTGATCTTCATAGGAACAGACATTTAAAATGTTTGCATTTAGAAATAAGCATGATGGAAAGAATTTCATTATTAAAAGATAAAATTGCTTGATCAAGTCTTGCAGATGACTAAGGTTATTAGGAAGTAGTCTATTCATAACCAAAGTTTTATGCCATATTTCACTTTCTACCACATACCATCTTTCAGTCAAGTAGTTAGACAGGTAGTTTGCAATGCCAACAGTGGGTTTAATTCCCATCCGGCTGAGGTTACCATGAAAAATTCTTCTCAATCTCCCCTTGCCTGGGGTGTGCTAACCCTCTGGTTGAACCACTAGTTTTCTGAGAGCAGCCCTATGGTCTGATAGTCCTATGGTAACTTGACCTTCCACATTTCAAATATCATGGTGGAAGTGATGCTAATTTAGATACCAAATGTATAATTTTAGAACTGGATATTTTTTCCCCCTTCAGTTATGTTTAGTATGTTCTAACAGCTTGGCTGGCTAGTTGACTGGAGAAGTATAATCTGAGTTGACCATTTGCCTGAACCTTCAGGACAACTGTCCAATAAGTAGGAAAATTGAAATTTATAGTCTGATAAATGTAGAGGAAAACAGTCTTCTACTTCTGCTGTACCTCCTCATACAGCTGGATTGTCTTGGCACCTTGTTGTTTTTTATTGAATTAGCCAGCCAGTGCATTAGAACAGACTAGTCATGAAAGGCAATAAATCTCAAAAGGAAAAACTTAGACTCTTCAGGTAACACTATAATGATGTAGAAATTTATGCTGAGTACATCATTGACTATTAAAGGGTAAATTATACAATCTGTGCATCTATCCCAGAACTTCACACAGCACATTACAAGGTTTTAGGTTTACACTGAAATGTTAAACAAGAAGGGCAAAGTGCAATTTAAAAGTTGTTACATGCATTGAAAATGCATGTAACTAGAACTAGTATGGTTAGAAAATGGTGGTACATATTGGGAGTTGTAAATGTCATTTTTAAAACTTGCTCTTAAGTATCTGAATCACATGATTTGCTTGTCTTTTAAGATATGCATTTTACTCATCTGGAAAATTTATGCACATCCTGGAATTGGATGTCTATTTTGAAGGGTGACATGCAAGAAAAGATGTCTTCTGCCTGACAAATTATTGGGAGCTTAGTTTGTTTTTTCTCCTCTGTGGACAACTATCAATAAAACATTTTCCAACATGAATTATGACTCTTTAAAATGTTATTTAATACCTGCTTCATTAATTAGATAGGTGGTGGAATGAATCAAAACAGCTGGAGTATTTAAAATCTGACAAATATTGGAAGAGATGACAGGAGGAAAATCCAAAATTATTAACATCAGATCATTTTGAAAGAAATTGGGCTGTGAGAAATAGGACATAGCACACATTGTGTGAGCTGGCACGGTGGCTCAGTGGTTAGCACTGCTGCCTCATAGCACCAGGATCCCAGGTTAGATTCCAGCCTCAGGTGACTGACTGTGTGGAGTTTGCACATTCTCCCAGTGTCTGCGTGGGTTTCCTTCGGGTGCTCTGGTTTCCTTCCACAGTTCAAAGATGTGCAGGTTAGGTGAATTGCCCATTGTACTAGAGGGAGATGGGTCTGGGTGGGTTACTCTTCACAGGATCGGTGTGGACCCGTTGGGCCAAAAGGGCCCGTTTCCATATTATAGAATCTAATCTAAAGAACCAAGTTGACCAAGAGGTCCATGTAATCAGTGTAAAAACAGACTCTAAGTAAGAGAAACATATTGCAAGGGATATACACATCATGGTTATACTTCATTTACAGCATAAATAACTTTTATTTAAGGCAAAGTTGCATTATTAAACTTACTGGCAGACCACCTTCTCACTTGCACCCTCAACTAATTACATAGACATTGCAGAGGTCACAATAATACAGTAAACTTCCAGCATGACGGATATAATTTTTGCAAGTTTGAGAGTGCTGGTGAAAACAAAGTTTACTGCATTAAGTGAAAGCCGTAATCAATCTACAAAGCCAGACATTGAAATTCACCCCACCCCCCCAAAAAAAACCCAAGTCAGGGTGTAAAGATTAAAAGGTATTTTCTATTCAACCTGTTTAATAATGTTATTACACAACTGATAACAGATGGGATTTGAACCTGGGTTTCCTAATTCAAAAGATAGGGACACTTCCCCAGCACTACAATAGCCATGTGAAGATTAACAGTAGAAACCTAAACTGAGACAAATGCTGGAGATCACAGCTGATTAAGCGGCATCCAGGGAAGAAAAGCAAGCTAATGTTTCCAGTCCAGATGACGTTCGCTTCCTTTTTCTCCACAGATGCTGCCTAACTCGCTGTGATTTCCAGCTCTGTTTTCAGTAGAGATTCCAGCATTTGCAGTAATTTGCTCTATTATTCATTTAATTGGCCACAAAAATATGTAGTGCCAGAGGACTGGCAGGTGAGTACTGCTGTAATTCATCTTTAAGAATGAAGACAGAACATGTGCCAGAAATCATGGCTCAGTTAGATCAACATCAGTGGCAGGACAAATAGAAACCTGATTAGAGAGGTTGGAAAATAAAACCAGGTTGAGAACCACAGCAGAAATAGGAACATTAATTGAGAAAGAGAAACAAATATAGTGTGATTTCTAAAAAATTAGAAATCTAATAATCCACTTGTCACTACAGATTTCAAAAGGAAACATTTGCTTGACCAATGTTGAATTTGCGAGATGGTCAAGAGTAATAATGGTAAGATAGATGGCATGTATCTAGAATTTCCAAATAAATTACCCCATGATACTATAATGAATAACTGTCAGAGAATGTAGAGTAAAACCAGACAGTACTGTAGAAACTACAAGTCAAAGAGGGAGAAAGAGTTTGATTACTACTTTCGGGCTGAAATCAAAATGTTAACTTTCTCTGCCCAGATGTTCCTGCACCTGCTGAGTTGCTCCAACACTTTATGGTTTTATTTACAATCTCAAGCATTTGCAGTACATATTTTTCCTCCAAATCAGAGGATGTGGAGTTGGGACAAGTGGCAAAATGGATTGCGAGCTGGCTTCAAGATACAGAGTAAAGTAGGGAGTGTTCACAATTTGCATTAAATTTAGGTTTTGGAATCCAAACACTATTTCTAAGTTCACAGACCACACAAAAAATTCATGAAGTCAATATTGAGGAGGGCTGCAACAATTATAGTGAGACTAACAAAATTGTAATCTGTGTTGTGCCACAAGGATTGGGTCCACAGCTTTTTGTCATTTATATAAATGATTTAGATGTTAACACAGGAGGTATGGTTAGCAAGTTTTCAGATGATATCAAAACTGGAGGTGTAGTGGATAGCGAAGGTGGTTACCTCAGAATACAACGGGATCTTGAGCAGATAGTCCCAGTGGGCTGAGAAGTGGCAGATGGAGTTCAATTTAGATAAATGTGAATTTTGGGAAGGCAAAGCAGGGCAGGACTGATACATTTAATGGTAAGGTCCTGGGGAATGTTGCTGAACAAAAAGACCTTGGAGTACAGTTCCATAGTACTCCAAAGTAGAGTCTTAGGTAGATAGGATAGTGAGGGCAGCACTTGGTATGCTTGCTTAATTGGTCAGAGTATTGAGTGTAGGAGTTGGGAGGTCACGCTGCGGCTGTACAGGACGTTGGGTAGGCCACCTTTTGAATTCTGTGTGCAATTCTGGTCTCCCTGCTATAGGAAGGATGTTGTGAAATTTCAAAGGGTTCAAAAAAGAATTACAAGGCTGTTACCAGGGTTGCAGCTATAGGGAGAGTCTGAATAAGCAAGGGCTATTTTTCTGGGAGTGGTGGAGACTGAGGGGTGACCTTGTAGAGGTTTATAAAATCACGAGGGCATGAATGGGGTGAACAGACAAGGTCTTTTCAATGGGTTGGGGGAAAAGAATCCAAAACTAGAGGGCATTGGCTTAAGTGTGAAGGGAAAGATTTAAAAGGGATCCAAGGGGCAACTTTTTCCACACAGGGTGGTGCCAGTATGGAACGAGCTGCCAGAGGAAGTGGAGGAGGCTGGTACAATTACAACATTTAAAAGCTATCTGAATGGGTACATGAATAGGAAGGGTTTAAAGAGATATGTGCCAAATGGGACTATTAATTTCGACTATCTGGTTGGGATGGAGGACTTAGATCAAAGGGCCTGTTTCTATGGTGTACAGCTCTAGGACTCTGTGTAATATGCCGCCTTAATGTATTTAAAGGTAGGCTTGACAAATGAGGGAAATGGAAATGTGGTTACAATGGTAAGTTAGAAAAGATGGGATGAAGCTGAAGTAAATTAAGACCATCAGCATGGTCTGTTTGTGCTGTATATCCTTTTATATGTAATCCTCTATATTGCAGGCAGCTGATTCACTACTGTCCATTTTGTGCCCCAAATTAAATTTCACTTAACTGTTGGCTGGGCTCAAAGTAGTGAGGTTTTAATGGCTCACGTCTCCCATGGGAGTATAGTTATCAAAGTGATTCTCCTTTTGACTGACAATTTAATATACAATAAATGAGGATTCCATTCCAGTAACTTGTACAGAATGAATACTCTGCCCTCATTTAAATAACCAACATTGGTATTACTATTTATGTAGCCACTATGACTCTGCTTGGATCCTGCATATCTGTTTAAAAAAGTTCTTCTTTTTTCAACGTGTTGCTCTTCACAGTGTTGCTTATTGAGCCGAAGACATAGTCATATGTTGGAAACGTGCCCATTATCTTTTCTATTTCTTTGGGAAAATATTGTAGATTTCTCTGTCAACTGATTTCTTCTGATTAACAAGTATTCTTCCACACTGGGGAAGACATCAATCCTTTTATTTTATTCCTAATACAGACATAGAATGAGCAGTATAGCGGTGCAAAAAAAAAAAGGATTGTGATGTTTTGCACAATATGAACTATAGATATCATGTCTAATGAGTGACCAATCTGCTATTACCAATTTTGCAGCCTATAAGTTGAATCTCACCATGATTATTCGCTATTTTATCATAATACTCAATTTTCACAAATTTAAAACAGGAACATAGTTAAATTAACTGGAGTTTGAGATAGCTTGAAGTAAAAGTTCTCTGCTTTCCTTAATAAAAATGAAGTAGTCAGTCCATTATAACCATAACTTCAAGTGGAATTTATTGCTTCATTGGAAAGCAGTTATGAATATAAACAAAGGGAATATGGGAAACCAAATCACTAATCATATTGTTAAAATGAAAACTGAAGTTTGCAAAGAAAACAGTAAATATCAGAGCTCTCAGTGTGTTAAGCAATGGAAAGAAAACCATAAAGCAGACTGTGATCAATACAAAATGATAAATTTAACAAATTATAATTAAACTAATAATATGAAAAAGGAGACTTGCTCACTTTCAAGTCCAAGTCTGAAAAGTGCACTTTTTAAACTTTTATCGCAGCAATAAAAATAGACTATATGCTGGATGTTTGATTTCCATTCACACAGAAGCAGCATAGCTGAACACAAGCTTTAAAACACAAAAATACAGGGGCATTTCAAATCCAGCTTTAAGCATATAAGCCTTGACTTTTTAAAACTGTGGCTGGATATTCTGATCACTTGACTAGCAGCAAAACACATTCTGATATTATGCTAGTCCGAGGATTAGGAGCATATTCCACATTGGAATTCATTCTGAAACCCTTCACCTCAAAAACCAAAATACGTAATTTACATAATCAAATTCCACAGTCTGAAGGCATCAAATCTCTTTCTAATATCAATCTCAAAGGTTAACGGGTAGTTGCAGTTCTGTTTTGTAACAATCATGATCATTTTCACTAAAATTTAAGGTTAATTTTTAAAAAAAAGATTTGTTGCAGTAAGTTATAAATTTTGTAAAATGCAGAATTAAGAATGAAACAAATCTTACACAATCTAATTCCAGATAATGGAAATAAAAATTTAAAGAGAGAGTGTCAGCTGGGATATCCCCATCTACAATGGCTCAGAGGTATTGTGTAGCATTGGGGAAAAGGTAATAAGGCCTTATGGTGGAAAATGAGTTTTGAACAATGTACATATGGAATCTGTTGTACTGGAAGACTACTTATTTTACTGTTTGGAAGGAAATGGTGCTGCACCAAATGGATCAAAGTCACTGTGTTGCTGTGTAACAGTACATAATACTAGTTCAGTAAAGGGCACTGCACCAAAATCATCTGTTGTTAGCCCTTCTCCAGTGAGAAATGCTCCATGTACAGAACCTGGTCTAGATCTGTTTGCAACTGGAAGGTGTTCTCCTCGACAATCACTTAGCCCTTGATACTGAGTGTTTCTCAGAAGTTCTTGTGGATGGAATGGTTTGGCACCAAAGGGATCGAGCAGGCTTTCATCAGCAGGCAATGACTGACATTTCTCCTTTCCATCAGTAAGCGCCACACCAATATTCTCTTTAGAGTCAGATATATTAAGGAGTTCATTACTACTTTGTGAATCACGCCTCCCTACTTTCTTGTGCCTACGCACCCGCTCTGGAGTTCTATAGGTAGGTTTGGAAGGTTTTCTTGTCGTCGTTGGTGTGCCATGATGTCGCTTGCCAGTTCCACCAGACGATTCTTGTTTGGTACGCCGTTGCCGAGATGAAAGTTTCTGTAAACTGCGTTGCTTCATCTTGTGCAGTTGACTGGCTGTGATCTCTTCAAAAGGAACATGCCCAAACACATCCTCATTGCTTTCCTTTGTGTACTGTATAGCCTGAATTGGCTGGAATGGAGTGGAACCAAACATATCTACATCATTAGGTGAAATAGGTGGTGTTTGTGTGAGAGTACCCTGACTATATTGAACAGTTGGAGTTAATTTCTTAGTAAAAGGTGCATTACTGAATACATCAAACTCTTCCTGCTCTTTATGACTGACTGATTTGAAGCACATCTTCTGAAAATTCTCTTTACTTTCCAATCTTTCGCTGGGTTGTGCAGGCTGATGCAAACCAACAAATGGCACCGCACCAAATATATCAACTTCACCCTGTAATGGTTTGCTCCCTTTAACTTGAGGTGAATCTGGAGGGGTGATGAGAGCTGTTGCTGATTCTGCACTTGCAATACTTTCAGCATCAGCATTGTATTCTAAACCAGGTTCTGCTATAGTATACATCTCTTTCTGTTCATAGTCTGAATCAGAGCTGTGTTTTTCTTCTTCATCCACTTCATCTTCATCAGAGTCCATTAGCAGAGGTCTCTGCCCAAAGGTTTCTGCTTCTACATCAATAAATTCACCTTGTTCACTGTGGAACTCCTCCTCCTCTTCTTCACTGCTCCGAGGGGTAGGTGGGTCAGACTCAAAATCACTGTCGGAGTCTTGACTTTTCTTATTATGGTCCTGCTGCATGATTAAATTTGAGTCATTTTTTCTCTCTTCCTTGCTCTGACAATTAAGTGGCAGGACACCATGTCCTAGTTTGTCAATTTTAAATCCACGCTCTGAAACAGTCCTTGAAATTGGTGCATTTTCTTCACTTCTTCCATTTGAACCTAAAAAAAATTAAAAATATTCATCATTATGAAAATATTACAAAATCACACCATTACAAAAATTAAAGAATAAACTGAAATCATCGAGAGCACTAGTTTTCACTCAAACCTAAATTAAAATCCAGCTCAGAAAAAAAATATTTCAACTATAAATTGTCAGGATCTTGTCCAAAATGAGTTTGGGCAGTTTAGTTCAATTTCTAGTTGACAAAATAGGCCCTAATTTAGGAATCTTGTGCAGAGAGACCTCAAGGACAGCTGATGTTTTAAGAATGTAACAGGAGAATACTGCTGAGGCAGTGTAGAAAGTCTTTTTTCTCCCTCTCGTGCTGAACCCTGCAAATGCTTGACACTTGCTGCTCCAAATGTAAACAGTTTAATTCCTCTGTATTAAATACAACAACTTAAGTAGCACATACACAGAAGAAAAGCATTTCATTACAAGCATCTGAAAGCATCTAAAAAGTCTACATTTGAGGTACAAAAACTAGAAAAAAAAGGCAAAAATCTTAAATATTTTTCAAGCTAGTACTGAAGCACAAACCAGGTTAGCAAGTAGATTTTACTATTTTTCATGAGGGATTAGAGTAGGAAAGTCAAATAAAATGGAATCTGACTTACTGGGACATCTGCATCAATTTTAAAACTCTCAATGAAAAAATATCTTTCGACAAAGTAGTGTCAATTAAACACATCGAACAGGTCAAGCAAAACTATAACGGTGATAAAAGTCAAGATATGTGGATGGTGAAAATCTGAAACAAAATCAGTTCTATTTTTAATTCATTTTTGGCTGAGGGCATCTCTGACCAACATTTATTGTCCATTCCAGGTCAGTTAAAAGGTCAACCACATTGCTGTGGGTCTGGAATCAATGTAGGCCAGACCTGATAGCGATTGCAGTTTCCTTCCTTCAGGACTTCAGTGAACCATTTGGGTTCTCCCGACAAAATTGACAATGATTTCGTGGTCATCATTAGACCTATATTTCAAATCCATTATTTGCTATGGTGGGATTCGAACCCAGGTTCCCAGTACAGTATTTGGGTCTCTGAAATAATAATCCAGTAATAATATTACGAAGCCATTACCTCCCCTAATATGGAATTGTTTTTAGTTGGGCAGAGTGAAAAGAAGCAATTAACTTTCAGCTTAAATGACTTCACATCAAAGGTTATGAACCGAACAGCTAAATTTTGTTTCTTTTTTCACATATATTGTCTAGTCAGTTGCAGAACATCCAACATTTTTGTACAACTGTAACTAAATTGTTCAGGCAGTGTTTCAAATGAAATACAAAGTTCATTGAAAAAAAAAACCCATAAGACCATAATATAGAGGAGCACAATTAGCCCATTCAGCTGATCACGTGTAGTCTGCCATTCAATCACAGCCAACGTTTCTCAACCTCACTTTCATGCCTTCTCCCATATCCCCTGATTCTCTTACTAATCAAGAGCCTATCAAAAAAAACTTGGGTAGAATTATTTTAGTTTTTTTGTAATAAACTTCTAACATCCTTTACAAGATATACAAATTCTGCCTTCCAAGTTATTCATCAGAATAAAAAAAGTAATTCAGAATCAAATGTATTGTAAAAACAATAAACAATCTTAATATTTACTGCTTTGAATGAGGCTGTATTTAGCAATGAGCTGCCATATGATTACATAAGCAATTATATACATTTAGAAATACTAAGTAGAGTAATTTTGCCCTCTCACGAGTGAAATGTCTATTGTCTGGCACATCCTGCACTTCGGATTGGCCCATATGAACTTTGTGACCATTAAATCTCCAATATAACTGCAGTTATCAAGATTCAAATGGGCTTCTGTGCACCATTTGTTCCAGGTGACTGACAATGCTCCAAATCTGCTCCAAAATTAGCATCTAGCCCCCACCAGTCTTGCTATCCATCAAGGTAGAAGTTAATGACAACAATCTTCAAATACATAGACACTCAGAGAATGAGAATAGAAAGAATGAAGCTGTAATTATATAATACCTTTCATGAACATAGACAGTCTCAAAGTGCTTTGTCAGCCAATTGAAATACTTTGGAAGTGTAGTCACTGCTTTAAAATAGAAAACTATACACAAGCAAGCTCCATCAACAGTATTGAGATGTTGGTGAATGGTTAACTTTTAGCCGACAAAGACTCTGGATTGACCCTTAAGCCCACAACTTTACAAATCGTGAGATAGTGCTACTGACAAATATGTCAGATATTTGATAATATTAATCTTCATGTAAATTTTGAGTCAGCTGGAAGGAAATTTTCCAGGACAAGGTATGTCAGCGGACTCCTGTACACCTAACACATTTAGACTCCAGAGGCTGGAATCACTATTCAATGGATAATAGTGCCCAAGCTATGGTAAGGCTGATGGTAACACTGTCTTATGTAAAATTGCAATGCCCACCTGCTACCTTAGACTCAAAAAAAAGTTTCCTAATCTTAAATAACACAGTGGATTCAAGCCCAATTCAAAGGCTGGATTTTATGCAAGCTGTTGCAATGGGGACCACAGTGGTCAGGCCCATATAATCGTAGGAGTGGCCCAGCATCAGTTTCTTGATTAAACCTCCTCCAATTAAATTAGAACAGAAGGGTCTGACAGGGAATTCCTGGTAGTCAGCACCAGGATGTCAATTTGCCTCCTTCATGAGCCAAGTGACATCTGTTAACCTTGAGCCCACTGCAATTTAGGGGGGGCTCAGAAATTAAATAGAGATTGGAAGGTCCTGTAACAGCGATAGTGTCCTGACCTCTGGACCAGAAGTTACAGGTTCATGTCTCACCTGCCCAAAGGTTGGTCCATAACATTTTTTTTAAATCAACTTGTTTGAGCATGTTAATGATATTGTTACTTTAAAACAAAAAAAAAACACTCTAAATGCGACATTCTATTACCAACAAGTTCCTTATCATCAGAAACAGTAAATAAGCGTACCCCACCTCCTACACAATCGCAGAGTAACCTTTTGGTAATAACCACATCCAATAAGCTCTCAATAAAATTATTTCAAAAATATAGGAGCTAAAGCATTACCTTTCAAACATGCATTAAATTATCATCTTGCACTAAATATGACCTGAAAAATTATTAATCCATTTGATAACAGTTTGAAAATGTAAATCTGTGTAAGTCGCTATAAATATGCTTTTTTAATACTTTTTGCAAATGCACAAAGATTATTACAAATTTCAATCATGTACACGTTTCTAAACACAATGCATAATCTCCAATAGTGGAACACAAGAGCATCTTTAATCAAATCTTTAAAAATAAAAAGAACTTTTTTTTGATGTTCTTTTCCCAGACAACAGATTAAAATTGATGAATGTCTTGTAACTTGTAATTACATGCCTTCTGATTTATCAGTAGAAATGTTTTGGCGAGTAACTTGAAGCTATATTTAAATTGGAAACATATTGTCAATCCAAAGCGGTTTGCCACATGATTCTTATGAGGGTTACCATTCAGTCTGTTTCAATGTGCTTCTATTCTACTGAAGATGGAGACACACCAGCTGCTTAAAATGTGTAATTTCAAAAAGGAAATAAAAAAAGGAACAGAAAACTTCCTCTTACACTCATGTCCTCCAAGAACAAGATTAGGAAGCAATTAACAGTAATACAAAAATGTATTAAAATCTGAAGCTCATTTTATCCAAAGATCTTGTCAATATTCAACAAGATGTTGATTGAAAGCAATGAACTAAAATGGATTGATCAAAATATGAAATGTGACCTTACATCGGATGACACACTCTCTCAACGTGAGAAGTAGAAACAATATTTGTACAAGATGAAGTAAACAAGCACATCCTTCTCGAGCGAAGAACAATATTGCTGCATGTCTTGGAACTTAGTTCTGGTCCGTGCTCAAATTTTCACCTTGCTCAAATTATTGAAATATCTGTAGTCAGATTGAGGAGATATGGGTTGTGGAGTCAATGTGAAACTTGCAGGTTTATTCTACCCCGTAGCACACTTCCTATTTAGATATCTTGAAATCATTGATATTTTATCGATGAGCATTAGAAGTATTTTCCCAACAATATCCATAGTAGATACTCACCCAGAAACAAGCTGCAGTTTTAGAAACCATACCAAAATACTTACAAGCACTTTTGCCATTTCTGAAAACTTGCAAATGAACATTTCTCAAAACAGTTCTAGGAAATTAGCATGAATTCTGAAATTCTCAATCATGATCCTCTACAAAGGAAATTAAATTTTTATCCTGTGTTTCATATGGGATGGCAGGGTCCAAGGCTAAAATTGCTCCAGAGATCTGTGCTGTACTAACAATGACTTACTCAGATTTATTTACAAATTCTAAAATCATCTGGACTTTAACCAAGTGGGAAATTGCCATATCACGCCACACCAATAGTGATGCAGAACCATACAGGAGAAGTGAACTTGAACAGGAAGGAGGAGTGGTGCTTGGATCCTCAGACAACAAGCTCTATTTGTATAAGTGCCACACAACCAAAGCACTGCTGATGATTCCTGCTTTCTATTTTATATAAATTTCTATATAAATAGAAAGCAGGGATCATCAGCAGTGCTTTGTCCAGAGGCTCATTGAAGATGTTACCTAGTATGGTGACAAAACGTTTGAAAATGAACTTTCCAACTCAGCGAGCAAACCTACATCCAGAACCTCAACCTGAGCTACAAATCTCAAAACTCACTACAACTGAAACTTCCTGAGAGTGAACTGAAAAGGTGTCACTAATCGATGTCTTCAGAAAATCAACCAAGTAACAATCATACATGCCTGTGGAACAACACAATTGAAAATCTCTTAAGTAACCTGGCCAGCTTTGTCTTTTTAAAAAACGTTATCCACTGTTTGAGTGATGTTTTTTGTGTGAATGGGACAGGGACCAAAGCTTATTGGATTTAAAATCACAGGCACTAGATGACTTTGTTTCATTTTGCTCTGCTAAGTTACTGTATTGATTACAAATGATTAAGTCTGTTGTTTGATTGACAAACCAGGTGTCCAGAATTGATTAGCCATAAAACCTGGCTTAAAAAGTCTGATTAGGAACCAGTGGAGTTGATTTTGAGGGTGTTTGAAAGTTTTAATTGTAATGTGGTGCAAATACAGAGTTAGGAGATTCTTTTGATTCAGCTGTCTGTCTCTGTATCGTGAGTAATTAAAACCTATTGTTCCAAGTAGAAACTTTATTAAAGTTCAAAGTAGCCATGATCATAAACTTTGTATAATCTTTAAAAGAATCAGACTAACCTGCTTCAGAAACAAATGGAATACAGCCAAACAAATCTTCTTTAACTGGGGTGTGGGGAACCGGATGTGGCTCAACTTCTGTCTCGATAGATGTTCTCCTCCGCTCTGGTTTACCTCAAGGGAAAAAAAAAATGGCATTTTCTGTCTGAAAACTATACCTCAGTTTATACAGAGAATAGCTATTTAAATAAGCAAATTATTGCAATAGGAAAATCAGCATATTTCCTAATACTGCACAAGATAATAGGCTTCATTATTTTTAAAATTTTGTATTACATGATGTACGGCATTAATTAGTTGGCACCGAATCCATTACTTGAGTTAGCATTTATCTAAAAGCTAAATAGATCTACATTTGTACTATGTCAACAGCTGCTTTATGAATTTACTACTTGGGTGAATTGTAAAGGTTTTAGGACCAGAAATAGTAAATCTTCAATAGACTGTCAGCAATCTGAGAAAAATACAGATGTTGCTATCTAAAATTATTTTACAATTTCCGTTGCCCTTTTTAAATCAGAAGGATTGTAATACATAAAGCCATTTAGAAACACTGTGAATGCAAATTGCAACAATAGTCCAGCTTAATCGTGAAACCATACATACGAGTAGCACTAGTGGAAAGCTCCTATTTCTATGAGTACGGAGTTCAAGACAGGAGCGGGCCAAGCAACAATTGTAATTGGACTGAAACAGCCACGTCATGACCTCTTTGGTGACTTGGTTGAGCACCTCAACACAGACTTCCAGTGAAGTTGCAGCTATGAACAGACCATGAATCCCAGGCATCCAGCTGCAGAACCAGGGGTACAAAGTTTTAAATTATTACATCACCTCCTTACAGGAGATTTCTAGTTGACAATTACTGCTGTCCTCTGTCACCAGTCACAAAACCCCAAACTTGTAGTGTAGCTTGGTCAATGGCACCCAGGATGATTCAACTGTACAGAGGAGTAGGTGAGAGTGCAGAGGAGGAAAACTATGAGAGAAAGTTATAGTGACAGGGATCTAATAGGGGAGTAAATAGATATTTTTGCATTTGTAAATAAATGCAAGGTTGTACATCTGGTACAAGGGATAAGGATGCAATGTGGTTGAAAGACTTGTGTGGAAGGGAGTGGGTGGGGGTTGGGTGCGGGTTTGAGTGTGCGCGCAAAAGAGAACAACCAGTGGCCTTGGTCTATACAGGCACCAAAGATATATATAGAAAAATGGGATAAGCTGCTGCTGCTGGGAGATTTTAGGAAGCTGGGAAAGAGAATAAGCAAAAGGTAGTACTCTTCAGATGTTATTAAATTTGAAAAAAAAATAGGACAGATGAATGTGCAGCTAGGAATACGGGTTCTGAGGAAAGGGTGTGAAGGGGTCAGGTACCAAGCTAAGTCAGGTGTGCTCACAGAAGTTTAAACTCATTTGGCAAGGGGGGTTGAGTACTTTTTTTATTGTAAATCAGTACAGAAAATGACCTTTTGCCCCAATGTGTCCATGCCAATCATCAAGCATCTTTTTAATCTCATGCCATTTTTCATCACTTGGCCTATAGCTTTATGTCATAATGGTGTTTCAGTGCTCATTTATGTACTACTTAAACCTTGAGATTTCCTGCCTCTAACACCCTTTTAGGCAGTGAATTCCAGACACTTGCCACCTTCAAATTCCCTCTAAAACGCCTGCTCTGTACGTTACAACTCTATCTATCCCTATCAGAACTTGATATACCTCAATCAGGTCCCAACTCAGCCTTTTCCACTCGAAGGAAAACATCCCTAGTCTCTCTTCCTAGCTGAATCACTGCAACTCAAGTAATGCCCTGATGAATCTCCTCTGCACGCTTTCAGTGCCATCACATCCTTCCTACAGTGTGGCAACCAGAAATGCACTCAGTACTCCAGCTGTGCCTAACTCAAGTTACACGCAACGCCAGCACAAGTTCCTTGCTCTTTTACTTAATGTCTTGACTAATAAAGGTGAGTATCTCACATGTAATCTACCTTATGTACTCATCTTGCTGCCTTTAAAGATTTATAGAAATGCACAGCAAGCTCCCAGTGACCAAATGCACCTTCTAGGGTCCTACTTATCAATATGTAATCCCTTGCATGGAAACCAGAATGCAGGATTCAAAGGGGAAACACGTTACACAGAAATTGGGTGAGGCAGATAGTATTACAAGAAATCGTAAGATATAAAACACAAATAGTCAACAACTATTGGGAATGATATAAAGAAGCAAACTGCAGAGGTACGAAAGAATGCACTCGTCTTTGTCAAGACAGTTTCTGCCAAGATCATAGTGAAAGATGAGATAATTGAGATATTAAATGGACTAAAAAAGGAAAAGGAGGTATCAGAAAGGCTGTGGACTTAAAGCTGATAAGCTATCACAACTAAACAGGATGTACCCGAAGATGTTGAAGGAAGTACAGATGGAAAGTACATAGTACAAGCCATAATGTTCCATCAACGCTGAAAATATCAAATTTGGTGGGCTTTCCAGCATATTTGAAATCCATGACATTACAGGAACTGTATGGATATTTGTTGGCTAAGTGATAGGAAATAATTAAGAAGAAGATTGATCAAACTGGAGAATGTTTTACAGTGAGAAAGCATAGCAAAAGTTTACACCATGGTTTCTCTTGATATATTCTAATGGCCTAAAGTTTGGTGTACTTACTACAATTTCAAAATTTAAAGATGAACTAAAATTTGGAGTATTTGTAAATTGTAAACAGAGAAGAATAATGTCACACTGCAGATTAGAAGCAGAGTGTGAATGGGTGACTACCACGAGTCATAAGAGGAAGAGTCACATCTCAATGTAAGTGGGACAAATTTCCTCAGGGAGCCGGGTGGGTGGATGGGGCGAGGTGGTGAAGGTTGCTGTTTAAAGTTGTTTCAAGGACAATGGTAATGTGAAGAGTAGTTATTTTGTTAACATTAACTCAATCAATCAATTAGGCGTGTGAACGGAGATTATTTAATGCCAGTTAATTTAAAATGTGGTTTAATTTCAAGTATCATCGTTGTGGGAAAACTTTCAAATTTCCCTATCACTGATAAAGAAAGTGATTTTACTGGAGGTTAAGATGATGCCATCTCCAGTAATGTTAGAAATGGGAATTTGTTGAAATTGAAATTGTAAAGGGAAACCTAGTACTTTGCAAAACTCAATGATTGCCTGTAATCCTTTTATGCAAGTTACAGTTTCAGTTAGAGTTGGATCCAAAGAGTCAAGACTTCTGAGGTTAAAGTGACACTGAAACACATCAGATTGGGAAAAAAAAAGTTAACAGCAGCTGGAGATGAATTAAGAGAGCCGGAATTTAATCTACATTCAAACCAAAAGCAAGAGATATCAAAACAGACAACAACATTGAAAGCTCATGACAGAAAGAAAAGGAAAGCAGCACTTTCTAACTGAACTCTTTCGTAAATCATACTGATACCATATAGCCAAGAGGAAGAATTTAATTGAATATAAATTTAACATTTAAAATTAAGAAAGTTGTTGCTCCTCCAAGAAAAACACTGAACGAAACCTCTGCTGAGTGAGAAAGAGAGAGAGATAAGAGTGACAGATAGCAAGACAAAGTGTAAAGGCCATTTACTCTTTTGGACAGCAATGTGAGCGAGTAGGTGCACTTTGGTTGAAAAGACTTAATCCATGGAAATTTAAGGACTCTGGTAGATTCATTCTTCATTTTGGCATAGTATGTGGGAGTAATCACTGGCATGAGCAGTTTTGCTGGAATTTAGTTCACAATTTCTCTGAAGGCTGGCAAGAAAAGAACTTTAATGTCCAATGAAATTACAACTCAGCAATGACAGAAAAGCAGAGGATGCAGAGATTAATTAAATTAGGTTGCACAATTTGGTCAATGTTGAGCAAAATTAGGACACTGAGTCTTCACAAATTCGTCTCAATTTTTCACTGTCCTGCTGCCAATACAGCTGAAGAAGTTTTCCTTTTAAATATTATTATTGTTGACTGGAGTGTGAGAGTCAATGTCAAATTAATTGACTAGAATGCATTCCCTGAAGTGTCGTTGATGTATCTTTTGCAATTAAATATACTAGTGCATGTTAGCAAGGTATGGTGTGCCAAGACTATGAAGTTAATTCTGTTAACAGATTACTTATGAGTCACCTCAAGCACAGTTAAAAAAGATACAAACATTTTCTGTTCTATGGTTAAGCTAAATTTTGTCCACACAATATTTTTATCATGGGTGGAAGGAAAGCAAATAAAAGTAACCATGCATGGATCATTACCACTCATATATGATCTGAGCTGGTCAAATTCCCTATCAAGCAGCTCTTCCTCAGTTAAATTTGAGAAGTTGTCCTCGCCAAATGGATTCCATCCAGACATGTCAGGAGGGTTACTGATATTCTGTGGAGGACAATTGAGAATACCATCCATTTCTAAAGAAGTTGGCCTGTGAAGTGAAAAGAAATACTCTTCATCCTAAGCAAAACACCAGTGTACACATTTGTATATATAAATATAACAAAACAGCTGACAAAAACATAAATTAGCTTTTTTTTTGCAAATGTAAACTCCATTTAAAAATGTTAATTTTGGGATTCTAAAAGGGACTAGATAATACAGATCATGAAAAGCTACTTCACCTGCTCAATTAGTAGAAACCAAAAAGTGGTAAATTTGAACAAACCTGGAGAAACATTATTTCTTCTGTGTCCAATCAATGGAAAGGTTCATTAGGAAGTAATGTTTTAGGATATAATTTGAAATAGTTTCAGACATGAAGAAAAGCAAATGTGCATGTTTGAAAGTAACCAGTGATTTGGCAACCACAGTTCCTATCAGCATCTCAACTCATGTCTGGGTCTGTTCGAGATTAATTATTGGCAATTGTTGAGATTAGTCAACAACCACATGATGATAATATAAGACTACCTGGGTGGCAAAAAGGTAAACTGGATGGAAATTGGCATTTTCTCATCTAGAAATACTTAAATTACTAACACTTAGAAAGGAACCATTCTAAGTAAAAGATCACCCTTAAATAATTATATACAAAACATAATAGTACTTTTACTCTCCTTTTTTCCTTGACATTTATACTTATTAGTAATAAAATGCGGATTGTTGCACAATTGCTCCAAAACAAACAGGAGGCTGGGTTTCATGCTGCCCCTTTGGCAAATTGGAGGCAGGGATGGAGTGGGAAATACAGGTGTTCGTTCTCTTATTTACTAACTACCTGCTCTCAGCATGTCTGAAATGCTACAGGAGATGCAGAAGCACCAGCCTGCCTCATTTGCTTCATTTAATCTATGACAGGCCTAAATCACATGGGAAGGCTACACAGCTTTAGCTGACTTTTACTCAAATCAAGCTCCGTACGGGTTGGTTTCAGAAATTTGACACCTAAAGTCCATTCCCTTTTGACTCTCCTCGGCCTTTCAAACCAGGCACCATATTATGCCTTCCTGGGGCCTGCCAGACTATCAAGTGATACTTGACATCAGAGTCTGGGCTCCTGTCTGTCAGGACTAGCTGACTTTCCTGCATGGAGTTTCTGGGACTAGCCATCTGCTGCCATCTAATTGGTCAGCAGCTCTCTCAGACAACATATCCTCAAACAAAATGGCAAAAGTCTGGCCTTAAAAGAATTCATGTTGGAAGCCTGTAAAATTGATTGGAGATAGCTCTCAGGATTGTAGGGGAAGGTCAGAGGTAGACATTTGTATAAAAAAATCAGCTCATGGTTTTCTGAAGGCTATTTCATTTGTGGCACAAGAATTGGAGTCAACACTTCCTGCACGTGTCTATTTAAAGTCTTAGTGCCAAGTGTCAGCATTAAAATGACTATGATAGAAGCAAAATACTGCTAATCAGTAAATGGAAACAGAAGCTACCAGAAATTTCTGAAAGAAAAAGAGCTAGTATTTTGAGTCAAATAAGATTCTTCTTCAGTTCTAACAATTCACTCCTTTCATAAATATAAACATAAATTCCATATTTTTAGACCTTTGAAAACTTAATCAAGGGTAACTTTCTATATTCAGTTTGTCTATTATTTATGTAATGTACCGTGTGTAAAACAGACCTGGTAATTCAGTAAACTGTGAAGATAGAGTTAGGACTTTTCAGTTAAGAAAGATTCTGAACTTCAAATATGGAGAATTGCTTATTATACTTTTCAGGCAATTAAAACAATTCAAAATTATCTTTGACTAAAATATTTAAGCAAAGTTAACTATTTAACATGGAATATGAAACGATTATTCTGAAATTAAGAGTCCCATTATCCACAAATGAAACTATTCAGGCTGTGTGGAAACACTGCACAAAGCCAGAACATATTGGATCCAGCCTAAGGAGACAGGCCTCGAATAAAATCTCATTGAGATTGTGATCCCATCATAGATTCAAATCTGGGATGAGCAGCTGGCAGCAAATTATGTTTTGCTCGACACAATGGTATTTATTTCTCCAACACAGAGAATGCAACCAGGAAAATTTCCATTATAAATATATTTATTCTTAAATACCCACATGCAAGCATTAAACTTTGGAATTCCCATGGGAAATATTTACATTGCAGTTTTTAGGGAAGTGTGGACACTACCCAACCTTTAACAAATCCAAACTCCTGTTGCTTACCACAGAGGGGACAAGGGTAGCAACACGTGCTGGCAGCTGCAGTGTGGGACCAGTTTGCATGCAAACCATTCCAGACACATTTCCAGGTGGTAGTAGGAACTACTGTTTCTGAACTGTAGATCAGGTACAACAAATTGTTACAGGGGTAACACAATTTGTACCTTTGCAATAAAGTAAACCACAAACAATTCTATACAATATAAGAAACAACATTTCAGATGTGTCTTGCCCAATGTACAATTGGTGCATACAGACTCTTATTTTCATAGAAATATTAGACTGTAATAATCCAAAATTAATGCACTGATGACACTCAACTCTTTCATTTTCTTTCTAGAATACTCACCTAACTGATTTATTGGAAGATTCAACTGTCATTGTTCCAACAGGCTGCATAGAGTTATTGCCAGTGACCACAAAAGCCAAACCATGCGAGACATCACTCTGGATCCTATAATGGCCAGCAGGTTGATGGGATATTGGTGAGGTTGGAGAAACAAATGCCATTGAAGTAGTTTGGTATTCATGTTGTGAGCACTGAAATTGTGAATGCTGTGGTACAGCAACTGGAGATTGTACAAAAGCCTGTTCATGTTGTTCTACCTGCTGGATATAAAAAGAAAACAAAAAAAGTTGGTATTTGCTGAATGTAATTATAGTCAAAAAGTATAATTAGTCTCTATTTTACCTCATTTATTTTATAAAGTCAATTACAGTTCAATGATACCACAAGCTCGACTGAAAGGTTGGGGAAAACAGGTGGAATAGAAATTACAAATGTCAGAAAGGTGACTGAAGTCTTGGTTAGAGAAACAGGTTTTGAAAACAAGACATTAGGAAAATGATTCCATATGACTTCATCATGGTGGAGCATGTTAGAGGTAACAAAAAAAAGTGCGAACACACAGACTGGAGGCCTGTGACCAGTGAAGTGCCACAAGGATCAGTGCTGCGTCCACTACTTTTCATTATTTATATAAATAATTGGATGTGAGTTTAAGAGGTATAGTTAGTAAGTTTGCAGATGACATCATAATTGGAGGTGCAATGGACAGCTAAGAAGGTTACCTCTGAGTACAAAAGGATCATGAGCAGATGGCCCAATGGGCTGAGGAGTGGCAGGTGGAGTTTAATTTAGATAAATGCAAGGTCTTGCATTTTGGGAAAGCAAATCTTCACTGGACTTAAGACACCTCAAAGTTTGGGAGAAGATTTGTAGCTCGGGTGCTCGTTGTTGTGGTTCTGTTCGCCGAGCTGGGAATTTGTGTTGCAGACGTTTCGTCCCCTATCTAGGTGACATCCTGAGTGCTTGGAAGCCTCCTGTGAAGCGCTTCTGTGATCTTTCCTCCGGCATTTATAGTGATTTGTACCTGCTGCTTCCAGCTGTCAGTTCCAGCTGACAATGGTAAGATCCTCAGGAGTGCTGCTGAACAAAGATCTTGGAGTACAGGTTCATAGCTCCTCGAAAGTAGAGCTACAGGTAGATAGGATTGTAAAGGCAGCGTTTAGTATGCTTTCCTTTATTGGTCAGAGTATTGAGTACAGGAGTTGGGAGGCTATGTTGCGGCTACGTTAGGCCACTTTTGGAATATTGCATGCAATTCTGGTCTGCTATCAGAAGGATTTTGTGAAACTTGCAAGGGTTCAGAAAAGATTTAAGGGTGTTGCCAGGGTTGCAAGATTTGAGCTATAGGGAGAGGTTGAATAGGCTAGGGCAGTTTTCCCTGGAGTGTCGAAGGCTGAGGGGTGACCTTATAGAGGTTTATAAAATCATGAGGGGCATGGATAGGGTAAATAGACAAGGTCTTTTTCCTGGGGTGGGGGAAACCAGAACTACAGGGTATAGGTTTAAGGTGAGAGGGGAAAGATATAAAAAAGACCTAAGGAGCATCTTTCGTGCAGCGTGTGGTATATGTGTGAACGAGTTGGACCAAAGGGTCTGTTTCTGTGTTGTACATCTCTACGATTCTATGACAAGAGTAGTGAGAGGTGCAAAGACAGCAATGGTTTAGACTGGTAGTTTTATAGTGATTAAGTTTTCTTTAATATTGTTCATGGGATGCAAGTGTGCAGTTAAGAGTTAAACGTCTTGCTATGGATTTGGAGTCATGAGTAGGCCAGACCAGGTAAAGCCAGTAAATGTGCTTCCCTAAAGAAAACTAGTGAACTAGTTGGATTTTGTTTTTGACAACGTTTCATCGTTGTCATTGGGCTGGCATTTTATTCCAGATTTTTATTGAATTCAAAATTTCACCATTTGCCAAGGTGGGATTTGATCTTATGTCATAATCCAAAACATTAACGTGTAACATTACCATTAGTCCAGTGACAATATCATTCTGTCACCAATTCCCCTTGAAGGAAAAGTCACTATACCCACTCAGCTCGGGCTCCCTGCAGTATATGTTTTCATTCAGCTTAGTTTTCAATTGCTTTCCAAACTAGAACAATCTATATTGTCAATGTTTGTCAATGATAACCTAATGAATTTGAATTTATTTTCATAAATCAATTGTCAGCACAATTGCTTGCATTGATTCTATGTTTCTCTCAAGGGCACCCTATTGATACCTTCTAGTCTGTAATCCATAAGAAATCATTGAACCAACAAGAATTTCCATTCTTTGTTTTACTGGAAAAACCCTCAAGAACGTTACATCTTGTTGGGTGATATAACAGCATTTTAAAATGATATACTCAGTTGAATAATATCACCAAGTAACCTCAATGTAAAATTACTCTTTAGAGAGGCATTTTTTTAAATGTCAGTTTTTGTACAAAAATATCAGCATTTTTAATGTACTTTTTTTTTAAACAAGTTATTATATTTTAACTTCTACCTTAATCCTATACAAGTACTTTGCAGTTTATTGCAGTAGCTGTAAAAGTAAAAACTGAAAAGACGTGATGGTTTTTTGTATTCCCATAGACTGCAAGGCGGAAAACAACGTAATTGGCTCTTTCTTTGTTTAGGGACATCAACATTGTTAGGACTTTGAAATCCCCTGATGTGGTGTCAGATTCAAACTAATCATGAGAAAGAGAAAGTCCCCACCTCAGATCACTAGATCTCAGTCAAACCACTTTTTTTTAAAAAAAAAAGGATGAGTAAGAATAACAGCTAGACTATATTTGAGAATTTGAAAAAATATTTGAAAAACCAAAACAGAATATGTCAGAGAAAGGGCAGATTGGTTATTTTGCCAATGTCAAACTAGACCGGAGATTGGAGTTGAAGATAAATGGAATTGGAGATAATATATTGGAAATTAGAGATTATAAAAACACAAAATAGCTGTTGTCCATTCAGCCCTTCCAGCCTGCTCTATGCCTGCAAAGAGATCATCTACGGGTGCAAAGAGATCATCTACTTCAATACCATTTCACTGCTCAACCCTTTTCTTTTCAAATGTAAAAATTAATCTATCTCAGTCTTGTTAAAATGAAAGACAGGTGAAGAGAATAATCAGAGATTAAATTTAATGCAGAACAGTGTAAAATTTTGGATAAAGGAAGGCAAAATTAAGGTTTCAAATAGCTTAAGACAAAGGTGAGAAGAGATACAGAAAACTTAAAAAAATGATTCTTAAACGTTAACAACCAATGCAGTGCACAATTCAATAAAGCCAACAGAATGAAAAGTAGAAAATTCTGGAAATATTCAGTTGAGGCAGAACCTGTGGACAGAGAAACAAAGTTAATGTTCAGGTTGATGAACTTTCCCAAAGGGTTCAACCTCAAACATCAATTCTTTTTCCATCCACATATGCTACCTGACCAGAGTGTTTCCAGCATGAATTGGTTTCATTTTATCATCTGCAGCATTTTGCTTTATTCTGAAGTTGATGTATAAAACTAAAATAACATGACAGAATTCAGAAGGGAGTGATCAAATTTTGCTGTGTTCAAGTCAGACTACAATACCGGAATATTATATCCAATTAGAATCGGAGATAATTTACCAAAACCCATTAGATTCAAGGAAGGTTCCTTTAGATTGGAAATTAGCCAACGTAAACTCCTCAAAAAGGGAGGGAAGCCAAAAGCAAAGGAAAAAAAAGTGTTTAACAAATTTAGTAGAGCTCTTTGAAAAAATAACTTCTATTGTGGATAAAGGGGAACTAGCAGATATCATAATTTTACATTTGGATTTGAGGAAGGTATTTGATAAGGTGCCACATCAAAAGGTTATTGCAAAAAATAAAAAAAAAACATGGTGTTAAAGTGTAAAATATTGGCTTAGATAGAGGATTGACTGGCTAACAAGATGCAGAACGTGGGAATAATTGGGTCTTCTTTAGGATGCAAGATGTTACAGGTGGTATGGCACAGGGGCTGGGTGCTGGGGTCTCAACTCAACAATCTATATAAATGATTTGAATGAAAGGATTGAAGGAATGGTTGCTAAATTTGCAAATAACAAAGATGTGTAGTAAAGTAGATTGAAAGGGGAAATAAGCAGCCTAAAAAAAGGAATATGGCAAGGTTAAGTGAGTTGGCAAAAATCTGGCAAATGGAGTATAATATGGGAAAGTTAGGGAGACTATGTCCAATGGTATTATCGTTAGACTATTAATCCAGAAGTCCGGTAATATCCTGGGGACCTGGGTTCGAATCCTGCCATGGAAGATGGTGGAATTTGAATTAAATAAAAATGGAATTAACAGTCTAATGATGACCACAAAACCATTGTCAACACAGTTGAGTGTTGAGAATGTTTGGAATTCTCTGCCTCAAATGGCACTGGATACAGAATCTTTAAATCTTTTTAAGGCAGAGATGCACATGTATGTAGATTCTTGATTACTGGAGGGACAGAAGATTATGAGGAGTATACAGAAATGTAGAATTAACTTGAAATCAGATCCGCCATTATCTTATTTACCAGCTGTGCAGGCACAAAGGGTTAAATTTCAAAGGATTGATTTCCTGAAGGAGGGCTTATGCCCAAAACGTCGATTCTCCTGCTCCTTGGATGCTGCCTGACCTGCTGCGCTTTTTCAGCAACACATTCTTCAGCAAAGGGTGAAATAGCCTACTCTTTATACAAATGTATGCACGAAGAACAAAAGTTCAATTGATTGAGTGAACAAACAGATTGAGCCTCACATCAAATTAAAAAGGGAAAATAGTAGAGATTTGAATATATGAGGATGAGCTTATAAAAAGGTACTTAAGGAGAAAATTTAAATTTGGAAGATGGCAGTAAAGGCACATAATCAAACCAATAAAAGTCAAATTTAGGACAAATGAGACAGTTGTAAATATACTGAGTCGATTTCCAAATGGTCTTGGAGGGGAAAAAGAAAACCTGAATACTGTAATAACTTGATGCCAAATTCCAAGGTATTTAGTATACTTTATGAGGTACATATAACTTTACAATACAGAAGATGGCCACTCATCCCAACATGTCTGTACAGGCTCCCCAAAAGAGCTATCCAGCTTGTCCCATTCTCCAGTCCTATTTCTGTACCCCTCTAAAATCACCATTTCCAAATATATATCCAGCTCCCTTTTGAAACCACATGGAATCAGCCCTCATCAGTCCCCAGGCAGAGCATCCATATCGTAACAAATCTGAGCAAAGAAGTTTCTTATAACCTTTCACTTAAAGCTCCTTTGAATTTTGAAATTGTGACCCCTAGTTATTTCAATTAATGAGATATTTTAGATTAAGTAGCTTTTCTGATCATTAATGATCTTACAACCTTTAACAGTCTCATTGTTTTTCTTTCATGGCTTTGAAAGACACAGTCACAAGGGCTCTGACAATATTTCTAAAGTATGCTCTGTTAGCTTTAAAATGCAGATAAAAGTATCACAATTACTCAGCTTAAATTGAATAATCCAATTGGATGAGTATCTCAAGTCTCTCACTTTGCCACATACAGCTCTCCCCAATAAATAAATAAATAAATAAATAAATAAAAAGGCTCTTACCACAGCTGAATAGGGAAGCATTTGCTGCTGTTGATAATACATTGGTTGCATCATTAATTGTTGCTGTTGTAATTGCTGTGCTGATGGCTGCAAAGCCTGTGGATACTGACATAGGAATGAAAATAACTTAGATATAGAGCAAGAAGTCTCATTACTACTTGTATTTGCATCATAAATATAACAACAACATGCTTAGGCTTAAGTAAATTTTAAAATTTATATAAGGCATAAAAAGTAGTAATACTGAATAAAAACAATTACATTTTTGACATTTTAATTCACTTGACCGGCATTTCTTGAGACGTCTTTGCTGAAGCAAAACTTAAAAATACAATGTGCAATGTTTTCCACCAGCAGAGAAAATAAACTTGGTCTTGGGTAGCATGCATATTATTAAATCTTGATAGCAGTATCAAACCACCCATGCTTGGAGACTTTGAAGTACACTAGCAATGTTCTGCTTGAAGTTTGATATTTGTTTATTCATAGGCTAGCGAAAGTTAATACTCTCCCATTATCATGAGTTAATAGATTTCTCTAAAGGTAAACTTTAAAAACAAAACCCTCAAAGTATTATGAAGTAAACTGAACCTTAAATTCATGAGAGGCATGGATAGGGTCAATAGCCAAGAATTTTTTCCGGGGTAGGGGAGTCCAAAACTAGAGATCATAGGTTTAAAATGAGAGAAGCAAGATTTAGAAGAGTTCAGACAGGCAACTTCTTCAGAGGGTGATGCATGTATGGAATACACTGCCAGAAGAAATGGTAGAGGCTGGCACAGTTACAACATTTAAAAGGCATCTGGATAGGTATATGAGAAGGAAGGGTTTAGAGGGATGTAGACCAAATGCTGACAAATGGAACAAGATTAGCTAGTTGGTGGGGCCAAATGGACTGAAGGGTCTGTTTATGTGCTTTAAAACTCTATGTTGCTTAACACTTCTAAACTGTACTTACTACAGATTCATAAAAATAATTGCAAGATGTATTACAATGCATTAAGAGAATAAACATATGTAGCATAAGTTCCATTTCTTTTCCTGCAGTTTTAATAAGGATTCATTACGAAGATCCAGGATTTTGGTGTGAACTTGTCAAAAATAAAATCTTTGAGGGATAAATAAACTATCCAAAAAAAAGATTAACATAAAAACATATGTTTAGTAGAAACTGAATCCTCCCACCATCGACAGCTACTTTCACTTTTAAAAAATGACTATAGAGTGACTAAGGCTGAGAACTGAAATTTCAGGGGCTTTTGACATTTATGAAGGATAGACCAAAGGAATACAAGGTAGGGTAGCGCTGTTAATAAACAATGAGATCATAATATTGATCAAGGGAGGATCTAGATTGGAAGATTAAGATGTGTGTCTGTGTGGAATTTGCACATTTCCCTGTGTCTGCATAAGTTTCCTCCAGGTGCTTTGGTTTTGCCCCACAGTCAAAGGTTGTGGAGGTTAGCCATGGGGGATGTTGGTTTATGGGACCTGGGGGGGTGGGTTTGGATGGGATGCTCTTCAGAAAGTCAGCATGAACCGAATGGCCTGCTTCCACACCATAGGGATTCTATAAAATAAGGCTGGATTGGACTAAGAAACATCAAGGGGCAGGAAACATTGCTGGGAAGTGTTTCTGAGCCAACATGACACCAATTGTAGATGTAGGTTTGCTTGCTGAGCTAGAAGGTTCATTTTCAGACGTTTTGTCACCATACCATGTAATATCTTCAGTGAGCCTCTGGACAAAGCATTGCTGATGATCCCTGCTTTCTATGTACAGTAGCGCCTCGACTTACGAACTTAATCTGTTCCGGGACCCGGTTTTTCGCGAACTGAATCAATTTTTCCCGTTGTTCGGATATTTCCGGAGTCTTTTCTCTTTTTTGTCTCTTGGAGGTTGGTGATGCCACAAGAAAACAATCCAGAGAAACTTGTTTTTTTCTTTGTTGCAGAATTTTCCGAAAATGGGACGTCACATTGTCATTTAAAATGTTCACTGCTTTTGCGTTCAAAGCGCACGTAGCAAAGCAGAACAATGAAACCACATGGTCGCACATGGGCTTTTTGCGTTCGTACCTTGAATTTCATATGTATGTTGAAGCAAAACTTTACATATGATCCTGTTCGTAAACCGATTTGTTAGTGAATGGGGTCGTTCGTATGTCGAGGCGCTACTGTATATGTTTGTGTGTCTTTGGGTTGGTGATGTTATTTCCTGTTCTTTTTCTCAGGCAGTGGTAAATTGGGTCCAAGTCAATGTGTTAGTTGATAGAGTTCCGGTTGGAATGCCATGCTTCTAGGAATTCTCGTGAGTGTCTCTATTAGGCTTGTCCTAGGGTGGATGTGTTGTCCTAGTCGAAGTGGTGTCCTTCCTCATCTGTATGTAAGGATATTAGTGAGAGTTGCAACCGGAACTCTATCAACCAACACGTTGACTTGGACCCGATTTACCACCCCCTGAGAAAAAGAACAGCAAATGGCATCACCACAGGAAATAAAATGGGTTGGTGATTTTATTTCCTGTGGTGATGCCATTTGCTGTTCTTTTTCTCAGGGGGTGGTAAATCGGGTCCAAGTCAACGTGTTGGTTGATAGAGTTCTGGTTGCAACTCTCACTAATATCCTTACATACAGATGAGGAAGGACACCACTTCGACTAGGACAACACATCCACCCTAGGACAAGCCTAACAGAGACACTCACGAGAATTCCTAGAAGCATGGCATTCCAACCGGAACTCTATCAACTAACACATTGACTTGGACCCAATTTACCACTGCCTGAGAAAAAGAACAGGAAATAACATCACCAACCCAAAGAAACCCAAACCAGAAGTAGAAAGTAGGAATCATCAGCAATGCTTCATCCGGAGCCTCATTGAAGAGGTTATCGAGTCTGGCGATGAAACGTCTGGAAATAAATCTTATAGCTCAGTGAGCAAACCTACATCCAGAACCTCAAGTTAAATTACAAATCTTCTCAAAACTTGATAACACCAATTGTTAAAGTTCACTTGAGAATGTAACTTTTAAAAAAAGTTTTGCGACTTACTCATGAAAAAACTGAAACCAACATGGTCATTTCAAAAGATGGGAGACTTAACAAACAATGCAGGTCTTTTTCAATTCACAATTCCAGTTACACCACACTTAAAATTTTGCTATAAATTCTGTGTCTTATGATCTTATACTCTACAACCACCTGATGGAGCAGTGCTCCAAAAGCTAGTGCTTCCAAATAAACCTGTTGGACTATAACCTGGTGTTGTGTAATTTTTAACTTTGAAAAGGGTATGTCAGCAGACAGGCAATGACTGGCCTTTAAAAAATCAGTGCATAGTTTACTAATGCAAATATGAGCACATATGCACCATATCAAGGCACAAAACCCAACATGAAAAATGATTAAACCATTGGTAGCAAGAAAAGTTAAATGTTGTATTAGATCAAAGGAAGAAATTAATGACATTGCCAATAAAAGTAAGAAGCCTGATGGTCAGGAGCATTCTAGAATGTAGCATCAGAGGACTAAGGCAGTAAAAAAGGGAAAATAGGTTAGAAATGTAAACTCGCAAGAAACAAAAAGTTATTTTAAAAAAAAAAGCAAAAGATTAGCCAAGACAAATGTGGGTCCACTACAGGCAGAGAATGGGAGAATTAATTATGTGGAGTACAAATTATTTATGGAAATAATAATAATATTAATAATATAGTAATAATATTAGATGAAGTAGTGGCAGAGAAACTAAACTAATACTTTGTGTCTGTCTTCACAAAAAAACCCTCTCAAAATTATGACAGTACCAAGAGATGATTGATATCAAGAAACTGAAAGAAATTGGTATTAGTAGTTCTGAAAAAAATGTATGCAACTCTACCTGGATGTCATGATTAGCATCTCAGTGTTGGAAGGAGTGGGTGCATTGTTATCTTGTAAAATAGTATAATTTCGGTATGGTTCTAGTAGATTGGAAAGTATCAAATGTAACCCCACTATTTAAGAAAGGAGGGAGAAAGGATATAGGGAACTACAGAACTCAAGGCCTGATATCAATCACAGGGAAAATACTAATGACAATTACAAAGTAACAGAGTGACCAGAGTAAACATGGATTTATGACATGAAAAGCATGTTTAAATTTGAGGATGTAATGAACAGAATAGATGTGGGAGAACGAGTGGATGAGGTTCCTTTGGATTTTCAGAAGGCTTTTGATAAAATAAGGAGGTTAGTGAACAAAACTGGTGAACATCGGATTGCAGGTACTGCCATAGATTAGGGATTGATTAAAATAGACACAAAACTGTAGAACTAAAAAGGGGTAGCATGGTGACTCAGTGATTCGCACTGCTGCCTCACAGCACCAGGGTCCCAGATTCGATTCTGGCCTCTGGAGACTGCCTGTGTGGAGTTTGCACATTCTCCCCGTCTCTGCGTGGATGTCCTCCGGGTACTCCGGTTTCCTCCCACTGTTCAAAGATGTGCAGGCCAGGTGAATGGCCATGCTAAATTGCCCGTTGTGTTAGGTGCATTAGTCAGAGGGAAATGGGACCGAGTGGGCGACTATTCAGAGGGTCGGTGTGGACTTGTTCAGCCGAAGAGCCTGTTTCCACACTGTAGGAAATCTAATCTAATCTAAAAAAAAATCATTCACAGGTTTGGATTGGAAGGGTTCAGGGTCAGTGCTTGTGCTCCAATGATTCAAAATGTATTTCCATGATTTTTATGGATTTTGCCGGTATGTGCACATATGTTTCTGTGCATGTGTGAGGAGATGGGAGGGGAGATAGCTAAAAAGAAAGAAGGGAAGAAAGAAGAGACAGGAGAGTGGGGAAGAAATGTTAGGGGTCTAAAATGAGAGACAATGTCTCAGGATAAGCAGTTTTCCATGTAAGGCCAAGATGAAATGATATTTCTTCAGAGGATGGAGAGCCTTGGAAATTCATTGCCCAAAAAAGTTATGCAAACTCAATCTTACAATATGATAATGATGGAGATACTGAAGAATTAAATTAAGGAATATGGCAATTGTTCAATGGTGGTGAATGGCATAGAAAATCAGCCATGATCGAGTTGAATACTGGAGCAGTCTCAAGGAGCTAAATGGCCTGCTCGTGTTGTTATTTATTTGTTCCTATGATGACTAGATTTGTTATTGAATCCATGTCCCATTGTTCTGCAGTTTGCCATTCTAATGTGCTGTAACCTGAAAATTACTTGTGAAACGGATTAGCAAATCATTAAGCAAGCTTTTAATAATTTTTTTAAAATGAAGTGATTGCTTGACACTACCTTTTGGGTCTGACAATTAACTATCTGTTGCTGCTGCAACTGTTGGAGTTGATGTTGCTTCAAGTCTCCCTGTTGTATCTGCTGCAGGACTCTATGCTGCTGTTGATTGGTCCCCTGAGCCATATGAAAGAAATGTCCATTTTCAGCTCGTGCAGTGGCTGAGAGAAATTATACAAATTAATAGTAAGATAACAAAAAAAGCGGTAATTTAAGTCATCAAAAATCCAAAATAGATCATATAAAGCATACTATGAATTGCTCCTACAGAAATTACAAGTCATTGATATGCAACATAATAAATTTTCATTCACAAAATATTTATTGAGAAACAGACCAATGATTTTCCAGACATTTACTATACTGTATACTTTTCACTGAATTCTGTGGCAGTTCCAGCAGATTGGAAAACAGCCAATGTGACGCCATTGTTTAAAAAAAGGAGGAAGACAAAAGAAGCTTAACTTCTGTAGTGGGGAAAATGCTTGCATCTATTATCAAGAAATAGCAAGACATCTAGTTGGAGACAGCATGGGTTCACGAAGGGCAGGTCATGCTTAACTAATCTACTGGAAATCCATGAAGATATTACAAGCACGGTGGACAACAGGGTCCCAATAGATGTCGTATGTCTAGATTTCCAAAAGGCTTTCCACAAGGTGCTGCAAAAACGGCTGCTGCACAAGATTGTATTTGCATGGATAGAGGATTGGTTAACTAACAGGAAGCAGAGTAGGGGATAGATGAGTGCTTTTCTAGTTGATAGTGACTAGTGGTGTGCCTCAGGGATTAGTGTTGGGACCACAATTATTCACAATTTACACAGATGATTTGGAGTTGGGAATCATGTGTAGTGTGTCAAAGTTTGTGGATGACACACTAAGATTAGTGGCAGAGCAAAGTGTGCAGAGGTCTGTGAAACTTTCCACAAAAGGGACATGAATAGTTTAACTGAGTGGGGTGGCAGATGAATATATTGTTAATACATATGAAATCATCCATTTTGGAAGGAACAACAGTAAAAGGGCCTATTAGTTGAAAGGTGAAAAATTGCAACATACTGTTGTGCAGAAGGACCTAGGTGTCCTTGAGCATGAATCACAGAGGGTTGATCTGCAGTTACAACAAGGCGGCAAATGGAATTGTCCTTCATTGCGTTTAAAAGCAGAGAGGTTACGTTGCGGCTGTATTGGGTGCTGATGAGGCCACACCTGGAGTAGTGTGTGCAATTTTGGTCTCCTTACTTGAGAAAGGATGTACTGGCACTAGAGGGGGTGCAGAGGCGGTTCACTAGGTTGATTTCAGAGTTGGGGGGCTGGTTTATGAGGAGAGATTGAATAGACTGGGATTACATTCATTGGAATTTAGAAGAATGAGGGGAGATCTTATAAAAAAAGTATAAAATTATGAAGGGAATAAATAGGATAGAAGTAGAGACAACGTTTCCACTGGCAGGTGAAACTAGGAGAGAAGGGTATAGCCTCAAAATTAGACGGAGCAGATTTAGGACTGAATTGAGGAGGAACTTCTTCACCCAGAGGATTGAGAATCTATGGAATTCCCATCCCAGTGAAGTAGATTAGATTAGATTACTTACAGAATGGAAACAGGCCCTTCGGTCCAACAAGTCCACATTGACCCTCCGAAGTGCAACCCACCCAGATCCATTCCTCTACATTTACCCCTTCACCTAACCCTACGGGTAATTTAGCATGATCAATTCACCTAACCTGCACATTTTTGGACTGTGGGAGGAAACCGGAGCACCCGGAGGAAACCCGTGCAGACACGATGAGAATGTGCAAACTCCACACAGACAGGTGCCTGAAGCGGGATTGAACCAGTGCTAACCACTGCCATCGTGCCGCCCACGGTGAGTAGTTGAGGTTAACTCAGTAAATGCTTTTAAAGCTAAGATAGAATTTTTTTGAACAGTAAAGGAATTAAGGGTGATGGTGAGGTAGGGGGTAAGTGGAGCTGAGACCATGAAAAGATCAGCCATTATCTTACTGAATGGCAGAATAGGCTCAAGACCAAATGATCTATTCCTAGTTCATATGTTCTTACCCAACAGACCGGATTTTATGGCTTGCTGCATTCCCTGCATTTCTGACCAAAAGGTTGGCTATTGATCTACCAGCCAAAACCTAGTTGCTCCAAAGTAACATTATACTGGGAGAGGAAATAAATCACTTTAAAGTGGTATTTCCATTCCTTTATGGTTTGCCAGCGGTTCTGTAGTCTCAGTAGCTCAAGAACTGACCTTGACCACTGCTGGGACCTGCAAGGCAGTGATAATGGGGCACAGACTTAAAGACCCAAATCTGGTCAAGAACAAACTGGCCAGCTGGGTGAGTTAACATATAGGCAGGGGGCATTAATTGTCCACTTAAAAGCCTGAGAAGGCTTAAGTGCAGACAATCTGTTTGGCACCTCCCTACCTAACAAGGTGGGAGACAGGTCAATGCTGGGATGCAATGCAGTAGGAAGGTTCCCTGCTTCATTTTAAGATGCCTTCAAATATACCAACGAGGGACAATAAAATCCAGCCTAGAATGTCAAACCACATTTTACAAATCAACTACAAGACAGTGAATTATATATTGCAGAGCAACCAGTTTTCATTTAATCAGCTATTCAGAAATTATTACACAGGCAGAGAATTAATATTTTATATCTGTTCAATTCTACATCAACTTTGGTTGTGTATGTTTGAAGGCAACATACCTTCCGGGAGTCCTGTTCCTGACCACAAAATCTCCTGTCAATCCGTCTAACTATCGAGTCCCCTACCACTAGCGCTTTTCTATTTCCCCCACTTCCCTTCTGAGCCACAGTGCCAGGCTCAGTGCCAGAGACCTGAATGTAGTTTCTAGCTTTTTCCAGAGATAGAGACCATAAATCTATCCTTAATGAAGAATTACCATTGCAGAACAAACTAAAGAACCTCCTTGTCCCCTAAAATATCTCTAGACTCAGCAGCAGAGATGCCAGGGAGGCACTTCAACACATGGATTCTAGTGTCAATCCTCATTTTTGTCTAAATTTTCTAATTGCCTTCGATTCAATGGTCTAACTTACAAATAGCCATATTGTCTTCACAGACATTGTACATATCTCCAGAAAGACAGTGTCACTGGATTTAAACCGTAAGCAAATTTCCATAGAAATAATTCCTTTCCAAATTATACACCCTTACCCAAGTACCAAAATGCATATGTAGTATAGTACATTGTGCAAAATATTCATGATTTGAAAATTTACGTTGCTTCCAATTATGAAATTTACCACTTTAATTTAAAATTGGGGATCTAAAATTGTAGAATATGGAGAATTACCTTTTCGGCCAAGATTTCCACAGACACTTGAGATTACAGTTTTCATTGGAGTTACCGTTTTCTGGATTGGTAAAACATTTGTATTTACAGCACTACCAGTGGCTTTTGGTCTTCTCCTTGGGGCTATTGATGTCTCTGTTGGTCCTACTGCCTCACTTAGCCTGTGAGGAAATGAATACTTTGGATATAAACACATTTATCAAAAGTAATTAACTAATCCAAATATCTGCAGTGAATATATTTGATTGTAGCTCATTGAAAATTAACAAATCATGAACTGATCAGAACATGTACTGACAACATATTAGAAAAGAACTAATTAGAAAAAAACTGAGATATATTAAGCTGGTACAGAGTTTTGACAAAAAGTTTATACTCGGTAGAGATTAGTGACTTTTTTTAAGAATCTGAAAACTTAGGTATTTCCTAAAAGGAGGAGGCTACAAATTTCAAACTTGAAAATCAAAAGAATTTTTTCCACAAACATTAAAGCACATGGATAGTCATAATTACTTCCAAAGTTAAGATGAGCAGTTAAGATATTTAAAGTGCAATAAGAATACATTCTTTAAAGCAAACTTAATTGCTTAACTTTTCTTCTCCACCCATTTGACAGGCAGCAAATAGACCCAAGTCAGATATTTATCCACAATAGGAAAATTACACACTTAGTCTGAGTACTATTTTGACAGTTGCACTAGGTTGAGATTTCTTGGACCTTCCATTTAGTTTATCAAGATTTTCTCTTCAAATCTCCTCTCACCAGTACTCTCCCAGTTCAACGCAAGAATTGCTAATATCTTAGTAACACTCCTGATTCTAATACTCTAATTTGCGAGTCCTTAAATATTCTCTCCTCAGCTTGGCTATCTCATGAAGTTCAAATCACCTTTAGATTAGATTAGATTCCCTTCAGTGTGGAAACAGGCCCTTTGACCCACCAAGTCCACACCGACCCTCCGAAGAGTAATCCACCCAGTCCCATTTCCCTTTGACTAATGCACCTAACATTATGGGCAATTTAGCATGGCCAATTCAATTGATTAACATTCCTCCCACATCTTTGGTCTGTGGGAGGAAACCAGAACACCCGGAAGAGAACCCATGCAGACACGGGGAGAATGTGCAAACTCCACACAGACAGTCACCCGAGGCTAGAATTGAACCTGTGATCCTGGTGCTGTGAGGCAGCAGTGCTAACCATTGAGCCACCATTTAGAAATCATTCAATTAATCAAGTTCTGGACTACTTGAGCCAGCAAACCGAATTTTCTAACTTCAAGTAACCACACTCATAAGTGACTTACCCCTATAATTAACTTCATGTTGGCTCCTTTTCCTAGTTTCTAGAATATGGTCACTCTAATGAAACATACACTGGCTTAATGGTGGCATAACGGGCGGTACGGTGGCTCAGTGGTTAGCACTGCGACCTCACAGCGCCAGGGACCCGGGTTCAATTCCCACCTTGGGCAACTGTCTGGGTGGAGTTTGCACATTCTCCCCATATCTGCGTGGGTTTCCTGCGGGTGCTCCACTTCCCTTCCACATTCCAAAAATGTGCAGATTAGGTGAATTGGCTATGCTAAGTTGCCCATAGTTAGGTGCATTAGTCAGGGGTGAATAGACAAATGGGTCTAGGTGGGTTGCTCTTCGGAGGATCGGTGTGGACTTGTTGGGCCAAAGGGCCTGCTTCCACACTGTAGGGAATCTAATCTAACCTAAATAGCCCTAAGTTCAACAACATTCCTCTCCCTTCCTTCTTTCTTCCACTGAACATCCCTATGTTCACCCATCTATCAGTACAAGAAACTATGGCCTACATACTGGAAGAACGCAAGTGCAATGGGATTCCTTTCTGATCTAGCTAAACAGGCAGATATGCTCTTGGTTTAACACTCATTCAGAAGAAACCACAATGACAATTCAGTGCTCCTTCAGTTCATGCTGAAGTGTCAGCCGAGGCTGTGTTCAAACCCCTAATGGGAACTGAATTCTTAGCCTGAGTGAGAGGAGGCAAACAGTAAGACTGCAATGTCTGTTCCAATGCTATATCGAATACTTGTAGAAGTTTGCTGATGAATACGTTTATTTCTTTGCCATCCATACATTATACCTAGTATTACAATGTGCTGGCCTTCCTGCTTTTGGGAAGAAAAGCTATCTTTTATATCGGTGATGGTCCATTTACAAACCAAGTTTCTCTGAGGAGATGATTTCTGGTAAGATGCCCAGCTTTCAGTTAATGATAATTTGAGGAAGGTTCTTTTTTAAAAAGATTCTTGATGAACATGTATGCCAACAGCTGGCCAGTATTTATTGCCTGTCCTGAGTTGTCCTTGAGAAGGTTGTTGAATTAACAGCTATTTAAATTACATGACGTTTCATGACAATGGCCAGGTTATAGAAACCAGTACAGAATTTAAATGGAGATGTAACAAACCAAAAGGAAGAATTTTAAAAAATTGAGAAAAAACGTGATTACTCTGGACAGTACAATCACCAACAGAATAACCCCACCTGTCCTATAATTTCTAATATGCAAACTTCCTTATTGAATCAAAGCTGTTTTGTTATTCTTTCACATAACAGTGGTAACAATGCCAGGTCCAGCATTTGTGGCCCAACCCTAATTTTCTTAAGGAGGGAATCTACTGCCTTGAACCACTACCATTCATTTGGTGCAATTATACCAAGTGCGGTTAGAAATGAAGTTCCAGGATTTTGACCAAGTGACAGCGAAGAGACCGTGACATAGATGCAAGTCAGGATGGTGCTTGGAGGGGAACTTACAGGAACATTTGTTGCTGTATCCTTCGGGATGGTAGAGTTCATGAGTTTGGAAGGTGCTGTCAAAGAAATCTTGCTGAGTTCCAGTATCTAGTACTTGCTTGTTTTGGGTACATTGCTGTCACTGTTGATAAACTGTGGAGCAAGCGAATGTTTCAGGTGGGGTGTATGTCAAGCATTGGCTTTGTCCTGCTTGTTGTCAAACTTCTTGCATATTCACTCATCCAAAGACGTGTAAAGTACTCCAACATAGTCCTGATCGGTGCATTTTACATAGTGGACAGGAGGCAACTCATTGCACAATTTCAAGCCACAATGCACTTCAGCTTTACTCAGTGGTCACCCAACAATGTAGATGGAGTATTCAGGAACAGTAATACACAATGTCTAAGGGAGGTTAATCTGGCACTATTATGGGAATCATGTTACATGCCGCTTTATCAGCCCAAGCCCAGATGTCTATTTCTTGCTGCACTTGGATAAAGACCACTTGAATATCTAAGTTCTCATGAATGGTATTGAACATTGCACTATAATGAATAAACATCCTCACTTCTGACTTTTTGATGGAGGCAAGGTCACTGACGAGGCAGCTGAAGATGGCTGTATTTGATTCAGCGACCTGAAGAACTTTTGCAGCAATACACTGGGGTTGAAATGACTGACCTTCAACAATCACAGCAATCTTACTTTGAGCCAGGTATGAAAACTAATATTTCCAACATTAGTGGCAGGGGAGGGTTTGGGAAAAAACTGGGGGAACAAAACTAAATTAGACTTGGACAGCATTTCTCAAGAATGGTCAACATGGCTTTGTCAGGGATAGACCATGACTGACAAGTTTGATTAATTTTCTTTGAGCTGACAACTAAACATGTGGATGAAGTTAGTGCAATGGATATAGTCTACATGGATTTGTATGAGGCATATTTCTGTGTGACTATCTGTCACAAAGGGAGACTGGTCAAGAAAGTAAAAGCCCATGGGATCCAGAGCAAGTTAACAAATTGGATGAGTAAGTGGCTTAACAGCAGAACGCAATGGTTGTTTTTGAGAGTGGAAGCCTGCATTTAGTGGGGTTTAGCAGGGTTCAGTGATGGGTTCATAGCTGTTTGTAGTATAAGCTACGGAGGCAGACATGAACACTGGGGGTTTGATCAGTAAGTTTGCAGATGACAAAATATGGCAATGTGGTAAATAACGAGGAGGAAAACTTTACACTACAGGACAACATATACAGGCTGATCAGAGGGGCAGAGTGCAATGGCAAGTTAAACTTAATCTTGCAAAATACAAGATGAAGCACTTTGGGAGGAATAACAAGGCAAGGGAGTATATGATGAACTGATTTGCATGTTCAGAGATTCTTAAAGGCAACAGGACAGGTAGATAAGGTGGCTAATAAGGAATATGGAACAGATGGTTTTAAAAGATGAGGCACTGAATACAAGAGAGACGAAGTTATGATGGAACGAGGCCATGCATACAGCACAATGTGTGGCTCTGGTTGCAACACCATAGGAACGATGTGATTGCACCCCTCCTGGTGTACAGGAGATTCACCAGGATGTTGAGAAGGCAGAAGTGTTTCAGTTATGAAGAGACACAAGATATGCTATGGTAGTTTTCCTGAGAGCATGGAAGGCTGAGAAGGGATCAGATTGATGTGCATAAGATGATGAGGGGCACAGATAATTAGTCGGAAAAATCCTTTCCTCTTGGAGAAAGGCAAGGATCAGAAGGTTGAGGGGATTGAAAGAATTCTTGTTCTGATCTTGGCTGATTTGTTTCTCAACCCCATTCTCCTGCCTTCAAGAACCTATCTCTGTTACAAATACATTCGATGTTTATTTCCACAGAAGGCTGTGGATGCCAAATTCCATTGATTCACCATTCTCTGGCTGAAGAAAACTGCTACTTGTGACAAATCCCAGGATCATCCTTATAAACTTCCTCTGGGTCTACTCAAGTGCCAGCATAACTTACTTTGAAAAAGGACCCAAAACTATTCACAATATTTCAAATGCGGTCTGACCAGAGCCTTACACAGTATCAGAACATCTCTGCTCATGTTTTTGCCCTCTTGAAATGAATGCTAACATTGCATTTGCCTCCCTAATCATGAATTGAACCTGCATGTTAACCTTAAGAATATCCTGAACTAAGACTCCCAAGTCCCTTTGCACTTCAGATTTCTGAAACCTTTCCCATTTAGAAAATAGTCTATACATCCATTCTTTCTACTAAAATGCACAACTTCACACTTTCCTCACATTGTATTCCATCTGCAACTTCTCTTCCCACTCTCCTAGCCTGTCCAAGACCTCCTGAAGCTTCCCTGCTTCCTCGAAACCACCTGGCTTTGCATAATCTGCAAACTTAGCAACAATGCCCTCCATTCCTTTATCCAGCTTGTTAATGCATAACGTGAATAGTTGTGGTCCCAACACCGGGCAAAAGTGAGGACTGCAGATGTTGGAAATCAGAGTCTAGATTAGAGCAGCGCTGGAAAAACACAGCAGGTCAGGCAGCATCCGAGGAGCAGGAAAAGCGACGTTTTAGGTCCTGAAGGGCTTTTGCCCAAAACGTCGCTTTTCCTGCTCCTCGGATGCTGCCTGATCTTCTGTGCTTTTCCAGCACCACTCTAATCTAGTGGTCCCAACACTGACTCCTGTAGAATTCCACCAGTCATCAACTGCCATCCTGCCCACTCTGTGTTCTGTTGGTCAGCCAACCCTTGATCCATGCCAGTGTTTTACCCCTAACACCATGGGCTCTTACCTAATTTAGCAGCCTCTGGAGTGGCACCTTGTAAAAGACATGCCGCAAGTTCAAATTGATCATGTCCACTGGCTGGGCTCTGACTAGTGCCCTGGTTATTTTAGAGGAGTGAAATGGAGCATAGAAGTAGTATGTTTTGCTAAAATTAAGGACAACATTCCACTTACCTTTTCTGTTACCTTCTGAACTAGGATGCTAGCTGTTTGTGATACATGGACAAGGTGTTTAAAATTCTCATTGTTCTGTAGCTTTCTGCAGTCTTTCTCCATTTAAGACATATGCAGCTCCTCTATTATTCCTGAAGTGCATAACCTCACATTTTGTCACATTATATTCCATCTGCCAAGTTTTGGGCTAGTCATTTATATCCCTCTGTATTCTGTGTCATCATCTGCACTTGCCTACCTACTTACTTTTGTGCCATCTGCAAACTTCCTCCAGTACTCTCCTCAACTAAGTCTTAGTAAACATGGTAACTAATTGTGGCTCCTGCACTAATCCCTGTGGCACTCCATTGGTAACAGGTTGCAGCAAGTCACGGTCTGTCTCCGATTCCAGTCCAGTGAATTGGCCATCAAAGTCTGCTTGGGGTATCGTCGCTCATGGATCTGTGCCCCTGCACTCCAGGGGATGGGTCACAGTCAGACTTGTGGATCAACAGTAGCCAATCCAGGAGAAAGGACAACCCAGTCGGAGATACCCACAGCAGTGATCTGGGCACTTCTATACTCTAATCTCAACAAGTGTGACACCACAGACCAGAAGCAATTCCTCTACTGTGGTAGAGCAGCCCAATGTGCATCATGAAAATTATGAAACAAAATTTGACAGTGAAACATGCAAGGTGATAGGAGCTAAATGACTGATCAAAACATAGGTTTTAAAGAGCACTTTAAAGGCATTTTTAAAAAGATAGAGGACAGAATTGTTTAGAGAAGGACAAGTAGAACAAGTTTCAGCACTAAGGCACAGCCACTACTGTTGAAACAATAAAAAAAATTACAGAGTTGCAAGGCACTAGGTGATGAGAGATGGGTGGGACAAGGCTACAAGGCTGGGATTTATAGACTTGCTTAACTAAGTGCCAACATGGGTGCGTGAGCACAGGATAAGCTGACTGTGCTTGATTGAAATTAAGACACGGGGAACAAAGTTTTGGATGACCTAGTCAGGCAGAGAAAAGCCAAAAAATTGAGACCAGTCATGGGTCTTCTGGAATTATGAAGTTTGAGGGCAATAAGGAAATTGATGAGGGTTGCAGTAGCAAATAAACTGAGGCAGGGAAGGAGTCAGGTGGTATTTATGGAGGTGAAGATACACTATCTTCATGATGTGAGGATGTTTTGAAATTCATCCTCAGGTATAGTATATCAAAAATTGTGATGAGGTTTACAATCATAAGACAATTGCCAGGAAGACGGATGAAGTTAGTGGTCAAGGAATGAATTTTATGCTAAGGATTGAAAACTGTGGTGCACCATCTTGGAAAAACTCTCCAACAGACAAAGAAAAAAAGTGTTCAATCATTGTAATGATTACAATCTGCAACCAATTATAGTTCAGGAAGATTATTACATTACTAAAATGAACCAGTTTAAAAACATGCACATATTAAATACATGTGACTGAAGTGAATTTAATGTACCTGTCTTTCATCTACTTTTCCCCAATCTAATGCAAATTTCCACATGGGAAGCAAGCCACATCAGTTCTTGAGGTTCAAAAGGTAAGCAATTTGTGCACTGTGGGCATTCTGCGGCAACATTCAAATTACAAGAGAACAGGACTACTACAGTACAACCTTAGGACAGATAGAAGTTACATACAAATCTGATACCATAACTATTATCTGTAATGCAAATAATAAATTTAATGCATTAGCATTGCCACAATTTAAATGCTATATGTGGATCTGATTAAACTATTATAATTGCTGATGAGATCAGAAATCTTTTCAGTTCCTGGCAGCCCTGACTGATGCACCATAATTACCTAGCTTTTGTTTGACTCTTCTTGGCAGCTGCCTCACTGGTGGTCATGGGCTCAGGAAGTACTGTTGGTATAGGAACATTCTACAAAAGAGAATTACAAAACTTAACATTTAACAATTGAAGTATTTTGCTACAAACCAAAATACTTTTGAGCAGAGAATAATATATTGTGAATATCTAGTTCAGAGTTCATACATTTTAGAGTAGAGCTTTTTGTTGTGAGAGTTAATATCTCCCAGTTATTAAAGGTTATACAAATGCAATTAAAGCAGGTAAGAAGTCTATTACACTGAATAAAGGCAGGGTCATGTTGACTTGAGGTTAACAGCCAGAAAGCCAAGATAAAAACAGCAGATGGACTCAAAGAAGTGGGAACACAATGCTTGCAATCTAAGGCAGTTCAGGAAGATGCCATTGTTTTGAGAGTGAGAACTAAATTTGTTTGCAACATTCAGTAAATCATAAAAGGTCACAAAACACATTTAGTTAGATCAAATAAGAAATTGTAAATAAATTGCAAATATATTGAATCCAAAGGGCAGCGCGAGGGAGAGAGAGCGCGCGCGGAGAGAGAGAGAGAGAGAGAG
>NC_057710.1:126322596-126337415 GCF_004010195.1 Chiloscyllium plagiosum
AGAGAGCGAGATCAACCATTTCCCAGAATTTTGATTATAGAGTCATAGAGATGTACAGCATGGAAAGAGATCCTTCGGTTCAACTCTTCAATGCTGACCAGATATCCCAACCCAATCTAGTCCCACCTGCCAGAACCTGACCCATTTCCCTCCAAACCCCTCCTATTCATATACCCATCCAAATGCCTTTTAAATGTTGCAATTGTACCAGCCTCCACCATTTCCTCTGGCAGCTCATTCCATACACGCACCACTCCCTATGAAAAAGTTGCCCCATAGGTCTCTTTGAACTCTAATTTAACCCCCAAGACCTTGCTGGGGCAATTTTTAAGATTGGGCTTCACAAGTAGTGTGAAGGAAAATACCATGCCTTGTTTTAAAAGGGAAGAGAAAAGTAAAGTAACAAAATTAAACACCTCTATTTCAGACAAAGGGGGAACAGTAAAAGTAAATCAATTCAACATTCCTCATCAGTGAAACGAGTACAGTATGAAAGTATTGGAAATCAGGTGACCAGGCCCCTACTCCTTTTTATTGTGCTTGGTATCTAGGTGCAGTGTTCGGTGAAGTACAAGCTGTAGTTTCTTGGAATTAATTATACAAACTTTTATCTAACATTCTGACATGAACGTCTGATGGTGTTTGCTCAGTTGCAATGACACACGATCAAAAATTTAAATTACGTTACTGGTAACCATGTAAGCTTAAAAGCGGGTCTTGCAGTCCCGCTACCCAAATTTGTTTGCTAGGGAACTGAATTCAGCACAAGCAACAGGCATAGGGGAACAGCTGACTGAACATCACTGCAAAAAATATTTCTAAGTTCTGTATTTATTTTGCTTTAGATCTGACTTTAGCTAAATAATAGCAAAAGAACATAATAAAACTTTAGCAGTAAAAATTAGAGATTACTATGTAATTTATATAGCGCCAAAATTTTACTGCAGTCAGAGCTTTTTCAGCTAACAGGTTCTCTCCAAAAGACAAACTAAATTGTTAGTGAGCCACCATATAATACACTATAAAAAAAAACACATACTTACAAATATATTTGGCAGAGGACATTCCTTTCCAGTCAATTTAAATGCAAAAGTTGAAACTTGGTAAATGTCAGGTCTCTTGGTTGGATCTGGTTCAAGCATGTAGCCTTTTAGACACAAAAATCAAGAAGTTTTAAAATATGCAAGTTAAATGCAGAAATTAAATTCACAGTATATTAAACTAAATTACTGTTAGTTTTTTCCTCTGTGCAGGGAACTAAAAATATTATTTGCACGCCACGCACCCTTCTTTCTTCAGAAGGATCTGTTCGGCTCTGAATATTCTCACAATACAGTACCTGCTTCAAAAAAGTTTTCAATACAAATTATATTATTTCTATACCTTACTGTTAAATAGCAGCCACAATTAACATTGCATTCAGTTTTCACTTTGGATATAAAGGTGCTCCTGCTTAATGTTGATTTCCTTAAACATCATGAATAGATGCATTTAACATTGCGTTTTGCTTTAACATCATTTCTTTCAGATTTCCTGCTCTGTGGTTGAAATCCACATTAACTTTTCCCCAATGCTTTCCCTTTCTTCTCTCAGAAACACACTCAATTAAGTCCCTCTTACCTGGGTCCTACTCCCAACCTCCATTCTTATTTATAAAGTCTCTAGAGTCTGTTCTAACAACAGGGCACTTCTCCGACTCGGCCCTTCCCAATCAGGTTCTAGATACACCCACCCAGCCAGGCTCTTGGCCTGTAAAGTAAGCACCTTGCCCCATCCTGGCTCTAACAGGCCCCCCACCATGGTTCTTTCTCCTGCTTTTGCCCTCTGTTCTACTATTCTTCTCCACTTGCAGTTTCAACCTCCTGATACACACTGAAGTTCTAGCCTAGTGGCAGAGACAATGGAGTCAATTACTGACCTGCCAATATGTCTACAATTAGATGGAACCTGGTCAACCTAAAGTTATTAGGCAAGTAATTATTTTTAAATCTATGATGTATGGCTCTGTATGCTATTTCTTTTTTATTTAGGTGTTTCATTGTATTTTGTCAAGTTATTTCAGCTAGGAAAACACAGTACTGCCCATATTTAGTATAGGATTTCAACCTGCACATTGTTTCTCAAGCAGAACATGTATGCAGGACCCAACTCTGGCTTTAACAGATTCCTATGGGTAAACCATGCTTCACTTAAAGTTAGTTCATTTTAACTCCATGATTTTTCAGGAACAAAACCATAAACTTTGAGTATGCCCTGCATATTGTTTTCTGCTTCATGCGCATTGAACATGGACATCTGTTTGCCTCAATAATTCAAGAGCTCAGCATGAAGGAATATGAAAGAGGGAAGCATTTTAGCACATTACACACTTTTCAAGCATGTGGTCAAGAATGTAATTGAAATCAGCAGCATTTCTCTGGATAGTAAGGTATGCCAAAGCTATTTTAGTTTTCATCAGCAAGACAAGAATGTTTCTAACCACAGAAGAGATCTCAATATTTTAGGGTACAAGTTTCAAGGTTAGACTAAGCCTTGCATCCATTGTTAAATAAAATGTATCAGTGAGGGAAAAAAAATACACTAAGAGGAAGTGTCAGCACATAACTGTCACTTCAGGAACCAATATATTTACAACTATTCCAAGTGAACTAAATTGAGCCCAAATCATTCTAAGAAAAATAAACTGTTGTACATACGCATTAAGCAGTGCAATTTCTGAGAATATTTTGAGTTGTCTGGCACAGTAAAGCTCCCATCACAGATTGCAACTTGACTCTCTCCAAAAGGTAGAGTGAAGAAACACAGTTTGTACAGCAAGCATCCAAGAGCCTAAAGAAAATTAATTAATCTCATTAAATATTATCAAAAATATTTAAATTTCTTTTAAATAAGTTAGCTACAAATTCAACTGTAAATCATATAGATATTTTATGAAACAAAAATCTATCAAGGCCCTGTATTAAATTAACTCAGTCCATTAAGGCATAGTAAATATTAGATTCTACCTTGCACACCTTGGGGAATGAGAGCTTGGAACAGTATTCTCATCTGCAAGAATGGGGATATGTTGAATTCTGTTAGAAATCGGACAGAATCTCTATAGTGTGGAAACAGGCCCTTTGGCCCAACAAGTCCACAATGACTCTCTGAAGAGTATCCCACCCAAACCCATTCCCCTATTCTATTACTCTACATTTACCCCTGACTAATGCACCAAACTATACACCCCTGAACATTATGGGCTATTTAGCATGACTAATTCATCTAATCTACACATCCTTGGATTGTGGTAGGAAACTGCCACATCTGGAGGAAAACTACGCAGACACAGAGAATGTGCAAACTCATCACAAACAGACACAGTCACCCAAGGCTGGAATCAAAACCAGGTCCCTGGTGCTGTAGGGCAGCAGTGCTAACCATTGAGCCATCATGCCATCCCCCTGCTGTACATTCTGTTACATATCTCTAATGGTTAAAGCATTCTGAGGCAGAAAGAGGATTCGCCCATGATGCCATTAACCAACTATTAAACAATAGCAACAACAGGCCTGTAAACAAAGTACATTATATCACTGCTGACCATTGACAAGGATGAACAAAACAAACAGTGGCCAACCAAAATTGGGAAGACACCTATTATCTCAACTGCTTTCACATAAGAAATAAACCTATATAGTATTCGCTTTTTTTGGGTGGGAGCAGGGAGAAGAGGAGAAAGGACATTTTACATGTAAACCTAGTCACCTCACTCAATAGAAAAAAAAAGGTCAGCATAGCTCAGCCTCATTCTTGAGGAGTTACCATTGGAGCCCACCTACCGTGACAATGGCATAAAAACAGCTGAGAACCTGAACAGCTCAATGGAATAACAATTTTAACTGGTTTAATCTATTGACAAGGTTAAAAAAACTTGTTACGAAGCTAGCATCTACTTGAAACTTCAGTTACAACTAGTTTGTCTTAGGAGGATAAATAAGCTTTTTGTACATTCATGTCAGAATACTGTATCCATCATGCTAATTTTTAAAAGAAAACCTGTCATCAATTGCTGAAAATGTGAAGAATTCTTCAAGTTGAAGAAACAATCCAAGCTTTCGAGAAACATAAATCTCCAGTACCAAAATGAGGAAAGAACAAAATATCAGTTCTACTCCACATGGAACTTTGCTTCTGAGCTTATGTTATGAAAATTAACGGCCACACAGGAATTAGGCAAGTACGCTCCAAGGAATTGTTCTTGGTCTAGCCAACTTTAAAGCAAAGTCAAATAAAATTACCGGGTATAATTGTTACCATAAACAAAACAAAAAAGGTGCATAACAAAAGCAAATGCAACCATACAGCTCTCCCTAATATGGGAAATTAAAATCAATCAAAATTCAGGAGATATTGTTAGTGTAGTATTGTCTTAAAATGCTGCCTATCAAGTCTGAACATTGTTACTGGAAACCAAACTGCCACAATGGAAATAAACCAGACAGTATTGGAAATGACAAGGGCAAACTGGAAGAAAAATCCTCCTTACTAATATCTAGGGCTTGTGATGAAATTAGGAGAGTTGGCTCCCAGATAGGTCAGGTGACAATATACAAATGTCGACATACTGAAAAACATCTCATTCATCACCACCTTGGAGTGTACACTGTCCTACCTGCAGGTCAGACCCACCAGGAATGGAGGCACAGTGATAAAGATAGTCGAGGCTAAGTTGTGCTGGGAATCCTCAAAATCAACTCTGAACCCCATGAAATCATGTGGAATCAGGTCAAACCTTGGTCAGGAAGCTTCATAAGACCTATCACCACCCACCTCTGTGCATCAGTGGAGAAGGGCTTGAAACAAACATGATAGGAGTTTCTACAGGAATTGAAAAGGACAATTGTAGTTAAAGTGAAGTTTGAGTCCTCTAGACATTGATAATGAGGGGTTAATAAGGAAAAGGTGAATGAAATGATCAAATATTTAATGTGAAGGAGGCCAAGAGAATCATCCAGGGGATACTTCAGGCTAGATATAGTTTTGAATGCTTTAGTTTCTATTTTGTGTTGATTCATTGATTGTCAAATCACTTAGCTCTATCACATGGTATTTATGCTGTTTGGCATGAAAGTCATCCAGTTTTGGATTTTCACCAGGTAACATCACTTTCAGATATGTCTGGCACTGCTCCTGGCATGCCCTAGTGCACTCTTCATTCAAATCAGTGTTGAACCCCTAGCTTGATGATAACGTTTGAGTGGGAAATATGCTAAACCACGAGGTTGCACAATGTGTTGGGAGTACATTTCTGCTGCTGATGGCCCATAATGCCACATGCATACACAGGCTTGAATTGAGAGATTTGTTCAAATTTGTTTCTTAGTGCCACACAATACAATGCAAGATGTAATTAATGTGAAGGTAGGACAATGTCTGCTTTGACTTCAGGAGTTGGGAGGTCATGTTGCCGCTGTGCAGGACATTGGTTAGGCCACTGTTGGAATATTGCATGCAATTCTGATCTCCTTCCTATCGGAAAGATGTTGTGGAACTTGAAAGGGTTCAGAAAAGATTTACAAGGATGTTGCCAGGGTTGGAGGATTTGAGTTATAGGGAGAGGCTGAATAGGCTGGGGCATCGATGTGTATGGAATGAGCTGCCAGAGGATGTGGTGGAGGCTGGTGCAATTGCAACATTTAAGAGGCATTTGGATGAGTATATGAATAGGAATGGTTTGGAGGGATATGGGCCGGGTGCTGGCAGGTGGGACTAGATTGGGTTGGGATATCTGGTCGGCATGGACGGGTTGGACCGAAGGGTCTGTTTCCATGCTGTACATCTCTATGACGTCATGCTTATCGGTACTATCATGAACAGATGTATCTGCAGCATACCATGCTTGAATTTTCAGAAGGAATTTGACAAGGTCCCAAAACATATACTGTAAGTACAAGCTCATGTTGTAGAAGGTAACATATGGGGAGAAAGTGAGGACTGCAGATGCTGGAGATCAAAGCTCAAAATGTGTTGCTGGAAAAGCGCAGCAGGTCAGGCAGCATCCAAGGAACAGGAGAATCGATGTTTTGGGCATAAGCCCTTCTTCAGAAAGGTAACATATGAGCATGGATGGAAGATTGACTGACTAGCAGAAAACCAGGTATGATGACTGGCTTAGTTCTGTTATAATGGGGCAACCTTTGAACACAATACTTCTGACATGTGTTTCTTTTTCCTAGGCCAAGTATCCACCCCCACATTTGACAGGGTCTTCAAATACTTCCAACCCATTTTCCACACTTGTGTTCTCACCATCTCCACCAACTGATAAGGGTCTCCTTTTGCCCTCACTTACCAGACAACCAACCTGACATTCAATGGATCATCCTTCACCATTCCTGCAACATCCAGTGTGGTGGCACCACCAAACATCTTCCTTTCCCAGGTCAGGGGTACAAAAGCTAAAACCCTTCCCCCACCACCTGAACCTTTCCAAAGAAGTGCAGGAAATGTAAACACCTGGTCTTCTACCTCTTCTTCCTCATCATCCAATGTCCCAAACACCCTTACCAGGTTTCAATTCAGTATACTTTACTTGCTGCTCACAAAGTAGACTCCTCCACAGTGGGGGGACCACTTGCAGAATGGGTGGACAATTTATGGAACATCATCTCTCATTCTGCAGCAAAACTCAGGAGTAATTAACAGACTGTCAGTTTAAACTCCCTATCTTGCTCTCACATGGAGATTTATCCTTTGTCTTCTGCGTTGTTGCAGCAAAGTGCGAGGAGTGGACTCTCATCTTTTGCTTCGGCACTTAACAGCATTCTAGACTCAACGTGAGTTCAACAATTTCAAACCATGCACTCTTTTCATCCACCATCTTCTCACCCTTCAAATCTCATTTTTTCAAGCTTTTCATTGCAACAGTTATTCGGCCACACTCAACCATTCTCAGTAATGTTTTCTTTCTTTCCTACAATCACTACCATCTCCTTTACTTTTTGAACCATGTAACCATCTGTCAGTTAATTTCTCCTGCCCTTCACCTTATCACATGCCTTTCCTTTTGTTGTTCCTCCGACATCTGTTTCAAATGCTTAAAATGTATTACATATCTACTTTCAGCTCTGAAGAAAGATTCTTGACTTGAGACATTAACACTGATTCTCCCTTCACAAACGCTGCCAGACCTGCTTATCATTTCCAGCATTTTGCTTCATTTCGGATTTCCAGAATTCATGCTATTTTGCTTTTACGTAACTGCTCCACCACTGGTGACCGTACCACTTCAGAGCTGTTCCAAGCTCTGAAATTTCTTTGCTACACCTTCATGCTCGCTTTTCTCCTTAACTAGTTCTGCTATTCGATCTCTGAACAAAATTTTGGCTATTTGGTGTATTACTGCCTGCAGCATACTTTGTTTTAGAATGCTGTAAAGATTTTTACATTACAGATATAAACTTATGTTACCATAACAGGTGAAATTCTGGACTCTGTACTCTGTAAGATTGTCCGTACTTTTTACTTTTCTGAGATACATTGCAAACTGTAGAAAGATAATCTTTTTTTAAAGTTGACAGTCACCCAACCTGAGTTTAAAAAAATTCAAATTATAATAGGTTTTATTTAAGCAGACCCTTTACAGAGTATTGGACGGTTTATAAATTCAAGATCAACAGGAAGTAACTCATAATTCCCCAATATGTACTCTGGGTGACAGTGTCCTTCCTAAACTTGCAGTTTTACAAAAACTAAAGTATTGCATCAGGCATCACAGGAGATCAGCTAACTTTCATTAAAAACATTTCTCTTCCTAAAAACATATGATCATAAAATACTGTAGTATCTTTGACATCCATGATTATTACCATCGGATTCCAACAGTATGAACATTTAAATACTAAAAACCAGCTCTAGGTGAAAACAATGCCTCTGATATCTGAATTCATACAATTTTAGCTAGTCACAAGAAGGGTTAGAATTAGGCATTTGGTGAAAGTACAAGAGAAAGGAAATGGAAGAGGGGAATAAAGAGAAAATATTAGAGAATGAGAGACAGGAAGCAAGGAAGCAGCAGAAACAGAAAACAAACTAAGAGACATTGAACAGGAGGTAAATAGATTTTGTATTCTAGTCTGCAATACCAGAGGAGAAAAACCAATTTAGCATGAGATCATTTTGACATAACACCGACTTGGTGTTAACAATTGCACATGATTAACAAAATGAACGATGCTTTCAAGTTTGCTCTATACAAAGTACTGAACGACAAAACATTGTGCCACTGGAGGGCAGTGGTGATCTTTGTAAATAGCAGAACTCATTTGTACCAAAACGTGGAAAGATAAATATTCAGAAGTCTCCTATCTCTGGCAAAAACGGACAATTTTCGTACAATAACTAGAGCAAGCACTTAAGGATGGCAACCTAAGAACCTGCACAGATGTCACAAAAAAAAGCACATGCAATAATTATGCTACCTACTTCTATCAAACTTCTACAATGTATTAACCACATTCAAAGCTACCATAAACACTAAATGCGATTCCCTTCCCCTCTTCCCACCAGACCAAGTCTCTGTCGAGGCTTCTCCACACTCATTCTGAACCCACGTCTTATTTTCTTGAGGATCTCTGAATCACCTCAGGCCAGAGACAATTCCTATTCCTGGCACACTTTTCCCATTTAATAGTTTACCACCCCTTATGTCCTTCCTGCAAAACCAATTAGAAGATAAATGGTTCTCTTTCCTCAAGCAGGGTTCCATCTTCAACCATACAGAATTTTACTCACATCACACCTGTAAGGATCTGGCAAGTATATCTGTTCCCCTCTAATCCCACATATTTTAAAATACTTGTAAAGTCCTGAGAGATTTTAAAAGTTTTGCTCACCCATATATCAGATTTTGTTGTGATTGAGTTTCCTCCATAAAGATTAATCATTTCAGGGGCTCTATAAGACAACGTTGTATATCTAGAAAGCAAAAAAAAAGACTTTTACTTTTATGTAATCTGTTCTACCATAATTATCCCATAGTTAATTTAAACACCTGTTACATTTGTTCTGACTTTGCAATAATTACAGAACCAAAATATATAAAAACACACTTGCTAATTAAATATAATTAATGGGGTTCACACAAGAATTTTTTTTAAAAAAAGAGATAGTAGCACAATAGTGAAATATTGAAAAGGTTTGGAGTGATCTGGATGAGGGCAGAGAAAACAGATTTAGAAATACAATAAGTCTCCAGATACCAAAGCTGCTCTTAGTTAATTCTTGTATTTGTTCTTTAAAACTTACTTGATGCCTACGGAACAACTGATCAAATTTGAAGTGCACAACACCAAGCCAGTTGGCTTTTTAAAATTAAGAACCCGCCTTTTTTCACGACTCTCTGCATTACATTTGTAAAATGTTTGGTTCAATTTCACATCAATATTACTGTGTCTTCAGTGTCTCAAATTCTGTACAACCAAATGAGTCAACTTTACATAGGAAAATCTAAAAGTGATAACTAATTAGGTTTTCACAAAACCTTTGTGTCACTTATTTTCCCATGCCCATTCCCAACTAGAGACGGAACAAAGTGAAATTTTCAAATTTGACATGGTCTTTGTTTGATTTTGTATTTCCCTCACATTGATGACCTAATGATGTGCTTCTTGGCTCCTATCCAACTTCTGCCCCAGTGGAGACAAGAATCATGTCAAACCATTACATGTACAATTACTAAACATGTTTGGCATTATGGATTATAATGCAACACTTGTGGCATGCATTTTTGTTAAATGCCATGATTTCAGGTATGACTATTTGGTACTGTATCGACTGATTGGGACTGTAAATTGCTTTGGGAAATTTCTAGTAGCTGAAATGTATACTATACATATTCTAGCCAAAACGTGTGGTCCTGAAACAGCACAGCCGGTCAGGCAGCATTTGAGGAGCAGTAGAGTTGACGTTTTGAGCATAAGCTCTTCATCAGGATATTCTAGGCATTTAGCAAACAGATATTTGCAGGATCAATGCTTTTCTCACAAAGCAAATTAATTTTTTTATCTTTGTGAAATGTTACACCTAATAATAAATTGTTTTCCCACTAAACATTACAATGAGAGTTACAATATTCTAATTCCTGAAATGATAAATAGTTCAAAATAACACAGGTTCTTCACTTTGAGTATGACAAGATACAAAACACTAGGCTAAAAATTCAGTTTTAACAATTAAACATTATTATTCAAAAGAAAGAAAAAATAATGTAAAGGAAAGCAAGCTGCCTACAAAAAGTGCAGTTTAAAAGATTTCAAATACATTGCAAAACAAAGTCCCACCAGCTCCCCAATTCCATCATTTTGTAGTTAAAATCCAAAGAAACTTTCCTGCCACATCAAATCTGTAGGTAGTCTTAACTGCTTCAGTCCTGAGAGCTTCAGGGCCTTGCCCTTTGACTCACATAACTGAGACACTTACAAAAGCTAACTTATTCCCTCAACTGCTCTGCACAAATTCCGCTATCAAGGAGAGATTACTCTTACATCTGAATTCCATCCAGTCTATTTATAACTGAATTCAAAAGTTTAACTAACGTTTTAAAAAAAAACTTATTCATGTAAGCTTCTGCTAAATGGTTGCTTGATATATCTTTTCTCTTGTTATAAAACCCCACAACATGAACAAAAACCCATGAACTCTCCAGGAGGCCTCCAGTCATCTGCTCTGTTTAAAATCATGTTCTGAAAAGACTGACCTGGTTAATTATTAAGACCCTTCACAAACATACCAAATTCATAAACACTAATTTAACATTCAAAAATGTAAATCTCACATCTTTCAGCACAGTTGAAAAATCGAAGTAGATGCTACTCTCATAGTTTTCCATTCTTCATTAAAGCATAAGTCATGTTTTCCAGACTCAAACTGCATAAACTAGTGTCAAAAAAGGTCATATCTAAATGTCAACCTCATGCATTTTGGCATTAAAAAATTCTTCATATTTCTCATGTAAAAGTCGACCCCAAACTTACAGCCATCGAACCATATTGTGATTAATTGTTCATCAGTAATTATTATACAGGTCGTTCTGTTATAACACGCATTTTGTCAACGCAAATTCACTGCAATACAACTGACGAAGTGGGGACACTATTTCTACAACACAAACTATTAAAACATGTTTTGGCTGTAATGTGATTACAGCACCAACAGGAAGCACTGTTTCTAAAGCATGACTTTTCTATGACGTGGGGTTGCACAAGAACGGAACCATCACGTTATAGAAGAACTGACTGTAGTTCATTAATTTAAAGTCATGTTATGTATAGGTAACTTGTCTGCCTTCTGTTCCCTTCCAATCCTTTTGACTCTGATTAGGATTAGGACACAAGGTTTTGGATATTCTTATTCGCAACCTTTCATTAAGTGGTAAAAATTGTCCTTTCCGTTTCAAGAATAGAATTTGTCAGGAGGGAGGACAGTGAAATATTCATTTCAACTGCTCTAGCTGTCAATTTACTTTGCATAGGCAGTGGTATACTTTCGAGAAGCACCTGATCTGCTGTGCTTTTCCAGTGTCACACTTTGACTCTGACTCTCCACCAGAAGATCAGAAGACAGAGCAGAAATTAGGCCATTCAGCCCACTGAGTCTACTGTCATTCTATCATGGCTGATAAGTTTCTCAACCCCATTCTCCCGCTTTCTCCCCATAACCCTCAATATTCAAGAACCTATCTCAGTCTTAAATATACTCAACGATCTGGCCTTCACAGTCTTCTGTGGTAATTAATTCCATAGATTCATCACTATGTGGCTGAAGACATTTCTCCTTATCTCCATTCTAAAAGGTCTTCCCCTTTACTCTAAGGCAGTGTGCTCGGGTCCTAGTCTCTCCTGTCAATGGAAACAGTTTCCCAACATCCACTCTGTCGAGGCCATTCAATATTCTGTATGTTTTAATTAGATATCCCCTCATCCTTCTCAACTCCACAGAGTATAGACCCAGAGTCCTCAAATGGCCCTTGTATGATAAGCTTTCCATTCCTGGGACCATTCTCGTGAACCTCCTCTGAACACACTCCAGGGCCAGTATATCCTTCCTGAGATATGGGGCCCAAAACTGCACACAATACTCCAAATGTGGTCTGACCAGAGCCTTATAGAGCCTCAGAAGTACATTCCTGCTTTTATATTCAAGTCCTCTCAAAATAAATGCCATCATGCATTTGCCTTCCTAACTACTGACTCAACTTCTAAGTTTACCTTGGGAGTCCTAGGCCAGGAGTTTCTCAAGTCTCTTTTCAGACTTTGAATTTTGTCCCCATTTTAAATATAGTCCATGCCTCCATTCTTCCTACTAAAGTGCATGACCTCAGACTTTCCCACTTTGTATTCCAAATGCCACTTCTTTGTCCACTCTCCAAACCAGTCCAAATGCTTCTGCAGCCTCCCCGCCTCCTCAATGCCACCTGTCCCTCTACTTATCTTTGGATCATCTGCAAACTTAGCCAGAATGCCCTCAGTTCCTTCAATTAGATTGTTAAACGTTTAAAGTGAAAAGTTGTGGTCCCAGCATTAAACCTTGCAGAACACCACCTGTCATTGGCTGCCATCCTGTGCAGGACCCTTCCAGCCCCACACTCTGCTTTTGGCCTAATAGCTGAGCTTCTATCCATGCTGGCACTTTGCCTTTGTCACCTTGGGCCCTTATCTTACTCAGTAGCCTCCTGAACGACACTTTGTCAAAGGCCTTCTTGATGTCCAGGTAGATAACATCCATTGGCCCTCCTTGGTCTAACCTGCTCAATATTTCCTCAAGACAATTCTAGCAGATTTGTCAGGCATGACCTCCCCTTGATGACTCCATGGTGACTATGCCCTATTTTACCATATACTTCCAATGATCAGAAATCTCATCCTACACAATGGATTCCAGGATCTTACTCATAACGGAGGTTAGGCTGATTGGTCTGTAATTTCCTGTCTTTTGCCTTATTCCCTTTTTAAACAGGGGTGTCGTGTTAGTGATTTTCCAGTCCTCTGAGACCTTTCCTGATTCGAGCGATTCCTGAAAGATCACCACTAACGCCTCTGTTATCTCTTCAGCTATCTCCCTTAGAACGCTAGGGTGTTGTTCATCTGGTCCAGGTGATTTATCCACCTTCAAGCCATTCAGTTTATTTAGCACCTTCGCCTTGGTGATGGCCAGCATGCTCAGCTCTGCCCCCTTGCTCTTTCTTGATTTTTTGGGATATTATTCATGTCTTCCAACATGAAGATTGATGCGAAATAATTATTCAGTTCCTCAGCCTACTGAGCATCTGCAGTGCTACTTTCTCCTAGCTTTCCTTCAGCCAACTTAGTTGCCTTGCTTCCTTTTTCCTCAAAATGACATGGAACAACACTGCTTCCTTTTTCTCAAATGTTGAAGGGCCTGTACAACATTTACATGTTGGAATTTAGATTATGACTAACATTTTTTCATCTCAATGTGCATCAGCATCTGACGTTCGTTTTTAGAAAGTGCATAATCTAAAGATTATGTACTTATTCTCTTCTTCCTTGCAATTCTATTTTTTTCATTTCCATTCTTTTCAACTCCCACTCCCTTTCTATTTCAAACTACTTCATGTTCCTCAACTTGCTTTAACTATAACTCAACATGAACTATTTGGCTATGCAGGTAATGCCACTTCTAATGTGTTTGCCAATTCCACCAACCTAGCTTTTCTAATCTCTTAAAACTTGCCATAAATAGCGGGCAGGAATGTTTTGGCAGTTCCTGGAGCCATTTTATATTTCTTAATACAAAACATGGTCTTTATCCTTTATTCACTTACACTAACTCTACACCCAGGCTTACATTGTTTTTATTTTAAAATTGTGGGTAAAGAGCCAAATTTTGTCACAGTTCCCTGGAAATCAAGCCCCGCGATCCACAGAATCGTCACAAATGTGAAAATTTGATTAAACTACTAAACTTCACTTAATCATCTAATTCAGGTTATAAGAATATGCACACCAGATTTTTATTAACAACAAAATTACTATTTATTGCAATTAAGTAGTTTTAACCAAAGACAAGAAAGCAACACTAACGACTAACTTGCAAAACTATAACTTAAAACAGTTCAATGTTGGAGAAACTGAAATTCCTCTGTCCTTTCAAGTTTATCACCCATTTCTAATATATTTGTCAGATGCCACGACAGTACTACAGGTCAGAAAAAAAATTGAAAATCCACTACTACTCTATAGCATAGAAAAATTTAAGATAGCATTTTTTGATAATGTTCTTTGAAAATTGCTTTCAATGGTTTCCCAAAATCAAGCAACAGTACTAATAATTCACCTCCAACAATAAAATTTAGCTTTGGCCTTTTATCTGCACTAGTTTCCATTGTCTGTTGAGCAGTCTTCAAATGTTCTTTGGCCAAGCTAAATACTTTACAGTGTTTCTCAGCAGTTGCATATACAGATCAGAAGAGTGTTATGGACCAGGCCAGACACCTGTAAACATTTCAAAAAAGTAGCCCAGACCCTAACTTTGCCAGTCATTTTAAGCAGGTATAATGTGGGTAGTCCAGGGAGGGATGCAGCTGGCCCAACCACTTAATTATAAACAAAACAGATTTATTTAGAAGTTAACAGAATGAAACCCAAACAAAAGAGGACATAATCTAGAATAACTTAACCTATCCAAAAACTCAACAGATTATCCCAATTTAATGGTGCTATTCCAACTACTTGCAACAATCCCCATAAACACTCTTGCTTACAGGAGAGAGAGAGAGAGAGAAAGAGGGAGAGAGAGAGAGAGAGAGAGAGAGAGAG
>NC_057710.1:126337491-126535470 GCF_004010195.1 Chiloscyllium plagiosum
AAGAGAGAGAGAGAGAGAGAGAGAGAGAGAAAGAGAGAGAGAGAGAGAGAAAGAAAGAAAGAGAGAGCGAGAGAGAGATGGCAGGGAGATTCAACATGGAACACCTTTTTGCATGGAGCGGTTTCTTTGACCAGCAGCCTCAAAACTGACTAACTGCTTTCTCTGAACAGCCAGACTGCTATAACCAAACCAAACCAGAGACAAGCTGAGATGGGAGAACAAGCCACTCCCCTTTCATTGTACAAGCGTTTTTTTCCCAAAACTTGAAAGCCTTTTTCACGAGGCAGTATTGTTAGCAATGATCAAATTTGCCTCTAGGCAACTCTCTCATCCAACAATTTCAAAAACAAATCAAGGACAACATAACCTTGTTAAGGGAGCAATGTTGTCACAAGAACAACTGAGGTCCTCTAATCTCAAGCTTGTAAATCAGTTCAAAATAGCTGAATCCAGTGGACTCATTAGGGGCATTCCTAGTGGCAAACAGTAACAAGGAAATTCCTTTATCCCAAACATTAGGACAGTCCGAACAACAAACTCTAATCATGGTCTTTACAAAAATGACATTGTGAATGAAATGCAGAAGATACAAGCTGTTTCATTTCCAAACTATTCATTACTTCTTGGAATACTTCTAAATGATAAATTAATACAATTTCATGTAAAAGAACTGAAATATCTCATGGTGGGGGGGGGGGGGGGGGCGTGCAGTGGTTGGGACTGTCAGACACCTCCTTCTGGAATGTGCCTTAGCAAAGAAAGTCTGGAGAAAGATGTAGTGTTTTTCTCAAGGTTCGGCCCAAACAGCTCCATAGTGCTCTACAGTCTGATCCCCAGGATGCACACCAAGACAAACATCAACTGTCCCTGGAGGACCATCAACTTCGAAAGACACTCTTTGGTCTCGACCTCGGCTGAGTGGTGCAGATGGGCATATCTCAAGGTCCAGGACTACGTTCTGAGGGACGCACTAAAGCTTGGGGAGTCTGTCTCCAAGGAGCAGTGGAGAAAGACCACTGTCTGAGGTTAAATGAGGATTCATTCAGTTATTGGACCTTCCTAGAGTCTCATATGCATGTAAATATTGTCTTGCATATATATGTGAGAGATAGTTTTGGTTATTCTTGACAGAGTCAAACTCCAATATTTGTTTGTTTCCTTGATCTGCTGCTGCATTGTGACTAAGATTATTTTTATAAATATATTCTTGAAATAACAAAATCAAAATTAAAAAAGGTGTCTGACCAAGTTTAACCAATTATTTATGTAAACCTGGCCAAAAAAGATGTTTTGTCAGTAAATCTGTTCGCAAATGCAGTCCTTTGTATTTAAACCTGTGTTTACCTAATACTAAGCAATCTGCCATGTGTTATGGATCAGACCAAACCCCCTCAAAATATAAGATGATAAGGTCGAGACCAACTTTTCCTTAACTTAAAGGTAAATGTAAGGCATTGTGTTCCAGATGCAATTCGACTGGTCAAGCTACCTGATTTGAAGCAAAACATACTTTATTCATAGACTATAGTTAAAATTCACCACAAAAAGAAATTGAAATAGCTTAGTTCTATTGGAAAACTTAAAATAATAGATTTTTAATACTAAACACTAACTGCTACACAAAAGTAACATTCCATAAACATATCCCTGATAAAAGACAAGTTCATAAAAATAGATTGTCTCTCAGCCAATTCTCCATTCCAGGAGGAAAACATCAAGAAAAAATTCTGTGGTGGTGCGGCAGAGAGAGATATACTGCAGCTTCCATCCATTTTCAAAACCCAGCAACAACAACTTCTGAAAACTAAAAGTCTGGTTCTGTGGGGGCCTAACCCCACCCATTTCGGCTGCTTCTATTGTTCCAACTTTTAAAAAAAGAATCCCAATGCCTTACAAACTGTCTACTCCAGTAGCAGAGTAGACTGCTCCATACCTCTGACTTATAAAAGGTTGGAATATAAAAGCAGCGATGTGCTACTGAGCCTTTATAAAGCTCTGGTTAGGCCCCATTTGGAGTACTGTGTCCAGTTTTGGGCCCCACACCTCAGGAGGGACATACAGGCACTGGAGCGTGTCCAGTAGAGATTCACACGGATGATACCTGGAATGGCAGGTCTAACATACGATGAAGGGCTGAGGATCCTGGGATTGGATTCATTGGAGTTTAGAAGGTTAAGGGGAGATCTAATAGAAACTTACAAGATAATACATGGCTTGGAAAGGGTGGACGCTAAGAAATTGTTTCCATTAGGCGAGGAGACTAGGACCCGTGGGCACAGCCTTAAAATTAAAGGGAGTAAATTCAGAACAGAAATGCGGAGACATTTTTCCACCCAGAGAGTGGAATTCATTGCCGCGGAGTGCAGTGGAAGCCGGGATGCTAAATGGCTTCAAGGCCGAGATTGATAAATTCTTGATGTCACAAGAAATTAAGGGCTATGGGGAGAATGCTGGTAAGTGGAGTTGAAATGCCCAGCCATGATTAAATGGCGGAGTGGACTCAATGGGCCGAATGGCCTTACTTCCACTAGTATGTCTTATGGTCTTATCCTGTCCAAAAATTAAAGGACAAAATGCACTTCATAAAGCCATGGTATCATCACAAATCAAACAAGCATTTGAGAGCCACTTGTAAAATTTTGTTTTGATTCTCAATTGGAACTGCCAGCAGATTGATTATTCAAGTTCCACACAAGCTGGTGATCTCCATTTTCTCACTAATAGGTTGTCTATTTAAAAAAACAGCAACTCCTCATTCAATTTCTGAGTAGGCTGTTGATACAGCTATCAACTTAGGATTCATTTGTTACATTTCTCTTAAAGAGAAGCGAAGCATCACGGCCTCATTCTCTTTTCCTTCCTCCTTTTTGTTTATGTTTTCGAAAATAGTTTCAGATAACTGAATTGATACGTCAACTTTCTTATGCAAAGAGACTCAACATCTTCTGATCTAATCTTTGAGCCTATGGTTCAGATATAACAGTCAGAATTAATCAAAGAATTGTTACAACACAGGAGACACGGATCATGCCTGTACCGGTGTTTTAAATGAGCATCATTACCTAGTGCCAATTTCCGGCTTCTTCTCAACACCCTTCCACACTATTTCTATCTAAATAGACCATCCAACGTCTACTTGAATGTATCAATTGAACCTGCCTCCACCACACTTCCAGGCAGTGCATTCCATACCTAAATGACTCAGAGTGAAAACATTTCTCTCATCACCTATGCCCTCTTGTTCCTCAAATCTCTGCTCAGCCTTTTTCTCTCCAAGGAGAACAGTCCCAACTTTTGCCATTTATCCTCATAACCGAAGCGTCTCAGTCATGGAACAATTCTCAAAAATCACTTCTCCACTCTCTCCTATGCACTCACATCCTTTCTATAATGTGAAATCCACAACTGTTCAGAATACGCCAGCTGAAGTCAAATTAATGTCTTACACAAATTCACCATGACTTCCTTACTCTTGTACTCTATGCCCCTACTAACATAGGGGGCCCTGCATTAAATGCTTTCTCCACTTATCCTGTCACCTTTAAAGGTATTTTCTTGGGATTTGTTCCACTATTTCAAATACAGGTAGAAGATCCTTTATCCGAACATCCAAAAACCGAAAAGCTCGGAAATCTGAAGGACTTTTTCTCATTAACAAGGCTGCTTGGCGAGCAAACAGTTAACCCATGTCGACACGCACTGTGTGTGTCACTCAGATGCGACATGGGGGGCGGGGGGTTGTGAATGTGGGAGGGCATAGCCAAGCATGTTCTTAGTTAGAAGTTTGCTTCTCCAGTAAGATTTTTAAAAATTTCACCATTAAACTCACATTCTGAAAACCGAAAAATTCCAAATTCCGAAAAACTGATGGTCCCGAGCATTTTGGAGAAAGGATCTTCTACCTGTACAATTTCTCCATTTACTAAGTTATTTTTTAATCCAACTCAATACACATGGGACCAGATTATAATCTTCAGATATAGGAGGTACTTCCAATTAAGATTTTTCTCTATCAGCAGCTGCTATGGAGGACAAGTTGCATAATCATCTTGCATCAGCATTTGTTGTATTTCAATTTCTCACAACATCTTTATTGGTTTGGTTCCTTGATTAAAATAATAAGCAAACACCTATTTGGAATAAAATATTCAGAAAATATTCACTTGGTCTGATTCTTATTAGCAATAACCAAGGAAGAATTTTGACTGTACAAACCATCTATTCCTTCCTGAAAGGTTCTAAGAACACATACCTGGAACAAAGACCAATTCTTCTCTTGTGTTTAGTACATCCATGTACTTGTTTCTGAAGATTGACAGATCCCTTTTAAATTCAAACAATTAATCCAAAAAAAGAATGTCCACTTTTCTATAATCCAAGATGACGGTAATGCTGGGCAATAAAGACCCTAGAGTGAAACTTGGCCTGACATACTATAAATATAACTTTTTGTTTTTTGTTTATCTTGGAAGGTCAGGGCTGAATATATTCTGAACAAAAGAATATGAGGTTTTCTTACAGAAAAAGAAAAAAAAAACAAACTTTGCTACACTTCATGAGAACTATTTGAAATGGTCTTAATATTAAAAATAAAAATGCAACTCGTTTAACCTTGGCAAAACCCTTACTGACTGTAAAGCTCAGCGCAAGGTTGCCCATCTCTACAAGTTTTTGTTCATTTGACCCAGCTGTCATCGGTTTGTTTTTGGCAAAGGTTCACTCAATGCTATTTTCTGAATAGAATATCTCTTTCCAATACTTACACAATTCACTTACTTTTAAATTCCTTAAACTCTCATCAACCACTGCTTTCTGCGTCTGCAACTCCTCTCTTCCTGACTTTTAAGCCAATCAGGATGACTTTTCAGCCCAGACTACTTTGAAGATTGTAAATCTACAACTCTGCAACTACCAACTTGTTCTCTCTGACAGAGTACTGCCCATAGCCTCTTCTTTTAAATGGTTCTTTCTTTTAGTAATACTGGACTGCTGTTACCAGGCAACAGCAGTTTTTTTTCCCTTCTATCTTTTTCTCTTAAATATATTTAACAGCTCACCTCAAGGGTTTAACTGTGACATAAAAATGTGCATACAGTCATAGAGATGTACAGCACAGAAACTGACCCTTCAGTCCAACTCATCCATGCTGACCAGATATCCTAAACTAATCTAGTCCTATTTGCCAGCACTTGACCCATATCCCTCTAAACCCTTCCTATTCATATACTCATTCAGATGCCTTTTAAATATAATTGTAGCAGCCTGTACCACTTCCTCAGGCAGCTCATTTCATACATACACCGTCTGTGTGAAAAAGTTACCCCTGAGGTTCCTTTTAAATCTTTCTCATCTTCACCCTAAACAGATGCCCTCTAGTTCTGGACTCCCACACCCCAGGGAAAAAACAATGCCTATTTACTCTAATCATGCCCCTCATGATTTTATAAACCCTCATAAGGTCACCACCTCATCTTCTGACAGTCCAAGGAAAACAGCCCCAGGCTACACAACCTGTCCCAGTAGCTCAAATCCTCCAACCCTGGCAATACCCTTGTAAATCTTTTTCTGAACCATTTCAAGTTTCACAACATCCTTCCAATAGGAAGGAGACCAGATCTGAACACAATATTCCAAAAGTTGCCCAACCAATATCCTCTATAGCCACAACATAAACCAATAAATTTCCAAAAACTGCACACTACTTAGATCTCATGAATAAAACCAAGAATATATCTTGCCCTTAACACACAATATAGAAATACAAATCAAAGGTGTGCACCACACCTGCACTTCAGAACTCAAGTTTTCAAATAATTCCAAAATGTGATTAATTGTCTTAACAATGGATGAAGATGGTTGCAAGAAATAGTTCAAAGTGTGGAATTACAGACAAAAATGATTGCACAAAAGAAACACACTTGCTGATCTAGTTATTGTTCAAACCCCATCTTGATGTCAATATAGTTTGTGATGCGAGATTAACAAACATTAATATGGCTGTTGTTCTGAGCAGTCTTAAGTGCTGTTCAGTCCCTGAATGTGTACAAATAAGCCTCTCCAAAGTGTGCAAAACAAAAAAGGAACAATTAGATATGGAAGACAATTTTTTAAAAAAATTGCTAAAAATGGAAACATGTAAGAACTCTCATGAGCAACACTGACCCAGAGTCATGGAATAAGCCCAAAACTGATCCCAAATAATGCCAAACAAAAGCGTATAATGTGAAATATCAACAACACGCAACAGTAACAAGGACAATTACTTGTGGAATGATGCTGAAGTTACTAGCACTGTCAATGAAGAAGAAGGAGGAAACGCCATATGTTGTTGCTATGCAACCAGGGTATTGGGGCAAATTGTTGAGTGATTTAGAATGATTCAAAAGATTTCTGTAAAGTGCTGCAATTAAATTATGTTGTATTTTTATACATCAGATAAAGTATGCACAGTTTGTAATGTTATTTAATAAATAAGAAAATTTAAATTAATTGTTTAGCAATGTTAATTTCACTTTACTTCATTTAGTTCTTTGGATCTAAGATCAAGTATGTGCTAATTCCTTGAAACATTATGCACCTAAAAGTTAACACCCGACTTTTGGTCTAAAAATAGGTCTCAAAAATTTGACATTTTCATGAGAATCTACAAAACACAAGCAAGATGTCTATCAACAAAGTCTGAACAGCTGTTTTTGAAACTGTTTTTGCATCTTAGGTAAAAGGAGTGTGCACAGTTGACTGTGAGTATGTAATTACATCAAGAGTGATTACAAGTAAATGAAGTCAATTTTGGCATCTAAGCAAAGCAGGAATAAGTACAGTAGAAATGGTGTTTAGGCAGAAAGGTTAAAAATATAAAACTACTGTTATCAGCAGTTTAAGTGTAAGAAAAACTACTGATTTGAAAAGCAATGTGCAATGGCTATATGGAAGACATTAAGGGAAAAGTCAATAGATTGATGATTGTGGAAACTACATAAAAGAACAAAGGGCAAAACATCTGGAGTGCAGTTGCTATGGCCAATGAACAGAAATGCAAAATACTGTGTCAGCTTTCAGAATATTGAAAAAGACACAAGTAAAGCTTGTAAAAAAAATGAATAAAACAGATCTTACTTCTTGATTTCATCCTCCACAGCACTGACACCATGTACTTGTGGATTGAGAATTTTGTGAGTCGCACTTCCAAAATCACACAGTACATAATTTCCATTATCATTTAACAAAATATTTTCAACCTGATAAAGTTTGAAAAACAAGAAAATATTACCATTACAAGGACACGTTTATACTGTTACATTGTAATTTTATACTGACAATAGTCACAGTATAACAAAGGGATAATTTCCGATTAGATGAATGAACAGAATGACAGCAGTTGGGAATTCAATGTAAGGTTAACCATTTTGAACCAAAAAAAAGGATAGATTAGGATACTTTTCAAGACAGTAGGAAGTAAAGTATTCTGGGTATTCAAATAGACTTGGGGGTTCAGGCGCATATGTTACAAACAGGTGCAGCTAATAATCAAGGCAGCCAATGGAATTTGTATCTAGGAGAGTACAGGGGTACAGAGGCTATGCTACAGCTATTCAAAACCCTGGTTAAACCCTACTGGGAGTACTGAAAACAGATGTGGGCACCACATCTTAAGAAAGTTATATTCGCCTCAGCAGGAATACAATATAGATTGATAGGAAGACTTCAGGGATTAAGTTATGAAGACAGATTATGCAAATTAGGCCTGTTTTCTCTTCAATTTAGTATGTTCAGAGGTGATCTTCAAGGTATAAACAGGAAAAGACAGAGTAAATAAAGTACTTCCAATGGTTGGAGATTCTAAAACTAGGGGCAAAGTCTAAATATTAAGGCGAAACTATTCAGGAGAGATGTTAGGAACCACTTCTACACAAAGGTTTGGAACTCTTTCCCACAAGAGTTCATGTTAGATTTATTGTTAATTTTAAATCAGAGATAGATAATATTTTTGTAAAGCAAAGATAGTAAGGGATTAGGGGCCAAGTGCAGCTCAATTCTCAAAGTGAATCTAGAGATTTAACGGTCAGGTGATATTGATTTCTCGAATGAAAATATCTTCAACTGTAATTCAGTGCAGGTCAACAGAATATTGGAGGAGCCAATATCCACGATATTGCAATTAATTAGAATTTTGAACTATTACAACCTGTGCAACTCGTTAGCATGGAAAAAATGTTCAACATTTTACTTCACTGATTCTTACCTTAAGATCTCTGTGAATGATTGGGGTTTTGCACTGATGTAGCCTTGCAACTGCCTCACAGGTATCACAGAAAATCTGCAGAACTTCTGTTTCAGCAAAACCTGTCTGCAGCCTCTGATTCATTTGGTTAACCACTTGTCCCGCTGTCAAATAAATACATGAAGCAATTTCTGCTTGTACAAAAGTTTCAATCTCAGGAAGTCAATGATTCATGATGTTAACACACTAATTAGCATGTAAAATTCCCACACAAGTCTGTAAAATCTCCCCCAATCCACAAACACTTGATTCTACCACGTGAAGGATAAAATGGAAAGTACATAATTTCCAGTGTTGGCACACCTTATTTTATTGAGCAAAAGCCTCCAATAAAAAAGGTAGATTTTTGTTTAAGAACACAGCAACAGCTGTACTTTGGACAGAAAACATTATTTCCTCCTTTTTTTAAAAAGAAAGGAAAGGGTTAGGATAGTACAATAAAAAGTCTTCATAACATTTCCCCTTGTGCTTTGCTAATCTCTCTGTCCATACAATCAAAGGGGGCAAAAGCAGACGCTGTACAGCTAGTGAAATCCAAACAATAGTGTGATTAAGTTAATTTGATTGGGGGACAGAGGGAGTCAGCCATGTTTTGCATGCATTACATTGTTTCTGAACATTCATAGCCACTTCAGAACCAGGATCCTGAGTCTGCACAAGTTCTCTGACACAATTCAGAAGTGATGCACAAGTATGTTGCCAGGGTTGGCGGATTTGAGCTACTGGGAGAGGCCATTTTCCCTGGAGCGTCAGAGGCTGAGGGGTGATCTTATAGAGGTTTATAAAATCATGAGGGGCATGGATAGGTAAATAAACAAGGACTTTTCCCTGGCGTGGGGCAGTCCAGAACTAGACGGCATAGGTTTAGGGTGAGAGGGGAAAGATTTAATGGGCAACTTTTTCCACACAGCCACTGGTGCATGTATGGAATGAGCTGGCAGAGGAAGTGGAGGAGGCTGGTACAATTCCAGCATTTAAAAGGCATCTGAATAAGAAGGGTTGAGGGGAATATGGGCCAAGTGCTGGTAAATGGGACAAGATTAAGTTCGGATAACTGTCGGCATGGAGGAGTTGGACTGAAGAGTCTGTTTCTATGCTGTTCATCTCCATGATTCTAAGTAAAGTCCTGACAACTTTTCACCTTTGAACATTTGTTTGCAAAAGAAAAAAAAGTATACAAATATTATTTGCTTGAACTATTAATAGTAGTCAAAAATTTAATAATCCGTGATATTCTCAGGCTAGTAGAAGCAATCGCTTACTCCAGTCACTGGGTTTCTCAGGGGATATTCAGCTCAAAGGGCAACTAAGGTAATTAAGTAAAAATACAAATGAAACCAAAGCATTTGTGTATATCATAAAGCTATAAAAGACAAAACATTTCACGGACATCTTAAAATAACACTTACCACGGCAATATTCCATGAGAATAAGCACTTCCCAAACATTATCACCAATTGATGTAATGCTACAATCCAAATAACCAACAATATTTTTATGGCCCGAGAGCTCTTTCTAAAAGAAAGCAAAACAGAATTCACAACAAAAAGATATTAAGATCTTACATTCTTGTTAAACACTTGATGCATTACACAACGGCACACTTTAGTGGATTAACGTACATCTCACAACTTAAGCTCAAATTTCATATGCAATATTTCATTGACCTATCTTAAAGCTTTTTCATCCATAGGGTGGTGGGTGCCTAGAATTTGCAGCCCAATTTAGTGCTTGAGGTGAAACTTTGAAAGCAACCTGGATCCTCAACTGAAGCGCTGCAGGGCAAAGAGCTATTGCTGGTAAATGAGATTAGAAAGGGCAGGTAGTTTAATCAGCTGGTACAAACACAATGAGTTAAATGATTCTTTCTGTACTGTAGCCTATGGTTTCTATCATAAACCTATAAAAGACAAAACATTTCACAGACATCTTAAAATAACACTTCAAGTTAACACATTAGTCCTAGTCCTACTGAGGTGCAACCCATCTGTATTTGAGTGAGAGCCTCCTAGAACTTAGAGTATGGGTCAGTTAGCTCACTTGGCTGGATGGCTGGTTTGTGATGCAGAGTGATGCCAGCAGCATTGGTTCAATTCCTGCACTGACTGGGGTTACCATGACTGACTGGGTTCTGTCCTCCTCAACCTCTCTCCTCACCTAATGCCTGCTGAATTTCACATTAAACCATCACTTGTGTGCCTATCTCTCTGATGAGAGAACAACCCTGTGTTTTGGTAGGGCGATGACAGCTTTTCTTTTAAAACCTAGAAACCATAGGCTACAGTACAGAAAGAATCATTTAACAAGTGTTTAACAAAATAACAAAAAATAATAAGAATTGGGTGTTTAATGTTCGAAAGTACAAAGAGTCTAAAATAGGGAAGAATTAACAGAGGGAGTGTGACAGCACTCAAAAGAAATGTTTTGGAAAGGGGGAATGTCATTAAGAGGGGTAAAGAGAACTAACTTGATGAGAGTTGAGAAGCAAAAAGCATACAATCACGCTTCTGGCAGTATTCCATTGGTTTCCAATAACTATAAATGAGAGGTGATGCCCTTGGGAATGACAAACAAGGCAAGGGAATACAGTATGAACAGTAGGACCCTGGGAAGCACTGATGATCAGAGGGACCTTGGTGTGCACACGTATTCTGGCGAGTTTCAGTTATGAAGAGAGAATGGACCAATTGGGATTGTATTCCTCGGAACAGAGGAGAATGAAGGGGGACATGATGGAGTTGTATAAATATTCTTCCAGGTGTCACTGCAAATCAAATTTACCTAAATCAAAGTTTCCTTACCATAATAGTGACTTCTCTTTTACAGATGTTCAGGTCATAGGCATCATTAACATACATGCGTTTTAGGGCACAACGTACACCACTGACAGTTCGAGCCAAGAACACGATGGAGAATCCACCTATAAACATTTTTAAATTTAAAAAAAGTATTTTAATGCGACATAGAGGAACTACTTCAAACAAAAAGCACCTTGTGAATTACACCAGCTTAAACATTTTGGCTGCAGTATTCTACTTCGATAACATCTATACAGGAGACTTAGAGTATTTTAATTGCTTTGCTCTCCAGAGAGTTAGGAAGATTTAATAGGAGAATTCACTAGTCTCTTGCCCAGATTAAGAAGAATTAGTAAAAACCTGGCTTATGACACAGAAATGGTAGCTCCATAATTTTCCATCAGAAAACAATTTTGTATTTATACAATACCTTCAATATAATAAAATGTCCCAAGCCACTTCACAGGAGCAGTATCTCACAAAATTTGCCTTTAGGCCGCAGAAATATCATACAGATTTGAACAACTCTCAAAATTGAAAGACAGGTGGAGGGATTAAGGAAGGAATTTGAGAATTTAGGATGTCAGGAGGAAGGAATTCCTCAAGGTGGATATTTTCTAAACAATCTATTACACCCTGCTGGAGCAGGTAGGGTTTGAACCCGGGATTCATGGCCCAATGATAGGGATACTATCACTGCACCACCAAGTGCTGTTAGGTTCCTCTGAATAGTGTTCTAGGGTCAACCATCTTCAGCTGTTCTGTCAATCATCAGGTCAGAACTGAAAATGTTTGGTGAACATTGCACAGTGTTTAGCACTGTCCACAACTCCACAGATACTGAAACAAGCCATGACCTTAACAATATACAAGCTTAGGCTGACAAGTTACAAGTGGAAAGTAACATCCCTGCACACAAGGGTCAGGCAATGGCATCTCCAAGGCAGCTAACCATCATTCCTGGACATGCAACATTATTACCATCGCCAAATCTACGTTATTTGAATCCTGGTGGTACCACTGAACAGAAACAGAATTAGACTTGCCATAGAAATACAGTAGCTACAAGAGCAGGTCGGAGGCTAGGAAACCTGCTGCAAATAATTCATCCTGATTCCCCAAAGCTTATTCACCATCCACAAGGTGCAAATTAGGAGTGTGATGAAATACTTCCAATTTGCCTGGGTGAGTGCAGCTCCATCCAACAACACTTCAGATTGACGCCATCCAGGAAATGGCAAGCAACTCAATTTAACACAATCACAATCATTCACTCCCTCCACCACCGATGCACAGTCAAGGCAGAGTGCACCATGTACCAGATGCAGTAGACATTCACCAAGGTTGTTTAGATAGAATCTTTCAAATTATTACCATTCACAAGTACATGGATAACTGATGCATGGGAGTTCCCCTTGCAAGTTCTCCTCAAAATCACTCACCATTCTGACTTGAGAATATATTGCCACCCATTACTGTCATTGGGTTGATACCCTAGAATTCCCTTCCAAATTGCGGATGTACCTATACCAATGGACTGCAGCAGTTCAAAGATGTGACCCACCACCACCTTCTTGGTAATTAGAGATAGACAAAAAATGCTGGTCTCAGCCAGCAAAGCCCATCTCCAAAAGGAATGAAAGTGGGCAATCAATGAATGGTGACTCAGTGCAAATTGGAATGCTCAAGAGGCCAGAATTAGAGAACATTTTTTAGAAGTTTGCTCAGATGATTTTCTTTTCATGAAGGACAATTAAGAAGTGTTTGCTTTGAAATGAACAACTATGGTCGCATCACAATCCTTCACATCGGTCATGTGGAAGATCATTAGTTTGAGACAACTGCTCATATGGATGACAAATGTATAAGCTGGACAAAAGAACAATGTGAGTTCTAATATTTATATAGTTCCTTTGAAATAGTAACTTCTCCATGTTTACCACTTGGAGGACACATGAGAATTGATCTACCAAATGTACTTTTGGTAAGAAAATTTTAATGTCCATTGACAGCAACTCAGTCATCCCTTTATTAAATGATATGGCCAAGCCTACAGTATAGTTGCTAGACTGGACATCCATCAGTTGGCAACAGAATCAATCCAACAAGTTTTCTCTCAGCTCAACCTCACAAATATACCCATCACACATGACCATTCATAACCACTGGTAGGAGTCACCACCACAAACCCTCTACTCTGCAGCAAAGCAGATTGCAGAATCACTGCATAAAATGAAACACAGACAGTCAGAAAAAAGAAACTAACCATTCTAAAACTAGATCTTAGGATAAGGCATTGTACATTGCAACTAATCAGTAAGTTGAGCCTAATGTCTCTCTTTTCTCCAAGGCTAGCAAGCAACTAAACTTTTGCCCTCACAGTAAAGAACACTAGCCAAGAGCACTATGCATACATTGCAAGCTGATTTCAAGCCGACAAAACTATTGCACAGTTACCTGAATACTTACGTTAAGAACCTCAAACTATAGACAGAAGTAGTGGTCCCATTTTCAATGCATTAAATCAATAACTAAGCACAAGGTAAGGCAGTTCTATGAATATTTGTCACTTCAATCAGGTCAGAGCATAGCTTCAGATTAGAGCCAAAGCAGAGTGGACTTTAGATGTTTGCAACTTGATGTGGTAAGCTGGCAACCCTACACTCTTCATCGGAGAAGTTGAGCTGAAGAAAATAATTGGAGATTGACATTGTAGATTCCAGTATCCTCATCTCTTCACATGACATAGCAGATAAATACACCGGATATAGTAAAGACAACAGGCCTTAACATAATTCTGGCAACTGAGCTAGAGACATATGCATCATAATTAGTCACCATGACTAACTGTCATCAATCTCTAAGTCAACCAGTTGCAATAGAAAAATGACTCTGGCATCCAGTTAATATAAAAGCCCAGCAATGGGAGCGAAGATGTTAACAGAGATAGCTGTAGCACTTGCACAGTAATAACCGTGGATACTGTCAGGCCAGATAGCTCCGGACCTCAATACAGCCTTAGCTCAAATAGGCAAAAGATGGAAAGTCCAGAGGTGAGGTGAGAGATAGTCAAATACAGCATTGATGTCAAGGACACAGTGTAGAATCATGAACACCACCAAAATTAATTATGTCAATGGGAACCAGGGGGTAAGTTCACCACTGGCTACAGTCTTACCTAGCAAACGAAGATGGTTGCAATGGTTGGAGACCCATCATCTCAGCTCAACTCACCCAGGTCATTGCTGCAGGAGGTCTTCAGGTTAGTCTCCTACATTGAACTGTATTCTGCAGCTTTAACACATGGTCAGATTCAGTACCATTCACAACTCCTCAGATATTGAAGAATTTTGTATCCTCATGCAGCAAGGTATGGATAATATTGTGGCTTGGACTGAGGAGTGGAAGTGGCATTAACAACACAAGTCCCAGGCAGAAACTTTCCCAACATAGAACCTAACCTCTTCTTGATATTCAATGGCATTACCATCTCAGAATCACCGACCATCAGCATTCTGACAATGACCAGAAACAACTGGCTGTATATTGTGGTTATAAAAGTGGAACAGGCAAAAAATTCTACAGCAAATAACTCATCTCCCGATTTTCCGACACCTGTCTGCCATCTACAAAGCATAAAAGTCAGCAATATGATGGAATACTGGTAACAAATCTGTAAGCTGAGGAAAGACCATAGTTGGACTGAATGGCCTTTATATAACTCATTGAGGTATTTTCTAACCAACTTGTTCAGAACTCTGTTGCACATCTGTGGAGCAGCTGGAACTTGAGCCAGACTCTCCTGACCCAGAGGAAAGGACACTACCACAAGAGCATTTTTTTAAACAAAAAGTCAACTTGTTCAGACCAGTTTTGACACAGCTCTCGAGGAGATGTGACTTGAACCCAGGCCTACGTAGCTCAGAAGTAGGGACACTAGCAATGTGTCACAGTAGCCTTTTAAGTAATCATATAGCCTCTTCAATTGCTTGGCTAAATGAAGTTCAGCAACAATAAAAAACTCAAAAGCATTCAAAGCCATCAGCCCACTTTATTGGCATACGATCCATCACAGCTGCACAATGACAGTTGCGTGTAACAATTGAAAGAAGCATTCTAACTGCTGGTAAAGTTACTTCAAGAACACTTTCTAAACTCCCAACACCTACCACCTTAAAAAATAAATGTAACAGGCACACGAATCATCACCAAGGTCCTCTCCAAGTCACTCACCAACCTTACATGGAAAATTAACAAGATTTTTTCACTGCTGCTGAGTCAAAATTATGGAACTCACTCTTTAACAGCACTAGAAGTATACTTATAACCATATAAACTGCTGCAGTTCAGGGCATCACCACCTGCTGGAGAATTGGGTTTGGGCAATAAATGCTGACCATGCCAGAACACCCACTTTCAAAGAACATAACATTAAAAAAAATCCACGAGACAGAATAAATCCAACTTGCCCATATATCATTCCATTAGCTGCTACTCAATTATATCAGATGATGGAAGGTGTCAAGAGTATCATAATAGTCAATCGTACAAGTAACATGTATTCGCCAATAATTTGTTTCCCACTTTGGATTCCACCAGAATGACTAGGGTCCAAATTTTAGCACAGAGATTCATTCAGGCATGGAAGCACTTCAATGCTTGGCACTCATGAACTGCTCTGGACAGTCGGCTTAAATTCTATGCTCAAGTCTCCAGAGGGGAATTTACCTTACTGACATTGGTGTTGGATTTAATTTTCCTACAACTGAAAATGCTTTTTTTGTGCTCATATTAAAAAAAGAAAAGCACTAGCAGCAGCAGTAAGTGGTCCAGTGCCTCAAGCGTCCTTTGCCATTCAATAAGATTATGAATGACCTATTATCTCAATTCTACTTACCCACATAATATCCAATCTCTTGATTCCCCTCAAGTCCAAAATTCTCAAACTTAGTCACTAGGGAGCAAGAAGCATTCACACTATTTAAATTATGAAAAGTAACATTCTTAATTCAGTCTTAAATGACTGGATATCATGAGACTTTGCCTTTCAGTTTTTTTTTAAATTCACCAGTCGAACTTGCATGATATAGGCTGGCCAGCATTTATTGTATTCCTAGTTGCCCTGGAGAAGGTGTGGTGAATGGTCTTCTTCAACCGCTGTAGCCCACGTGCTGTTGGTGGACCCACAATGTCATCAGGGATGGAACGCCAGGACTTTGATTCAGCAACTGAGGAGGGATGGCAACATATTTCTAATCCAAGATAGTGAAGGGAATTTGCAGATGGTGGTGTTCACAGGTATCAGCTCACTTTGTCCTTCCAAGTGGAAATGGGTTTGCAACGTGCTGTCTAAGGAACCTTGGTGAACTTAAATTCTCCAACCAAGTGGCTCACACCACAAGGGACCCGGGTTTGATTCGCACCCTCGGGCTACTGTCTGTGCAAACTCCACACATTTTCTTTGCGTCTGCAGGGGTTTCTTCCAGGTGCTCCAGTTTCCTCTCACAGTCCAAAGATGAGCAGGTTACGTAGGTCAGCTATGGGAAATGTGGGGTCATGGGAATAGTGTGAGGAGGGGTGGGTCTGGCTGGGCTGCTGTTTGGGAGGTTGCTGTGGACTCAACAGGCCAAATTGCCTGCTTTCACACTGAAGGGATTCTGTGATTCTAAACTAAGGAAAATAATCTCTCAGCACCTATCAAGCCCCATCAGACTCAAGTTTCAAGGTGATCACCTCTCACTCCTCTAAATTCTAGAAGGTAGGAGGTTAATATACTCAGCTTCTCAATTTGGGATATTATTCTCATAGCTGTAAGTTTGCTCACTGAGCTGGTAGATTTGTTCTCAGACATGTTGTCACAACATGCTAGGTAACAACAGTAAGCCTCTGATAAAGCACGGTGTTCTGTTCCACTTGCTATGTGTGTGTCTTGGTCTGTTGCAGTGGGTGATATCACTTTAGGTTCTGTTTCTGAGGGGTTGATAAATGAGGTCCGAAATCGATATAGGACTAGACCAGTGCAGCACAGTATAGGCTCTTTGGCCCTTGATGTTGTGCTAACCTTTTATCCTACTCTAAAGATCAAACTAACCTATGTACCCTACTTGTTACTAACATCCATGTGCCTATCCAAGAGTCGCTTAAATGTCCCTAGTGTATTTGACTCTACGATCACTACTGGCAGTGCATTCCACGCACCCACCCCTTTGTGTACGAAACTAACTCTGACATCTCCCCTAAATCTTCCTCCAATCACCTTAAAATAATGCCCTTTATGATAGCCTGTTTGTTAATAGAGTTCCGGTTTGAATACCGAACCTCTAGGAATTCCCGTGCATATCTTTGTTTAGCCTGTCCGAGGACGAATGTATTGTCCCAGTCAAACTGGTGTTCCTCTTTGTCTGTGTGCATGGATACTAGTGATAGTTAGTCATGTTTGCGATAATACCTTGCAAGGACTGCAACAAATATTACATTGGACAGACGAGAAGGAAACTAGCCACGAGGGTACATGAGCACCAACTAGCCACTAAAAGACATGATCAACTATCACTGGTATCCATACACAGAGACAAAGAGGGACATCAGTTCGACTGGGACAATACATCCATCGTGGACAGGCTAAACAAAGACACACACGGGAATTCCTACAGGCTAGGCATTCAAACCAGAACTCCATTAACAAACATGTCAATGTGGGCCCCATTTACCAACGTCTCAGAAACAGAACTGCAAATAATATCTACCAAAACAGACCAAGACACAAATCTACCAGCTCAGCAAGAAAACTTACAATCTGATCCACAACCTGAGCTATAAATCTCCAAAATCGCATACTATTTTCATCCCAGAAATAAATCGTGAAACTCTGACCCACCTCAAATACAGCTTCATCCTTCACTAGATAAGGAGACAACAAATACTTAATGCTAGTGAGTTCCAAGCCCTGTACAGAGTTGTCAAAAGATATCCTTGCTCTTTCTTTTATCACATTATAATAAAGACCATCGTGTTTGCCTTTCTAAAGTGAAGGATGTGCATGAATGTTAACTTGGTACTTCTCATATGCCATCCAAACGTATTCTGCTTTTCTACTTTTTTGAAGTAAATAACCTCACATTTCCTCATACGGGACCACATCAGATTATTAACCTAACCATATCTGAGAGTTCATGGAATGCCCTGCCAGTAGCAGTGGTAGACTCTCCCTCTTTATGGGCATTTAAACGGGCATTAGATAGGCATATGGAGGATAGTGGGCTAGTGTAGGTTAGGTGGGCTTGGATCGGCGCAACATCGAGGGCCAAAGGGCCTGTACTGCGCTGTATTTTTCTATGTTCTATATCCATTTGTAGCCTCTGTACCTGCCTTGCAATTGCCATTCTTACTAACTTTACATTGCCCTTAGTGTCGGTCTCTTCATACAAATCATCGATGTGCATTTTGAACAGCAAAGAACCGAGCACTGGTCTTGGTTGTACTTCAAGTTACAGTCTGCCAGTTCAAAAAAATGCTCCATGAATCATTAATTTTCACTTCCTTTCTCTTAAATGTCCTCTATCCATGCTATCCATGCCTCCAACTACATGAGCTCTTACCTCATTTATTCACTTGCGTGCAACATATTTAAACATAAAAGTATATTACATCTATCCTTTTCACTACCCTATCAGTTATAGCCTTAAATTTATCAAACACTATTGTACTTTTGTAGAACCATGTTCATTTTGAATGATACTATAATTTGAAGACATCAGTAGGACAGGCATTTTTAACAGATTTGAGCACTTCACCACTGAATCATGTAAAGCAAACTAGCCTATTGTTCCCAGTTTACTTCCTTCTCATTTCTTGAAAGAGTTTTTCTATTTGCAAATTTCCAATCTGGTAGAACCATGTGAGAATCTAAAGAATTTTAGAAAATTATAATCAGTTTATCCTCTTATCTTTGCTGGTTAATTCTTTTAGAACTTGGATGTGGACCACCTGGTCCTGGGAAATCAGAGTTCAGTGCTTTGCATTTCTCCAATAACTTGTTCCTGCTGAAATTGAAGGATTGATTATCTTTGGTTCCCTACTTGTATTTGACTATTATTTCTGCTATGAAACAGTACCTTTGCTGTGAAGACAAACAAAATTTTTGCTCAATGCCTCTGTCCTTTCCTTATGCTACACAATAACCTTTCTTGTCCCTGTCTCTAAGGGACATTTTAGCTACTTGTCCTTTTTAGGATTTGTAAGAACTCTTATAAGCTGTTTTTACATTCATGGCTAGTTTAGTCTCATTCTATTTTATTACGCTTAACTTTAAGTCAGAGGAATAATAATATTACAGCAAGATGGATCCAAAGGGACACATTTTGTTAAACCTTGAATTTTTAAAAATAAAAATTTCGCACTGTTTATTTACCAAACTATTAAGACTACTTGTTTTAATAACCATAGCCAGCTCTTGCTTCATGTAATTGGCTTTAGGTTTAAGATTCTTGCCTGTGGTTGGAGCTTGGAGCTTTCAAACTTAACATGGGATTCAATTATGTTATCAGCTTTTGCTGAACGCAATTAACTTTGCCCTATTACACAAAACATTTACAATAGCTTTGTTGCTAATTGATTCCAAGTTTGCTTCAGAAATGTGGCAGGAAAACATTCTACAAACCTCTCTTCTAGACTATCGTTGCCAATTTGAATCATCCAGTTTAAAAGATGATTAAAGTTCACCAAAATGATTATACTACTTTTGTTAAAGGCTGCATCGCTTTCATTAATACACTGTCCAACTGTATATAGTTATTGCAAGGGATCCGCATTATTTTCAGACTTCTGTTATTCCAATATCCACCCCTAATGACTCTACTTCATGATGCCATTATTTGTTATAGGCAATTCTCTTCCTTTGGTATTCTGTTTGCATCCTCATCCCCCACTCCCACCCCCAAAAATAAGCTGGAATATTTACTTTACAATCTTAGTCACCATATAAACATGTCTCTGTAATGGCGAGAAGATTTAAAAACGCTTACCTTTGTTTGCGCCACTAGCTCACAAATCTTAGTACAGATGCTTCGCGTATTCAGATAAAAAGCATTCAATTCCTTTTTTCAAAAAACTAATATTAGACCCTACACAAATCTTACTCATCGATGCACAATTACGGTCACTGTCCCTTCCTCACCCTGCTCATTCTGACCTGCATTTCAGTTGCCTTAACAGCATAGCACTTTTCTCTATAGCTTTTCCAAACACCCTTCACTTGAACACCTTTGTTCATTTAAAGCCCTACTTTCAGTCCTAGTTTTATAAAACTTATAAGGCCACTGGTTCTAGCCTAGTTTACACTGCATACATTCGAGAATATTTCTCTTTTTCTTAAATAATGATAGCAGCGTCCAATGAATCCAAACCCCGTTCCTCTCACACTATTCCGAGCAATGCATTTAATTCTCTAATCTATGATATTTAGCATTTCATAAGATAACGATTCAAATAAGATACAGAACATCAAAGTTTCAATTTGGACTATAACTCCTCAAAACTATCAGCAAACAAAACATTTCTAGTTCTACCCAAGACATTAGTTTGTATGTCGACCATGAACAATTCCACTCCAGATTCATCTTCAGTCTTGAGATGTCTTTATTCCTGGCACCTCCAAATCTCACAGCAGTGAAACCGCAGAGAACAGTAGCTCCATAACTATACTTCCACACCCATCAACACATTCTCGGTTGCTCTTCCCACTCGAATAGTATTTCACACTATAGTACCAATACAGTTTGCTCAGCAACTCTGCAGTCCTTCACCTCACCCACACAAGTAACAAGAACCTTGTTCATAACTGTTAGTCAAAGTCAAAATCTGAAGCTCCACCAATACCATTTACTGAATCCGTATACCTACCTGACTTTCAAGCTCCTCCAAACTACTGATGTCTGATCTATAGAAATTATGTGGTGCAAAATAAAAAAACTAACTAATAGAAAACAGACTCGGGATGAGGAGGACAATTTCAGGATGGCAAATCTGTACTACCACAGGGACCAATACTGTGGCTACAATGATTTACAATATAAATTGATGATTTTAATGAGGAAGGTGAACATACAATAGCCAGGATTGCCCATGACAAAAAATGTGGGCTGGCAAACAGAGAGGAAAACAAAGAGTCTGCAAATGGATAGACAGGTTAAGAATGTAGGCAAAAACTTGGCTGATGGAATATAGTATTGGGAAATCTGAGGTCTGCCCTATGAGCACTTTGGCAGAAAGAAGAGTCAGTGAATATCATTTAAATTAAGGGAGACTGTAGAAAGCTATAGAAGAGGGATACGGAGTCCTCATCCACAAGTCACAAAGTAGCAGCATCCAAGTTCAGGGAATAACAGAGAAGGAAAATGGAATACTGGTGTTAATTTCAAAGGGAATACAGTATAAAAATAGAGAGATTTTGTTAAAATTATCCAAAACACTGATCAGAACACAGCTGGAATACTGTGAACAATTCTGGAGCCTTTATTGAAGGAAAGATATGTTGTCTTTGCAGACAATCCAGAGATGGTTCGCTAGACTGATACTAGGCATGAAAAGGTTAGAGGAAGGATTAGGTAGATTGGGTCTTGAATCAATGGAACATACAAGAATGAGAGGTGACCTTATTGAAACATGCAGGATGTTTAGGTAGCTTGACAGGGTAGATGCAGAAAAGTCGAGAACTAGAGAGTATAATCTCAAATAAGGAATCACACATTTAAGATAAAAGTGAGACAAAGTCTTTTCCTTGGGGTGGGGGGAGTCTAAATCTAGAAGGCATAGGTTTAAGGTGAGGGGAGCAAGATTTAAAAGGGACCTATTGGGCAACTTTTTCACACAGAGGGTTGTGTGTTCATGGAATAAGGTGCAAGAGGAAGTGGTGGAGGCTAGTACAATTACAACATCCAAAAAGCATCTGGATGAATAAATGAATAGGAAGGGTGTAGAGGGATATGGGCCAAATTGGACAAGATTTATTTAGCATATCTGGTCAGCATGGACAAGTGGGACTGAAGGGTCTGTTTCTGTGCTGTACAACTCTATGATTCTATTACTCTATTCAAATTAAGAGCCTTTAATTTTAGATTTTGTTTATCACATCTGGTGATATACACACCAGAGGGCTTTAGCAGTGGCTGGAGCATAGTTATATGTACTCTTTAGGCAATTGGCTACAGGGTGGCTAGAAAAAGAAAATTATTAAACAAATCAAAATATAATTTGTGAGTAAATATGTAAAAAAATGTTGTGACCCTAAATTAAATACAAGTCTCAAATACCTCTGTCTATCAAATCAACCCACAGGTCTGTCTGTAAAATGTAGATTAGGTAAAACCTGAATAACAATAGCAAATATTTAGAAAAGTAAAAATATGCAAAGCTAATCAGAATCAGTGATTAGACCAACACTAATTGAACAAAACTGTCATTAAAACTTCTATTAAATATTTCTATTATTGACAATTTTCGCTATTGCCAGCTTTCCCTGCCTGGATCATCTAGGCAGCCCTCCACCACACCTTCATTGCCCTAAACCCTCTCCCGTCTGAACACAATAAAGAGAGGGTTCCCCTCATCCTCACCTACCACCCCACCATTCCCCATATCCAACATATCATCCTTAAACACTTCCGCCAACTCCAAATAGAGGCTACAACCATGTACCCCTCCCCACCTTCGCCAATCCATGGTTAGTGCCCTTTTCTCCACCATGCCCCAGAACCCCCGATATACCTTCCTCTGCAAATGTAAAAGACACAAAACCTGCCAGTACAGAATGCCCCCACCCACGGCCATAAACAGTCCTTCCCAGGTGAGACGGAGGTTCACCTGTGTCTCATCCAACCTAGTTTAGTGTATCCGGTGCTCATGATGCGGTCTTCTCTATGTCGGGGAGACCAAACATAAATTCAGGGCATGTTTTGCCAAGCATCTCAGCCAGGCCTTCAGGGGATGACCTGACCTCATGGTTACTGCCCATTTTAATTCCCCTTCCCACTCCATTGCCGACATGACCATTCTTGGCCTCCTCTGCTGCCACAGCGAATCAGACCCCAAATTGGAGGAACAACACCTCATCTTTCACCTGGGCAGCCTACAACCCGGAGGGCTCAACATTGAGTTCTCTAATTTCAAATAACCTCCCTTCCCATCCCTCTACTCCCTTCCAGGCCCTCCCCCTCCCTTCCATTCCTTCCAACTACCAACAGGATTCATTACTCACATCAACTAACCAGGTTGTACCTGTGTTCACCTATCCTTGCCCCACCACAACCACCCAGCAACCCCTCCCCCCCATTCCCAAGTCCCAAACCCCCCAACTGCAGCGCCATTTACACCCACCCCCAGTCCTGAAGGATTACACTCGAAATGTTGACTTCTCCACCTCCTGGCTTGCTGTGTTCTTCCAGCCTCCTGCTGGCCTACATGATCAGCTGTACAAACTAGCAAACTGCTTCCAAAAGTGGTTTCTCACCTTCATGCTAATCTCAACTCCACCCCAAATTCTAAACCCAAATCTCACTGTCAACACTTTGCAATGGCACTAATTGTCATTGGTGTCATTGATCAATTGAGTTGTCAACAACCATTCTATAAAAATAAAACAGATAATTTTCTGGACTGTTTAAATCTACTCAAATTTTGTTGGATTTGTACGGTTTCCTTTTTAAGACTTTCTCCCCTCGTCTTCAGAAACTGCAGTATGGTTTGGTCCAAGATTTACTCCAGTACATTTTCAAGTGACTATATACTCTTTCTTGCAAGTTTGTGCAGTGCATGCTTGCAGGGTGATAAACAAGGAGATACAGTTTTGTCTTCACTATGTAAACACAAACAACTTCCAACAGTGGGCAGTGGTTAGTGATTGTTAACAAAATGTTTGGGTGATTGTTTTATAGTCCAGCTGTCTCAACTATTATCTTTTGTGTGTACATATTCCTCTTTTGTTTTCAAGAAATATTTTATGCCTGTCACAGGGATAAAATTAGCATATACTGTTACTCTTACTAAAAAGGAAGTGGTTTGCAAACATAGTAAAACTTGTGAACATTGATGAGGTGGTCACAATGGTTCCTAAGTATAGAGCTGAAATACAATTATATTGTCTTACTGGATTAACAGCAAATCCCTAAATAATAAACATAAAATATCCATATTAAAAAAAACAAAGATACCAGGCATCATGTTGAATAAACTATTCATTTTCTGGATTATATCATATGATGGGTGATCTTCTACTTGAGCTACACTTTCCTACATTATCTTCATATATCCCTTACTACCAAACATCTGCCTTCGTCTCAAATGTACTCAACAAGCAAGTACCTACAACTAAGACCCTATACAATTGGAGCAAGACTTGCTTCCTATTCATTTGCAGTAATATTTCCATGATTAGCAACAATGTTTTACCACAGGCAATTGCACTGTGGCTTGCCATGGCTGGTGCAATTTAAAATCAACAATAAATCTGGCAAATAGAATCATAGAATCCCTACAGTACGGAAACAGGCCCTTCAGCCCAACAAGTCCCCAGTGACCCTTTGAACAGTAACCCACACAACCCTATTCCCTGACCTTAATATCCTATATTTACCCCTGACTAATGCACCTAACCTACACAACCCTGAACACTATGGGCTATTTACCATGGCCATTTCACCTAAATTGCACACCTTGGATTGTGGAAGGAAACCCACACAGACACTGGGAGAACGTGCAAACTCCACACAGGCAATCGCTCAAGGCTGTAATCGAACCCGGGTCCTTGGCACTGTGAGGCAGCACTGCTAATCACTGAGCTACTGTGTCACCCAAGTTACTCATCTGCCCTCTGTAAAGGCCGAGCAAGTCACTTAGTTCAGAGACAAAATATAGTTGATTCAAGTCAAGCTCACGCCTCATGAAAGCAAGGGAAAGAATTCAGAATAATTTAAGTTTGAATACACATTATAAACAACGTTTGAAAGAAGTTGATTTTGCCAACACAATGCATATTTATAAAATAAAGTTGTACTTTTTCTGTATAATGTCTATTCAGTACAAAAAGGTATTGCACTGTAATGTAAACTTTTGAATGCAACATTAAAATGAAGGCCCATTTTCCTTCTGATTTAGGCATTAAAGATTGCAACTATATTAATTTGCACAGAGGAGTGCGAGCTAACATTGATCCCTAAAAACATGAGGCAGATTATCTAGTTATCACAGGGCTGTCTGTGGGGTTTTGCTGTGTACAAACTCGATATCAAGTTTTCCTACATTACACCAATGACCATGACAACTTATCTTAACGATAACAAAAATCTCAATTGCTTGAACAAATTTAGATAAACTTTTAAGGGAAACGCAAATGTGCTTTTTTTTATAATTGATACAGAAAAATGTAAAAATTTAAACAAGGAAGTACAGTTTTTAAAACAATTTATGATCTCTATGTTTTATGGACATGACGATAATACAACATGGCACTAAAAGTTATTTGATCATCATGTACAGCAGCAAATTGAAGAAACGTCTTTCCAAAGATGAACTACATTTGTAACCTATATAGTCAATATTTTCCAGAAAGGATAGATTCTGCCATGCTTGCCCAAGCTCCTGAGTTTTATTATTTGTCAAATAAACAGAAGTTTGAATGTGCTAATTATACTTCCCATGAACTTTGTGAACAGAGCTTCCCATTATCTTCCTAAGCACATTAACTCAAAATGTCTGGAGGTTCAATCTGTAGTTATCAGTTTCCTGCAATAACATGCCGACTGAACACATTCGGCACCAGCAATTCTAGATACAGTTGAAAATGTTCCAGCTAAATTAATTAAGTGCCAAAAAATGATAGCATTGCATATTCGGCTAAATAGCATGTATTTTATTAAAGGAAGACAGAGTCTTTCAGGATGAAGGGGAGGTTACGACTTCTTGTTAACGGTGACCCAACTGGTTATTTAAAGTGAACATCAACATCAAAATAAAGCATCATGCACTGATCAGGGACACAGGGAAACAGATCAGAGGAGAATCTCAGTAAACATCATATGCATCAATTTGAATTTTGAAATAAAGAAAAGGAAACCAATGAACAGAACCGACACTAATCTGCAGACAAGTAACCAATTTTAACCAGAAGAATAGACACAAATGTTACAACATTTCCAATGCAAACTGCAAGGTGGGATAACCAAAAATCAAGCAACATATTATTTTGAAGATCAGAAAATCAGTTGAGCGGTCAACAATTCAACACAAATTGTGACTCAGTTCCATGACATAGTTATCTCCCATTGCCTGTAAATTTATGAAATTTACAACATTATATATTCACAGCATTAATTTTAAGAGGTCATGTTGGAGCTGTACAAAACTCACAAAATAAGGATGTGACTGCACTGGAGGGGGTGTAAAGGAGATTTACTTGGATATGGCCTAGGATACAGCAGTTCCGGTAAGATAGGCTAAATAAGCTTGGGTTGCTTTATTTGGAGCAGAGATGATCAAGGTGGGACCTGATATAGATGTTTAAGCATATGAGGGATTTGGACAGGGTGAATAGAAAGCAACTGTTCCTCTTAATTGAAGTCAATAAAGTGAAAAGGGAGGTGGTGTACAGTGAATTTGAGGAAAAAAACATTTCTCCAAAGGGCACTGAGATGTGGAATGCACCAACCCGCGAGATTAATTGAAGTGGGTAACCTCACAATCATTAAAAAAGTACTTGGACGAGCACTTGAAATGCCATAACATTCCGAGGCTAATGACCCTGGTGCTGAAAAGTCGGTAGTATTTAGGTGGTGACAGACTGGACAAGCCAAAGGACCTCTTCTGTACTATGATTCTACAATTCATTCTAGCTGCACTAAATACTCACTTATTCAGACATTTCATTATTCCAAACTTGCAGCATCTTGCCAATATTAATTCCCAATAGAAGTGAAGAAAAGAATTCCCTTAATTAAACGCAATCCATGTGACAAGTGTCATGACTGGATTTCTCTTAACGCGAGTTTCTCAACCTCATGTAACTTATTGCGCAACAAGAGTCTGCAAGTTATGCTCCTTGCTTTTCCCAACCTTGCGGTCAGGTCTTCCTTTAGGAATGGCAACTGTGATCCATTGGTGTAATCATTTGCTGACAGCAATAATAAAAGGCGGATCACAGGTAACACCCCTTGCTTTGTTGTAACGGCTGCCATGTTCAAACGTTCAGACAACTGACAATACAGGTTGTTTGGGTATTGGGGGGGGGGGGGGGGGGGGGGGGGGGTGGAGGTGGGCTGCTTGTTTCTGGAGTAGGCCAGTGATAAACAACAGCACAAAATTTGGATTAGCATTGAAATTAAGTATCATGCAACAAAGCTTCAGCCTCCAACACCAAGGTTTTGTCATAGAGTGGGCCAGACCTCCTCAAAACATGCCAAGAGAGTTGCCCAGAACCTAAACTTTACTAGTTGTTTCAAAAGGTGCAACACTGATATTCCAGGAGGGATGCAGCTGGTCAAACCACTTTGGTTTTGAACAATGCAGAATTTATTTACAAGATTACCAATTGAAACACAAACAAAAAAGAACAGATAAAAGAACTTAACCTATTTGAAACCCAACAGATTATACCAATTTAACTGTGATGCTCCCAATAATTGCAACAATCCCCAAAAATACGCCTTGGCACAAAAAGTAAAATCAAGCAAAGTGTCATACAAGAGAGATATTAGAGCGAGGGGGTCAGCATGGACCAGCATCACCTTGGTTCAGCAGCTTCACAACTGCCTGACTGCTTTCAGTGAAGAGCCCGACTGCCAAAACAAAAATCAAACAAAAGAAGAAAAGCTGAGCTGTAAGAAACTGGCTATCCCCCTTTCATTGTACAAGTGTTTTTTTTTAAACTTGAAAGCCTTTTTCCAGAAGCAGTATGCTCGCTATAATCAAATTGGCTCTGAAACCCATCAAACTTTGACTTTTCGGAGTCTGTGCCTTTTACAACCTCTGGGAAAAAAAAGCCAAGGACACCAGAACCTTGTTAAAGGAGCTGCATTATCACAAAGGTCAATGTCAGAAATATGATCCACGCTTCTTTGCTTCAAAGACAATGACAATACAGTAAAATTACTACTTTAGACAATTAATATTTTTGCCCCTTCCTCTTAACACTCTTCCACAATTTTTCTTTTCGACAAACTGTAAATTGGTTACCCCAGCTCTCAATTAAACAAGGTGCCTTTTGTGCTTCTATTCCAAGAAATTCAATACCAAACTAGCATGTGCTAACTACTCAAATTAAATAACAGTCAATTGTCACCAGTTTTTCCAATTTGAAACCGTCTGCAACTGCACAAATAGAAAATCAGTAGCTGTGAATAGATAAAAGCAGTTGCCCATTACTGGTTGTTGTTTCAGTTCACCCATAGGTCTCGGAGAATCAGTTGAAATGTAGATGAAGCTTAGAGAACACAATGTAAAGATGCCTAATATGCTTTTGAAACAATTCTATTCTTGAGACAAAAGCAGGAACAGAATTAAGATAGAGATTCAAAGAATTACAATTATTTTGCAAGAGGAAGAGAACAAAAATCAGAATCAAGGATGCTGGGAGACACTCCATTAACATTTATGATATCATGTAGCATCGTTTTTATCATTAAGTAGACAATCAAAGTTATTGCTCAAGTTTCCCTGCAGCTAGAATAAAACAGCAGAATTAAGGTCTAGCATTAATACAGATGAAACCAATCAAATATTTGAGAACTACAATGGAGTAATGGAATTGTTAAGCCAAAGACTGCAACCAGAAAATAACTAAGATTTTTTTCTTAAGTTACACTATTCACGAGTCAGTATTGGGCTCATGCTGCATTCTTATAATTATTCGACAAAAACAGTATTCTGCTGAAAAGATACCAGCAAGAGTAATCTCAAAATTAATGAGTAATGGAGAAGTATTAGGAAAAGAAGTCAAATAGGGGGGAAAAGCTCAATATATGCATGATGTCAAATCTGATCGAAGAGGTAAATCTACTGCAGTGTTGAAAAATAAACTTAAATTCAGAATGGAGAGGTGACAACTTTTTATTAAAAATTTAAATGTTTCACTTGATACTCCAAGAATGCTAACCTGTGATTTACCTTCTTAGGAAACTAACATAGTAATTCATCAGAACAACTTGAAATTGATCAGCTTGTCCATTGTCCAAATCTTTATTTCAAATGTTCAGTAACTGTGGACCAATTTTGATTAAATTAGAAATATTAAACTGTTGTATTGATCTTTTGTTTTCTCTCAGGAAGAATTTTGAGGGGGGAGCAAAAGGAACAGTTAAATTAAGTTTTTGAAAAGCAGCCTCTATGCATACAAATTTAAGTTTTTTTTAAAAAAGGATATTCAGACAAAAGGTGGTAAGATAGGTTAAACTGAATTTATTTATTCAGAGGTTAAATATTGAATAATTAATTAAGTTGAGAATGGGTCATTAAGCATATCTGAGGCTGAGACAGATAGATTTTTAAATCAGGAAGGGATTTCAGAGTCATGGAGGAGAAAGGCAAGAAAAACAGAGTTAAGGATTGAGATCAGCAATCTCACTGAATGGGAGAGCAGACTTGAAAAGTGGAATGGCCTACTTCTGCTCCTGTGTGTTATAGTCTTTCAGGCTTGTCACAATAATCATAAAAACACTCTGCACCTATTCTGTTTATATACTCTTTCATTTGAAGCACAGGCAAAATGATGCAGTCACCAAGATGACAAATCTGTTTTCAGAATCAGGACATTACACAATCAAGCAAAAAAAAAGGCACCAAAGGTACGATACCCCAAGGAAAGAAGGTTCTGCACTGGGGCTTGGAGTAGAATGCATGTAGTTTTGATTCAGAAAGTAAGTGTCTGGCCCATTTTGAGAACGAGTTACCCTCAAAGATGATCCGGCAGTTAAAATCAGGTGAAATTTAATTATAAAAATAACTTGTATATTAAAAGTATGCAAAATAAACCAGCTAACATTTTTAAGCATGATCCTCATTAAAATTAAGTTCACCAGTAGAAATACTGGAATAACACAAAAGACAAAATATATAAAAAAAACTTAATCTTGGCAACCCTGAATATTTTGGCTATTCCCAAATTTCTGTCCATCATTTTCACAGCTCTAATCAATAATTTTTTTCCAAAATAGGATTCCACCCAGGCATTGCCTAAACCAAAATTAAAATATTTTGCATCCATGCTGCTGATTCATTTTTTCACTTTGAATTCCCTGCAGCCTTTGATTTGATCAAAAATTCCACTTTAACTGTTGAGCTCAGTGAGACCACTCTTGTTTATCACCACTCCTATCAAATTCTGCAGCAATACCTCTGGCAATATGCCCTTCATCTTCCTCATTCATGCACACACTGCCCTAAGGCAATCAAAATTCAAAAATCTAAAAGAACTGTGGATACAAAAGTCAGAAACAATTCAAATACAAAGCTGATGACAGCCATTGCTTCATTCCAAGTATATTCTCTCAATCCTTCCATTGCTTATTCAGATAAATTAGTGCACATCACCACAAACCAAAAACTCATGCCAACAGTTCCTTTCTCCTCCTCAATTTTAGGCTGAACCAAGATATTCACAATCTTAGCATCTGAATAAAACAAGCAAAGTTTCAAATCTTGCATGTCCCTTCATCAAACTGACCATTCACTTCCACTTCCATACCATCTATTTCCACTTTCGGAGCGCCGCTCCTTCATCAGGTGGTTGACGAAGGATCACCTGATGAAGGAGCGGCCCTCCGAAAGCTAGTGTGCTTCCAATTTAACCCGTTGGACTATAACCTGGTGTTGTGTGATTTTTAACTTAGAATGGAACACAGTCTCAGGCTAAGAGGTCAATTATTTCAAACTGACAGCATAAGACTCTTCACTCAGTTGAATCTTTTAAATTGACTGTTCAGAAGACTGTGGGACATAACACAACAAAAGTACTTCATTTGCCCCATTATTTTGTACAGGGTAATCTGTGGCTGTAATAATTGCCTTGCCTACTCTGTAAAATTGTCATGTTACTGCTCAATTTTAATTAGTAGTGAAAATTCAGATTAACAAAAAGGTGGATAGTTAGTTCACATTGGAATTTATAAATTTAACCCCATTACCCTGTGTTTTGTTAAGCAATTTAATATTTAGTTAACAATCCTAAAAACATTTTATCGCCTCCATGCCCTCTCAAACGTTTTCATTAGCAAGAGGTAGATAAGGTAGATGTTAAATGACTTGAAGAAAATTCAGCCCAAACTTTAATGATTTTACCAGTTTTCTTCTGTTTACAACTCTGCAACACAATGAATATTGTGTCTTTGAATGAAGCCTGACTAAAAAGTAGTGATGAATAAAGCAATGGCACAAAAAGTTTTTTTTCATCTTATTTTGCAACTGCAATTTGCATTTATACAGCATTGAACATAGTCAAATCTTAAAAGCCACTTTAATCCAGCTATATGAAACAAAATTTGACACAAGTCACAAAGAGTTATTGGGATTAATTGCCAAAATCTTGATTTAAAAAAAACGTCCTGGTTAGGAGTGCCTTTGAAGGAGGAAAGCAAGGTAGAGATATAGACACATTTGGGAGATTGTTTCAGAGCATAGAACAGAGGCGGCTGAAGACCAGGCCACCACTGGTAGACTATTAAAAAATTTGAAGTGCTCAACTGACCAGAATTTGATGAGCATAAGTATCTTGGTGGTTTGTTTGGTTGTCAAACTTTGTGGAGGAAGGAAGGAGCAACGTCATAAATAGAGTTAAAGACTTGAGTGAGAATTTCAAAATCTTGGCATTGGTGATCAAGAGACAAAGTAGGTTACCAGGCGCAGAGATAATGGGTAGACTTTGTGCTAGTTTGAATCCAGGCAGAATTTTGCAGAATCTAAGAGATTATACACAGAATCGAACAATCAAAATTATATATTGTACTTCTTTGGATCCTTTTAACAAAAAAGGCAGGTGTGGATTTTGAACAACTAACTAAAACAAAGCAAACAAAAATAACTATTTCAGCGAATATCAAAACTATTTGTTTCCTACTCCCTCCATACCTTGCTGCACCTATCAGCTCAGCTAAAAACTAATGAAGCAACGAAGCACGTGGGAATGGTGACATATGGTGGGGAACACAAGGAAATACAACAAAGCTATTCAGAGCAGTCAAACTTGGTACTGTGTATGCTACTACTCGGATGGTGAATACATCTAACCAAGAATTCCACCTCTGGTAGAAAACATTGATACTAAAAATGCATACCTTGACCTATTTTGGAATAGAATTATCATAGCTAAAACATGTTGCTCGTACCAATAAAAGTAGCACACAAAAACAAAGTGGGAGTAGGCCATTTAATGTGGGTATGGCTGATCGTACCCTGTTCTTTCTCCCAATACACTTCAATCCCTTTAGTAGGAAGGACATAGCTAACACTTTGAATACATTTTGACCTCAACTGCTTTCTGTGATAGAGAATTTCATAGGCTCAGTACTCACTACTCTCCAGGTGAAGAAATTTCTTATCTCGGTCCTAAAATAGCTTACCCCATCTCCTTAAAAACTGTTACCTCTGGACTTCTCTTTAGAGAACTGGCTTAAACTCAAATGGGCTAAAAGGCATCTGTCAATGTAACACTGACTCAGCACTGTTTCTGAAAAATTTCCAATCATTTGCATTCCACCTACTATGGGGTGAAATCAGTGCATGAAAAATTATGGAAAACATGGATTTGATATGGTCCAATTCCAGTTTACGTTTCCTGTCACTCCGGACAGCTTCTTCTTTAAACGTCACCATTTCCACTCCCACGTGATTGAAGATGCCCTCCAATGCATCTCATCCACACCTCGCACTTCTGCCCTCGAACTTCAACAAGGACAGAACCCCGCCCCCCCATCGCATCATCCGCTGACATTTCTGCCACCTACAAATTGACCCCACCAAATATATACATCCCTCCCCACCCCTACCCGCTTTCCGTAAAGACCGTTCCCTCAGAGACTACCTGGTCAGGTCCACGCCCTCTAACAACCCACCCTCCCCTCCTAGCACCTTCCCTGCCACTGCAGGAAGTGCAAACCTGCTCCCACACCTCCCTCCTCAGCTCTGTCCAAGGCGCCAAAGGAGCCTTTCACATCCATCAAAGTTTCGCCTGCACTTCCACACACTATTTATTGTACCCATTGCTCCCGATGCAGTCTCCTTTATTTTAGAGAGACTCGATACCTACTCGCAAAGTACTTCAGAGAACATCTCCAGGACACCCTCACCAATCAACCCCACCGCCCCGAGGCTGAACATTTCAACTCCTCCTTCCACTCGGCTGAGGACATGCAGATCCTGAGCCTCCTCCACTGCCACTCCCTTACCACCAGACACCTGGAGGAAGAACGCCTTATCTTCTGTCTTGGGATCCTTCAACGCCATGGCATCAACTTGGACCTCACCAGTTTCTTCATTTCCCCTCCCCTCATCTTACCACACTTCCAGCTCAGCCCTGTCCTCATTACTTGTTCCACCTGTCAATCTTCCTTCCCACCTATCCGCTCTACTCTCCTCTCCGACCTATCACCTTTACCCCCTGCCTTCATCCACCTATTGCACTCTCAGCTACCTTTTCCCCAGCCTCATCCCCCTCCCCTTCATCTCTCCAGCCCTGAGGCTCGCAGCCTCATTCCTGATGAAGGGCTTTTGCCCGAAACGTCGATTTCTTTGCACCTTGGATGCTGCCTGACCCGCTGTGCTTTTCCAGCACCACTCTAACTTAGACTCCAATTTCCAGCATCTACAGTACCCACTTTTGCCTTGCTCCTGTCTTTTAGGCCTCCTGTCACTACTTACGTAAGCCTTTATGTTTAATAATCTATTGAGCTGAATATATAAATTACTTGTTTCTCATTGTAGTCCAATTTCTCCACCACAGTTGTTAAATTACTGCTACAACAGGACTTTTACCATTAATGGTAGGGCCCTGGGTAGTGCTGTCGAACAGAGACACTTAGGGGTTCAAGTACATAATTCTTTGAAATTTGTATCATAGTTAGAGGGCATAGTTAATAACGCATTTATCTAAGATTCTCTAAGTAAAGGACTTAGGACGTCATGTTGAGGTTGTCAGGACATTGGTGAGGCCTCTTCTGGAGTACAAAGTTAAAAATCACACAACACCAGGTTATAGTCCAACAGGTTTAATTGGAAGCACACTAGCTTTCGGAGCGACGCTCCTTCATCAGCTGATTGTGATGAAGGAGCGTCGCTCCGAAAGCTAGTGTGCTTCTAATTAAACCTATTGGACTATAACCTGGTGTTGTGTGATTTTTACTTTGTACACCCCAGTCCAACACCGGCATCTCCAAATCATGTCTTCTGGAGGACAGTGTGTAGTTCTTAAAGCAGGGCAACCAGAAGGGCATTATAAAATTAGAGAGGGTTCAGAAAACGTTTACCAATATGTTGCCATTTGAGTATGAGTTATAAAAACAGACTGGGACTTTTTTCACAGGAGCATAGAAGGTTGAGGAGTGAATAGAGGTTTATAAAATCAAGAACAAAAGAGATAAGGTGAATGGCAAGGGTCTTTATCCATGCTGTCTGACTATAGTACTGCCTGAAACGCACACTCCTTCGTTGTGTGCATTCATCAAAAATTGTTTTAATTTATACTACTTGCAAATTTTCTTTAAATTTATTGCACCCAATATTATTCCAATAAGTGAGTAAAGAATTTTAAACATTAGAAACTTCAAGTTTCTTTTGTACCATCAAGTAACTACTATTTCATGGAGTACCTATTCAATCAAAACTGGATAATCACAACATGATTTTTAATTTAAAACAAAAAATTGAATTCTTCATCATGGGAGGTTGTTCAGCCCATCACATCCATGTTAGCTCCTTGAAAGTTCTATCCTGTGTATCCATGTCTGCATGTGTCCATGTCAGTCTTTTTATATGTTGCTCTTGAACCCTTTCATGCAGTGCATTCATAACTCGCCATGTTCTCATTATCCACAGATTCTTTTGCCAGTTACTTGACACTCTGGCCACTGACCCTATGTGAAGGTATTAACAGTGAGTACAATCCACGTTTCTAAATATAGCTAAAAACTTAGTTCTTAAATGGTGGCCATATTTATGTGTCAAAAATGGAAATATTGCCATTGAATTTATGCTATTGTGGCTAGCACTGTCTTGAATGGGTCATCGGAAACATCAGAATCTGAATTCAAGTCAAAAAACAGTGATCATCTCTATACAATTTACAGTTTAATTGAGTGGGACTATTCAGCCATTAAAAATGATCTGTCCTTGAATGTTGTCAAAATTAAACTCTCATATCCACTTACAGCTGGTCAACCAAATATTCTACTTTCCTCTTATGTTGCAGGAGGAGAGAAATTAATATATGTTCAGCACTTCCCATGCTTTGCCAACCACCACCCTGAAAGGGCCAACATTGAAACTATCAAACACTGCAACAACTTGATCCTCTACAAATTTTGGCAGCAAAAGTTTGACAACAGAGGCCTCCACAATTCAACTAAAGTTCCAGAGTAAAGAGCAGTTATCATCTCTCATTCCTGAACTGGGCATTTTTCAAAAGATTCATTCATGGGATGTGACTGTTGCCGGTTCCTGGAGAATGTGGTGGTGAGCTGCCTTCTTGAACTATCGCAATCAGTGTATTAGTGAAGAAGCTCTGAAGTTTTGACTCTGTGATACGGAAGAAAGAATGGCAAATGGCTTGGATGGGAACATGCAGGTGTCAGTATTCTCGTGTATATGCTGTGCTTGTTCTTCTAGGTAAAACAGTTATGAGTTTAGAAGGTGTTATCTAAGGAATCTTGGTGAATTTCTACATTGCATATTGTATGCTGCTGTGACTGTGCATCGGCGGTGATGTGAATGAGTGTGAATGTGGATGTGGTGCCACTCAAATGTGCTGTTTTATCCTAGATAGTATCAAATTTCTAGTATTGTTAGAGCTGCATTCATCTTGGGAAGTGAAAAGTAATCCATCACTCTTCTGAGTTGATCCAATGTATATGATGGGCACACTTTGGGAAACATGAAGTGAGTCACTTGCTGCAGGATTTCTAGCCTGCTCTTGCAGCCACAGATATTATAGAGCTAGTCTAATACAGTTTATGGTCAATGACAACCCCCAGGATGTTGATAGTGGGGGAATTCAGTCATGGTAGTGCCACTTAACATCATGAGGCAACAGCTAGATTATCTCTTGATGGAGATGACTGTAACCTAACTCTGTGGCACGAATGCTACTTTCCACTTGCTGGCCAGAACCAGGATGACATCCGTTTGGTTGTGGACTGCTTCGGTACGTGAGTCAAGAATTATATTGAACATCATGCAGTGACCATCTTCACTTCTGAACTAATGATGGAAGGCTGGTCATTGATGAAGTTGTTGAAGGTGTTTGAGCCCAGGACTCTAACCTAAGCAACAACTGCAGCGTTATCCTGGAGCTGAGAGGACGGATTTCAAATAACCAAAACAACTGCCTACGTGCCAGATTCCTCGAATCCAACTGACTTGATTTTGACAGAACTCCTTTCCACCACAATTAGCCAAAATCAAGTCAGTTGGGGGGGGATATTTGAATTAAGTCTCTAATGAGGTTAGTAACTGACTGGCCCTGGTGGAACCCAAACTTAGCATCATTGAGCAGGTTATTGCTCAGCAAGTGCTGGTTGACAGCACTGGTGATGACACCTTTCATCACTGATCATAGTTAGAAAAATAAAAACTTGGAGAAGTTCGACTGTAGAATCAAAGACAATTAGATATATGAGCAGAATTAGGCCTTTCACTTTGCTGCCTGGCTTGCTGTGTTCTTCCAGCCTCCTGTCTGTCTACTTTGGATTCCAACATCTGCAGGGTTGTTTTTTGTCTGTCATTCGATCATGGCTGATATGTTTCTCAACCCCATTCTCCTGCCTTCTCCCTGTAATCCTTGATCCCATTACCAATCAAGAATCTCTCAGTCCTAAAGACACTGAATAATTTGGACTCCACAGCTTTATGCAGCAATGAGTTCCACAGATTAGCCTCATTCTAGCTTAAGAAATTCCTCCTCATCTCAGTTCTAAAAGGTTGTCCCTTTACTTTTATGCTGGCACTGGAAATATCATCGACTCATCCACTCTATCCAAGCCTCTCCGTATTCTGTAAGTTTCAATCAGATTCCCCTCGTCCTTCAAAACTCCACTGAATACAGACACAGTGTACTCAACCACTCATAAACTTGTCATCCCCAAGAGTATCCTCAAACCTTGCATGGAGATGCTCCAATGCTAGAACATCCTTTCCTTAGATACTGGGCCCAAAACTGCTCAAAATATTCCAAATGTGGTCCAACCACAGCCTTCTTTGCACAGTCTCCATGCCTTCCCATGTCGTTCTGCAGCCTCCCCACTTCCTCAACACTACATGCCCATCCATCTATTCTTGTATCATCTGAAAACTTAGCAAAAATGCCTTCAGTTCCTCCATCCAGGTCATTACGGTATATCATGAATAGTTGTGGTCTCAACACAAACTCCACTCGTCACAGGCTGCCATCCTTTTCACCCCATTCAGCCAATCCTTCGTCCATGTCCCTTTCCAAAGACCTTCTGGAAATCTAAATAGATTACTGGCTCTTTGTCTCTAACTTGCTCATTACCTCCTCAAAAGAATTCTAACAAGCATGAAGAAGCTGTACCGACAAACCTATTTTAGAAAGTGCTTCCAAGTCCTCTGCAATCTCAACCTTAATAATGGACTCTTAAAATCTTACCAATGACTGAGGTCAGACTAACTTAGCCTATTGTTTCCTGTCTTCTGTTTCCCACCCTTCTTCACTAGGACTAATTAGTCATTATCCAGTCCTCTGGGACCATTCCTGACGATTCACCAACAATGACTCCACAACTTTCTCAGCTATCTCCTTCAAAGCTCTGAGTGTAGATTATCCAGTCCAGGTAGGTCATCCACCTTCAGATCTTTCGGCTTCCCCAGCACATTCTCCTTAGTGATAGCCACTGTACTCATCCCTGCTTTCTGACTCTAAGTTCTAATATGTGTCTTCTACTGTAAAAATTGATGCAAAGCACCTATTCAGTTCATCAATCATTTTTTTGTTCCCCATCACTACTTCTCTCGCCTCATTTTCCAATGGTCTAATGTTCATTCTTGTCTCTCTCTAAGCATTTAGATATCTTTAAAAAACTTGCAAACTTCCTTTTATATTACTAGCTAGCTTATCCTCATTTCATCCTCCCCACACTTACTTTTTTTTTTAGTTGCCCTCAGCTAGTTATTAAAGATTTATCACTAATCTTCAGCAAATTGTATTTCTGGCAAATTTACTTTTATATTCTATTTCCTCACATTCCAACCATGCTTGCCACTTCTACTAAAACAATATTATCCTTAATTTACCTGGCAATTCAGAGATGGATGGACATTTCTTGATGAGATTTGGTATTTTAATAGAATTTATTTCTGTTGAATCTTTTTAAACGGTTTCTTTAATGTTTGCTCAATTTTTTTAAAATCACCAAATTTTATAGTGTCTATATGAAATCAACCTTATCCAGCCTGTTTCTCTATTACAATAAGCATCTGCATTGTGCAACAAATCCAAGAAAAATGCAAGGAACAAGAACTGCTATAGATGTCATTTCTGACGTCAAAATTGAAAAGTGAGTTTTTTCTTTCATACTATCATGAAAACAATTGTACGTTATCATTGCTAAACACAGTAAAAGAACATGCACAACAAAGTGACTAATTAACAAAAAGTAATCCAACACGAGAATTTCCTAAAAGGTGAATTGAAATTTACACAAGTCTTGGCCTTACGCTAAGCTCATGCTTGCAAATTGTCACAGAAAATTACAAGTTGAGACTTCAGAGAGCAGTCAGAAAAATATTTACAGATCTGCTATTCCAGGAAAAGAATAATACTAGCTGACAAATTCCCGTCAAATGTTACAACTAGGAAAAATATAAAATGTTTAAAAACTATGAAAGCAGTTTAAAGATCAAGTACTTCTGTTGACAAAGCACTTGTAATGTCGTCAATGTTGGTAACCAGACAATAGTTTAATTACGAGTAGCCTTCACGATCATTCCAACAGACTAGAACGTATAACAGATGGTGGAGCTCCACTGTGATCAGTCAGTCAGAATGGGGTATTTTCATGACATCTGCAAGAGTAATACTATTATTTTGAATTTTGACGTAGTGAAGGATTGTATTTGCTAACCACCAAGTTTCTATTAGTAGGAAATTGTACAGAAAAGGAAAAGAAATAGGAGTAGTAGGATACTACTAAATCAACACTCTGCCTGGAATGTGTAACTTGATGCAGTCAAGGGCACTGTACAACTGACAAACTGTTAACTGTTGGATTAGATACCTACAAACAGCAAGCAAACTCATTAAAATTGGGTTATTTTTCAAATTGCTTTCAACAACCCAACTCAAACATTATATGGATCACCGAAAGAACGTGATCGCTATCCTACAAATGTTTCAAAGTGATGTGACTGCAACGGTGACAAGGACCTGGAGCAAACAGGTTGTTTTACAAAGAAATATTTTACAGGCTCAGCTTGTATTCACTGGAGTTTTATTGGAACATATAAAATCCTGAGGGGTCTCGACCAGGTAGATGTCAAAAGGATACTTCCTCTTATGGGAGAATCCAGAACTCGGGCTACTGTTTAAAAATCATCGGCTGACCATTTAAAAACAGATTAGGCAATTTTTTTTCCCTGAGTCTTTAGACTTTTTGGAATTTTTCTTTTGGGGAAAAAAAAAGGAGTCCTTAAAAATATTGAAGGCAGAAGATGGATTTTGGTCAAGCAAGATGGGGTGAAACATTGTAGCCTCATCCTCATTTTTGACAATCAATCAGCCATAATTTTATTAAATGGCAGAGGAGAGGGACTCTGCTCCTAACTCACATGCAAGAGCAACAGAGAAATTCCATCGTCAATATCTTTGCGTATGCATATCTTTGCCAGAATGGAACTTTCTGAAGCAGTGTTGGTTGAAATGCCAGAGATAGGGTCTGACTTCTATGGGTGTAGGTCATCGTCACACTGAGCACATTTCAGTGACAGCCTCGCAGGACAAATGCAGTCTCTTCTGGCATTGCTTCTCTGGAGGCAGTTCATTCAGATCCTGGAGATTCTGGGTTGTGTTGCTACTCTGTCTGCTTTTGTTAACCATCCTGTCTGGTCTAGTGTTGTCTGTTACCAATCTGTGAATTGTAACTTCTGCTGCTGCGGTGAAGGCTGCCATGATGGCTCTGCACCATGGATTTAATTTTGTGCGCACAATTCCTTGATGTTTTAACCTCTTTATCACACCTTCTTTAAAAGCTCATTTTTCTTTTTATCCTACCCGCCCTTACACCAATGGAAATCATTTCAGCCTTTAAAGCAAAAGTCAGAGGACTGTTGTGGAAAAAACCACATCATGGACCAGTTTCTGAAGTACAGTGCGCTAATGGTGAAGTTAAAAAGCATATAAAATTTAAATAACAGGGATGTATATGACAATTAATAGGTAGGCAACAAATGTAATGGATTTGTGGTGCTGGAAGAGCACAGCAGTTCAGGCAGCATCCGAAGAGCAGTAAAATTGACAAATGTAATGAGCTACTGAGCAGCATCACTGCTTCCCTTCCTTTCTGCTTCAAGGAATGGCACTCTTTTATCCAGCCTTCAGGACTCCAACCTGGGTCTTCCTATGCCAATATCTGGCCCCTCCCACCATGTTTCTAACAGATTTCATTAAAATTCATCCAATATCTAATGTGACCATATTACAAAATAATTTCTTGACTATATAACAAGATTTGTATCTTTGGGTGGGTCTGACAATAAGGTACCTTTTAAAAACCTCTCAATGTTAGAAACTAACTGACTACACAAGTCCAGTATCATTACAGAAGCCAGAAATAAGTAACATGCTTAACCAAGTTCTCTCCACCGTTTGGTTCTAGGATCATTTGATTGATAATCTATTCAACTCAATTTTCAAACCATTTACAACAAAATATCAAAATCATGCCTCTTAGTCGGATCTAGACTTTGATTGTACTAATATTTTAGTGGGATGTAATTGGGAGAAAGAAAGAAAATTGGAAAAGCAACTCCAAGTTATGAAAAGCAAATAGTCAAACAAATAAAAGACACCAAGTGGCATGAAGACAAAACCTAAGTGGTAGCACTATGTGGGGGAAAAAAAAAGCTTTACAAAGCTGACAAATCAGCCAAAAGCAACAATGTTTGCAGCCTGCTTTAGAGATTTATGAAACAAAGTTAAAAAGGAACTGATCTTTTTTCTACCCTTCTGCTTTCACAAAATTGTCAAGACACTTTTACACTGCACAACATCAACTGTTAACTGTCCATCTTTAGTAAAACACTGCGTTAAGTCAAAAGGGAGTAGAAAGGTTGTGTAAATATTTAAGTTTTTTTTTCATAAAGTGAGTTTCAAATAAGAAACTCATCTATCTGCATATATCGATTCACTAAATTATGGTATCAATCAATACCTTGGTTAACTATAGTATCCTGACCACTGAAAACCATCCTAAGGAACCTTTCAGACCAAAAAAACACACTAAAAACTTAAAGGAAAGACTAATCAGGTAAAAAAAAATCTTGACAAAAAATAATGAGCCTTCACAAGATAAGGCGAGAGAATTAAAAATGACGGTATTTAATTTGATGTATTAGGTGAAATGGAGGCAATATACATTAGCTAGAAGTGGTGTGGTTGTTGAGTTCTACTCCATCTTGGGTATAAATCCAGGCAAAGGGTTTTGGATATGTTGCAGACTTTTCTGAAAATCTACAAATTTTGGAAAGTAAACAATGGAAATCTAGTTTGGCAATCCTTTTGATATTCAATTAAGGATAGAAAAAAGCACAACGAAGGCTTTCAGCAGCATTTAAAGTCGAAGGTGAACAATGTTACTAATATTATATTAGGCAATCTTTGCGCTGGAGAGAATGGGACTAGCAAAATTGTATTGTAACTTGATTATTAACTGTTGTAATGGAATACTGATGAAGACAAAGGAAGATTGTCTTTTTTTAAAAAGATTAGATTCCCTACAGTGTGGAAACAGGCCCTTCGGCCCAATAAGTCAACACCAACCTCCGAAGAATAACCTACTCAGATCTATTTCCCTCTGACTAATGCACCTACCACTGTGAGCAATTTAGCATAGCCAGTTCACCTAACCTGCACATCTTTGGACTATGGGAGGAAACCGGAGCACACGGAGGAAACCCACGCAGATACAGGAAGAATGTGCAAACTCCACACAGACACAGTTGCCCAAGGCTGGAATCAAACCTGGGTTCCTGGCACCATGAGGCAGCAATGCTAATCACTGAGCCATGGTGCCACCCCATTAATCTATGAATCGGAGTTCCTGAGATATTAAGCAGCTCTGGCAATGGGGGATAAACAGTTGACATTAAGTCCAACAATGACGTCTTTGCCCTGGTGAGTTTCTTCATCACTGTTTATTTCAGATAAACAGCATTTTTCATTACTTCACTACAAGTAGATAGATTCTTGCTGGACAAATCAATGTAGATGGGAATGTGGAATTCAAAACTCAAATACTATCAGCTTTTTTTTCAATGGCAGGGCAGGGGTTAAATGCTCCTATTTCATTTGTTTCTACTAGTCAATGTACAGAAATCAAGAACAAGTTTGTGTAGCACAAGAAAGTCAAGTCATTTTACAAGATATTAATATTTTGCAAAATAAATTCATGTCCTACTTATGTTGTTCATTAAAAAGTAGGTATTGTGCCATTCATGATCAAACAACCCTTTCCTGCACTTAGCTTTGACTGTGATACAATGTTACATGCTATATTTCAGTAGTCACTGAATGCTCTGTGCAGAGTTGAGAAATACTGTAACAAATTAATGCAATAACATATCTTACATGTACACATCATGTGTCAAAATCATAAAAACAACTTCTACTTGTCAGAATTGATGGTGCTTCATCACTGAGATGGAAAACAATCCCATAATGCAAGCAAATTGACACGCTTCAGACTCAATTCTGTGACCCTTATGTTACTGGACAGTAAAAAGTACACTAACATGCTATGCTGCACAGACAAACTTTTTTCAGATGTACTTGGTAAGTTTGATTTGCACAAACAGGACTGCAGAGAGCAGAAAAAATACTGACATTTGTCACACTTACATTAAAACACACCGCAGGCTAAGGGATCAAAAGAAGACAACATTAAAATAAAATCCGATACGGAGCACGGGGCAAACAGGTATTTTAAAAGAAAATTGTAGGCGAAGTGTCGTTTGTCAAAATATCTTCACAGTTCACATACTTCGGCACCACCCAACCCCAATACCATTTAAAAGAAAAACTCTGTCTGACAAGAACTTGTGAATGAATAAACGATGAAAATAAAAACCGAACGGAGCAAAGGCTAGGAGGGAGGGAGGTTGGCGGGGAGGGTGATCGGTCAGCATTGAGAAGTGAGAGATAGTGGACTGGGTGGATCGGATCTGCCCGGGGTTACAATATGCTCCATCACCCCCGCCCGCCCTTTCCCCTCCCATCCTCCCAACCTAACCCCGCAAGCTCCCACCTCCTCACCTCCACCCCCGGCCTCGGCCCTCTACACAAACACACACCTTCGGCGATCAACTCCTCCACCGTCACCTGGTAACGGCCCACGCTGAACACTCTGCCCAGGTAGTTGGCGGCACTTCCCGTCGACGAGCCGCAGCCGCCGCCGCCTCCTCCTCCTCCAGCTCCGACATAACCCGCACCCTCGGGCTTCGAGATGCGTGAGAATTTCTTCATGGCTCACAGAGCGGAGAGGCAACTTCTTAAAGTGGTGCGGAGCGCCAAAACAAACCAAGTTTGCCAGGCACCTCCCCCCACTCACCAACCGTGGGCGCTGCCTCCCTCGCCAAGTCGCGAGGGGGATGTCGGCACCGAGCGAGCGCAGCCGCGACGCCACCCGCGCGGGGAGGAGATGCTGCGCACGAGCGGAGGAGACGCTATCGCGCGAGGGAGGGAGGGAACAAGTCGATTGCCCTCCCTGATAGGCACTAGCAACCTAACGGCATCTCATTCCACTGGCCACTTCAAAAGATTCGAAGCTTCTAGATTCCAGTCCTCGCCCGAGTCAGGCCGGTCAGTGCCAAGCTTCGACCCGGCCGTGTGTGGTTCTATTTACTCAGCATACTCTGACCCCACAGTCAACCCGACCCACCGACTGACTGACCACCCACCACAAACCATTGGTTCGTCCGTTCTAGCCCCGCCCTTACTTCGATGTCGATTGGAGGACGATGCTGTCCATCAGTTCAATCCGCTTCGTATTTGAGTCGTCATGACGCGGAAGAGTGTTGAAGACTGGGGTGGGCGGTTAGTTGTTTAGTCGCAGTAATTTGTTCGTTTACTTATTTTTGTGCAGGGGTTAAATAAATCAGCTTCCGAAAGCTTAAGTTTGCGAAACGGCAAGAAAAATTATTTTGAATCAAACAAATACACTCAAGTTTCCTCAGCAGACAGGGTTTTGGTAAACATGGTGGTTGTGCGTTCGCGTGGACTCCAGCTTCTCACCACCCCCACCCAAACTTTTAATTTGTAACTTAAAAGTGTGACCACTTTAAAGAAACTGAAAGTACTTTGTTTTAAAACAAAATTGCCCATGAAGTGCAGTCTACCGCCTGAAAACAGTGCAATTGTGATGCAAGTTAAGTATTTATTAAGATTTACTTTAAGGAAGGTTCCCTAATTACTGATCATAAGAAAATAACATGCAGATGCTATATATCAGTGTTATTGCTGCTGCTTTCCAAATTTTGCAGTTGTGTTTTTGTTCTTTTTATTACAAGCCATTGCCTTGCAACCATAGATGCTCCATATTTCAAAACAAAACGATGGCTCTAAATCGCAAGAGTGAAAGTGAGCTGTCCAAGATTTCAATTTTAAACTGGTTCCTGTTTGTTAAGGTATTTTTCAAGCAGTTTCTAATAGCTAATTTAGACGCCACTCAGATTCACAGATTGAAGGTCTCAAATTCAGTAGTAAGAAGTGTAAATTAGAGTGGGTGAACTCTAATGACTCTGACTTTATATCTCCATTTCAAATCAGGCACAGTAAGGAAAGTAAAGAGAAAGAAAAGAATGATTTTAAGTGAGGGAGGAAATACAAAAGAATAGTTATTAAAATTATTTTTTAAATTGTCAACAATGATTAATACTTGAAGGAATATAATTGTAATAGTTGTAATTGAGGTGTTGGCAGTAATTATAAGTTTTTTTTTAAAAAGGCTAAATTTGAAATAATTGGACTTTATATGAATATTTTGTTTTTCTGCAAATACAACAATATCCCACCATTTGACTTGCCATTGAGACAGGCAGTAAAGTGGATTTCAAGGATGGATTGAAATAGTTTGTAGGACAAGGCAAATATGAATTGTACACTGCTTTATTTTACGAACAATTGAATGTACATTTTAAACAATGTGAACAAATTTCACCTTAAATCAATTAACTAGAGAAGCCTCCTCAACAGCAAGTAAAAACATATCTGCTCAGCCCTCTTGTCCTAACTAGCTGTGAGCTGACAATAAACAGGATTCCCCTCACTGGAGCAAGCTGCTCTGAGCAAGCCTTATGACACTTGTTGTTTCTCTGTGATCCTAACCAATTGGTGGGAAGTCCCAGTGACTTTTTTTCCCCATTCAGTAATCTTACCGCAGATGTTAATCAAGCTACTTCTTTCTTTTGAGTGTGTTGGCATAAAGATAACAGTTGCTATTCTCAATATGATTAGGGGCAATTGTGTCTTATGAGAAAGTGAAACTTTATTGTCTCCGCTTCAGAGAGAATGAATCACAACATTCTATTCCATCTGGCTTCAATATATATGGCCTGTAGATTTTTTAAAAATCCGTGACAATTAATTTTATTTTCAAACACAACAACATAATTTATCCCCAAATACTTTTTGTGAGGAAACAAGTAATCAAAAATCCCTTATGGTTTTTGATGAAATGTCAGATTAAGCAAATCAAAACTGAAAATATAAATTATGACCTTGTTCCTGCCCTGCTGCTTGTACAGTTTTGAACTATGAAAATTTTTTGTGTCATCAACAATTGATCATGTATAAAGTATTTGAAACAGCAAATTGTCTCAGCATTTCGCATGATGGTGAATGAATGGAGGAGTTAGAGAAGATGCACTTGGATTTTTTTGTGGTTAAAAATAAAATCCAAGTGCAGACATGTCATTACAGAATAATTTACTACTAATTTGAATTTAGGAAGATGGATTACTGTTGTCACTTCTACAGAGCCGGTCTGGCATTTCTATCAGATTAGAATGGTTGCAACGCAGAAGGAAGCCATAGAGCTTGTGTGTTCTTGTTCGTCCTTTGTAACTCCTCTTAAGGTTTCTTTGAATTTTTTTGTTTTAATAGATATAAGCATACTGAAGATGACCAAAAATAAGACCTGCAGGGCAGAATAGTTGGAGGTAATGGGCAATGTGATGAAGCCTCCTCAAATGCATTCAACCAGCATTGGTAATGTAAGGTTGAACAATCATTGGAACGTGAGTTAGGTTGAATGAGAAGAACATTAAAGAAATGGTAAAGCAAGGTCATAGCATAATTTGTTTACAAGAACAAGTATTTAAAGCAATGTTTTAGTGGATAACAGACATAGAGATCAGTGAGGCTGAAGTGATTGAAAATGGAACTTTGCACACAATAGAATACAGTATTGGAGGTTTCGGAAAGTCAATATATTTACAGTGTAGCTTTGTAGAAGATGAGAGGAGTTTTGGAAAAGTAAAATTTTTGTATCAATATTAAATGACAACATGAAGGTTAAGTTCATTCATCTAGTGCACAACTTGATTACATTAATACCCAAGTCTTGTGTAGTAATATCTAAACTGATGGTCATCTGACCACTGATATTAAGTTACATTTTTATGTCTTATGCTTCAACTGCAACTAATTATTTTAAATTGCTTTGTCTATTTCTATATGGTAGGTAACTGTAGTCAGCAGTTTTACACAAAGCCCTGGTCCCTGAAGTTTATACACCCTAAACCACTCTCTCTGCATGCTTAAGAAATTCCTTAAGGCCCGTCTCTTAGATCAGGGTATTTTTTTTTGTCACTTGTCCTGGTATCTCCTTGTTTTAGCTCAGTGTTGATTTCTGTTTGGTAGCACTCCAATGAAAAACCTAGGGATGTTCTATTAAATTGCAGGTGCTATACAAGTTGCTGTGTTAGTCTTTCACTTGAACATCCAAAGGAATGGAGGCAAAGTAAGAGAAAAAAAAATCCACAATTAGCTAGCTTTTGGAATGCACTACCTGAAAGAGTTTTGAAAATGGGTCAATAATAAGTTTCAAAAAGGAATTGTATGAATACATACAAGACAAAAAAAGAAAGTATATGGGAAAGGAATAAAAGCATGAAAAAGATTGTTAAAAATCACACAACACCAGGTATAGTCCAACAGGTTGAATTGGAAGCACACTTGCTTTCGGAGCGACGCTCCTTCATCAGGTAATTGTGTCCTGATGAAGGAGTGTCGCTCCGAAAGCTAGTGTGCTTCCAATTAAACCTGTTGGACTATAACCTGGTGTTGTGTGATTTTTAACTTTGTACACCCCAGTCCAACACCGGCATCTCCAAACCATGAAAAAGATTAGATTGTTCCTTAAAAGGGCTCGACAGTCTACTTGGTCGAAATGACTTTGTTCTGGGCTGTACTATTCTATGACAGCAATGAGATGAAATAGTAGTTAAGGTATTTTTTTGTTAGCACCATTGATCAAACAATCAGCACTATCCAGTGAACTTGCATTTCTTCTTAGAATAGTGGAGAAAGTGAGGTCTGCAGATGCTGGAGATCAGAGCTGAAAATGTGTTGCTGGAAAAGCGCAGCAGGTCAGGCAGCATCCAAGGAACAGGAGAATCGACGTTTCGGGCATAAGCCCTTCTTCAGGAATGAGGAAAGTGTGTCCAGCAGGCTAAGATAAAAGGTAGGGAGGAGGGACTTGGAGGGGCGTCGGAAATGCGATAGGTGGGAAGAGGTCAAGGTGAGGGTGATAGGTCAGACTGGGGTGGGGGCGGAGAGGTCAGGAAGAAGATTGCAGGTTAGGAAGGCAGTGCTGAGTTCGATGGATTTGACTGAGACAAGGTGGGGGGAGGGGATTTCCTAGTCTGACCTATCACCCTCACCTTGACCTCTTTCCACCTATCGCATTTCCGACATCCCTCCCCCAAGTCCCTCCTCCCTACATTTTATCTTAGCCTGCTGGACACACTTTCCTCATTCTTGAAGAAGGGCTTATGCCCGAAACGTCGATTCTCCTGTTCCCTGGATGCTGCCTGACCTGCTGCGCTTTTCCAGCAACACGTTTTCAGCTTCTTAGAATAGTGCTCTATCTACTTAAGTATCAGAAAAATCAGATGGGATGTGGTTTAACATTTCAGCAGAAGAATGACATTTCTAATAATGTATTCCTTCAGAATTGCGTTGAAGGTTCAGTATAAGTTATAATTAAGACCAGAAGATATAAGAATTGTATAGCACAGTGGTTAGCACTGCTGCCTCACAGCGCCAGAGACCCGGGTTCAATTCCCGACTCAGGCGACTGACTGTGTGGAGTTTGCACGTTCTCCCCGTGTCTGCGTGGGTTTCCTCCGGGTGCTCCGGTTTCCTCCCACAGTCCAAAGATGTGCAGGGTCAGGTGAATTGGCCACGCTAAATTGCCCATAGTGTTAGGTTAAAGGGGTAAATGTCGGGGTAGGGGTAGGGGTATGGGTGGGTTGCGCTTCGGCGGGTCAGTGTGGACTTGTTGGGCCGAAGGGCCTGTTTCCACACTGTAAGTAATCTAATCAAGTAATCTAATCTAATCTAATCAAGTAATCTAATCTAATCAAGAACAGAATCTGGCCATTCAGCCCACCAAGTCTGCTCTGCCATTCAATGATGGCCGATATGTTTCTCAATCCCATTCTCCTGTCGTCTTCCCATCTTGTTCCTCTCACTAATCAAGAAAATATCTATCACTGTCTTAAATTCTGGGAGACATCTTGAACCAACAACCATATGATTACAACAGACACAAATTGGTGAAGTCCAATCTACCCTGTATATTTTGCCTTCACGTGCAGTTTGAATGCTTTTTTGCAGTCATTATTTTTACAATCATTACTTTCATCTGATCTAATTGTTTCATGTTATTTCCTACTGAAGTGTAACACGAGGGGAATAATGTAGCATAATGATTCAGATATGTTGCTAATCAATTACAATCTAGGATATAATGTAATATGGAATCTAAATTAGAAATCAAAGCACCTTATTTCATACTCTATTTTGCTTCCAAATTTTATTTGCTTAATTTACCAGTCCAGTGGTCAAAATGAGTTTTGTCAGGATTTAGGGAAGGGGGAACAATGTTAGGGGAATCATTTTTACTGATGTATAAATCTTGGTGCATATTATTTTATAGTACTTTATTGAACCAAAAAAGTACAGTAAAAATGTTTACTTGAAAATTAAGTTTAATTTACTCTATGTTGTATCAAATACTCAGAACATTTGTATTAAATAGAACAGTCCACTTTTGAATTTTCTCCTAAATTTTCGCAAAGTACACCCAGTAGACATGTAATTTTATCTACTAGGTACAGTAGATCCACCCCCCCCCCCCCCGTACCTACCTGTGGGGGATATGTTTGAAGATCTATCATGGAAGCCTGAAACCGCAGATAGGAGGGAACCCATTCATTTAAATGGGAAATTTACCTTCCTTGCAGCTCCCTGGTTCCTGTTTCTGGAAGGTTCCCTATAATATGTTCAAGTCGTGCTAAACCGCATGTAATTGAAACCATGAAAAACGATTCCACAGATATGGGGTCGCCCTGTACTTGATGCACAACAGTTCAAGTGAAAATTAAAACTTTGCAAAAGTCTATTTCCTAACTTCGCACAAATTTCTCCCGTTTAAAGCTGACATGAAATATTTGAGAAAATTGTTATTTGCTCCATGTTTCTGAGTAGGTGTAAGAAAACCTGGAAACCTTGGGCTCGAGACTGTCAACTATCCAGTGAAATGTTGGTATTATCAGCTTTTTGTTGAACCTTATTTGATCAAGCAAAAGTGCATAAAGAAGCTGCAATCAACAGTTGCAGAAAAGCAATTTTGAATTGTGCTTTCAGTAGAATTTTGATGTCTGTGGATCCTTCCACATTTCAGTCAGCTCATCAGGAATTCAAAACTGAAACATAGTGCTTGCTGATGCTGTCTTTTACTACACATCTGCATGTGTCAAGTGCAACAGGAGTTCTAGCTAGAGAATGTTCCCAATTGTTTCTTTGTGGCCTTCCTAGAATACAAGATTTCACTGATTGTATTCATTATCATTCATTCACATGTGGGTAGCACTATCCATTTTCTTAATAGTAAGGGTTAGTGTTCCTTGAACATGCAGATCATATGCATTTATTGACAAAATTGATTTAAGTATATGTACATTTTTCATGCAGGATAAAAATTTCACCAATAATTTGATGGAGAAAATAGATATCATAATTGATTTTGACTTTTTGCCTAAAATGTGACACATGATACTCCTCTAGAAGCTCATGCCAAGCAGGATATTTTTGTGGCAGAATTGTATTGGAGCAGATCTACATTGCAATGGTTTCATTACTATAGGAATTCTGGCCATGGCACAGTATTATCATATTGGCTGACATTATTACAGACATAAGTATACCTGCTGAAGATCCTCCACAGTGAGCTAGAGAAAAGACCTGGTCTATTTACCCCGAGTGGGCCTATTCTTTCCCTAGCTACTCTCCTGATGCTAATGTATGTATAAAATGTGTTGCGATTCTCCTTAACCCTGCTGGCAAAGGACATTTCATAGTCCTGTTTTAGCCCTCCTGACACTCCATTTGAGCTTCTTCCTACTTTCACAATATTCTTCAAGAACTTCATCTGTTTTTAGTTGCCTAGACCTGAGGCATGCTTCCTCTTCTTTTGAATAAGCTGATAATTTCCCCTGTCATTCAAGGTTCCCGAATCCTGCCGTTCCTGTCCTTCATTTTCATAGGAATATACTTGTCCTGCACTCTAATCAATTGGTCTTTTAAAGACTTCCACATGTCAGATGTGGATTTATCCCCGAACAGCTGCTCCCAATCCACTTTCTTGCCTAATTCAGTTAAAGTTGGCTTTCCCCTAATTTAACATCTTTATCCAAGGTCCACTCGTGTCCTTATCCATAAGTGTCTGAAAACTTACCGAACTATGATCACAATTCCCAAAAATGCTCCCCCACTAAAAGTTTGATCACCTGGCCGTCCTCATTTCCGAATACTAGGACCAGTATGGCCCCCTCCTTCATTGGACTATCCACATACTTTTTCAAAAACTCTCCTGGACATACCTACCAGATTGCTGTCCATCCAAACCCCCAGCACTGAGGGAGTCCCAGTCACTCGATTGAATATGAGGTAAGTTCAAATCACCCACCACAACAACTCTGTTATTTTGACATCTTTTCACAATATGGCTACATATCTCTTCCTCTATATCCAACTGGAAGCTGGGAGGTCTGTAGTAAGATCCCAGCATTGTGATTGCACCCTTCCTAGTCCTTAGTTTTACCCATAATGTCATGCTGCAAGATCCCTCCAGGGTGTCTTCCCTCAACACAGCTTAAGATGTGCTCCCTAAATCAGTAATGCAACTCACACATCTCTTTTGCTTTCTTCTCTGTGTCCTCAAAAATATCTCTATTCCGGAAAATTAAGCTGCCAATTTCTGTCCACTTTCAACCATGTCTCTGAAATAGCAATATATAATTGCTTGCATTAATCCAGGCTCTAAGTTCATCCATCTCATCTGTTGTACTTCTTGCATTGAAGCAAATACAGTGATAGCCTGCAGTTCCACAGAGCTCAGCAACGTCTCCCTGATTACTCTTTCTCTTAACTGTATTTGCCTTCGTTTCAAACTCTTCCCTAATCTCTATACTTTCTGACTTGCTGCTTCATTTGCATCCCCCTCCCCACCCCCAACACACTAGTGTAAGCCCTCCCAAGTGGCATTTTTTGAATCTCCCTGCCAGGGTATTGGTGCCCCTCCAGTTGAGGTGCAACCCATCCTTCTTGTACAGGTTTCAGCTTTTCTGGAAGATATGCTAATAATCTATATATCTGAAACCCTTCCGGGACACCGGTTCATTGGTCACATGTCCAGTTGCAGTCTGCCTCTGTTCCTAGCCCCAGTAGCACATGGCACAGGGAGGCATCCCTGAGATTACTACCCTAGACTTCCTGCTTTTTAGTTTACCATCTAACTCACTGAATTGTCATTGCAGGACCTTGTCACTCTTCCTACCTGTGTCATTTGTGCCAATATGGACAATGATTTCTGTCTGTTTATCCTCCTGTTTCAGAATATCCTGTGTCCACTCAGAAACATGTATGATCCTGGCACCAAGGAGGCAACATACCCTCCTGGAGCCTCTCTCTCATGGCCACAGACATGCCTATCTCTGTCCGTAAGTATCTAATCTCCAATTGCTATTGCTCTGCTATGTTTTGCCCGTCCTGTCTGTATAGCAAGGCCAGCTGTGGTGCCACTGTTGTGACTGTTGTTGCTGTGGTCACCTGATTGGCCATCTCCCTCATCATTATCCAAATTGGAATACTTCTTTGACAGAGGAACAGCTGTAGGGGAGTCCTGCAGTCACCCATCTATCCTCCTGTATCTTGGGTGAGACCACATCTCTATAACTTCGATATTTGATGCTCGCCACCATTTGTGTGCTCCCTAGTGTTTCCAACTGCTGCTCAAGCCAATTCATTCATTCAGTGAACAGCTGAAGCTGGATACACTTTCTGCAGATGTAATTATCACGGATGTTCTCATCATCCATGATTGACCATGTATGTGTACCTTACTGCAGTAGTGTCATTAGTGGGAGTATCCTTGAGTTGCAAAAGCATTTTCCATGCACCGGTGTTCCTCGTGTATATATTACCTATACTATTGATGGAGCTTTATGATGCTTAATCATAGTTGACAGAACAGAAATTTATTTTGTCATACTACTGGTAGAATTTGAAATCCCAGTCATATTGAGAAAAAGTTTTTTGTTGATCCCTGTTCATTAACTATCTTTCACATCATCACAATTATTTCAGAATAACCAAGCAATTCAGCAGGACCCATGACTATATGGGAAATATATTTAGTAATGGCCACCATCACATCCCTGCCTTCTTAAACTTAACACTTTCTGGGGTTCTTTCTGGGAAATGTTGCCTCCAGTGATATTAATAGCACAAGAGCTGTGATAAACTGATTGGAGCAATTCTTGCAGACTTTGCTGTGAATATGAGAAAAAAAAATTGTCAGAGGATGAGCTATGTGCATTGTTGTGTACTTCGCTGTTTTGTGAAAGAATACGAATACTGCTTTTAAACTGTTTGTTACAAAAGGATACTTCCAGCATTATTCAGGGCATGTATAGTGTCCAACTCCATGATCTGTACTCTAACTTTGCCATAGAAGATTTGTTTGAAATATTCATACTCTTGGCCCATTATGCAGATCATGCGCTTTGGATTTACATTTCAGTAAATTGAGTAATTCATCATTTATTTGTGCAAATACGTTGTATACTGCAGGAATAGCCTTTTGGAATTTCAGCACAAAGCTAATATCTCAAAACTGACTAACATAATAAACAACAGCACCTCACAATTGTATGATCCACTCTGCCAACTACTTTAGTTAGTTGTGTGTTATCTGACTGATGACATGAAATTATATAAGGGAATTATTTATGTCAAATGATAATTACTATGTATCTAAAACAGCATACTTTGTAATAGTATAACTGGGGTTTCACTCGAACATTAGTTAATATGTAATACATTAAACTGCAGTTGTCCCTTCACATGATATAGAAATTATATTCATTTACAAAGTAAGCTGTAAGCAACTTCTCCACCATCAGTAGTTTCTGTTAGCAATGTAACTTTCCAAAAGAATTGTTATGCAGTCTATTACATTTACAATGAAGAGAGTGAGCAAGAGTTTGAAGTCAACTGATGCGTTTTTGAATACTGTAAGTATTCACCAGTATAGATGGAAACCTCTTTTTATTCATTCAAGGGATGTGGGCATCTTTGGCTAGGGCAACATTTGTTGCCTTTCTTTAAATGCCCCAGGGCATTTAAGAGTCATGAATGAGAGGTTACATATAGGTCAGACCAGGTAAGTAAGATAGATTTTGCTCCCTAAAGGACATTAGTAACTTAGATGGATCTGTAATAACAGTAGTTACGTGGTCACCATAAAGATAGCTTTTCAGTCCAGATTTTTTATGCTGTGTGCTTGGTAGCAAGATATAATTGCAAGATTGCAGAGGATACCACAGATGATCACACATTGTTTGATTATTGCAAAGTTTTCCAAAGCAGTCCAGGGTAAAAAGTTAAAAAATAATGGTAAGCTTGTTAAAAAAAGATACCATAGTCATGGTGGGAGATTTTAATCTTTATGTAGATTGAACCAACTAAATTTCAAAACTAGCCTGAAGCATGAATTCTGAGAGTATATTTGGGATTGTTTCTTAGAACAATATATTCTAGAAACAAGCAGGGAACACACGATCGTCGACCTGGTAATGTGTAAAGAAACAAGATTAATTAATGACCTCATAGTAAAGAATAATACATAAGAGTGATGATGACATGGTAGAATTTATTGTAAGTGATGTGGTGCATAGGTTTCAGTGCTGGTGTGATGCCAGGTATGTAAGATTTCTAATGGACTGATGGGCAATATCAAACAACACATCCCTTTGACTATGTAGCAGGTAGCATGCAGACCATCCTCAACCAGCTTATATTTATAAAACTCAGAACATAATCTTTAACACTACTTATGATTATGTGGTTGAAAAGCATTTATTAAATATTCCTGACTATGCTTAGAATTACACTGAGAAACCACATTAAGATTATTGGTTGGGTCTGCAATGTGATTCATTTTCCTGTGCCAGACGTGACATTCTTTTTGCCCTGTACAGAGGAACAAAGCACTATTTCGTTCGGATAATTGATTATTCGGTTAATTGATTCAATGCCTCCCCTCTCGAGCTCAGATTTTTCATGAAGTTTCCTTTTTTTCCGCTCTGCCTGCCTTGCTCCCTCTCTCTGTCTCAGGATTTGTTTCTGAGCAGACACACACTTGTGTGTAATTACCATCTGCACCCCTGCCCCTCCATCTGATCATCTGATGTGGCTGCCTTGCTCCCGTCAACCCCACATCTGCCTCCGCCCCCCTGTTTGACTCCCACCCCCCTCTCTGGGGCAGCCGGATTGGACACCAACAGTAAGACTGCTGCTGCCTTTGGGGGGGGGGGTGAGTCTGAAAATAGCGTGCGTGCACACGTGCACACACACAACTTTTTACTGCAAATTTTTGATAGGTTCATCCTTTGCCTGTACGGGACAATGTTGGAGAGATTATCAGGGGAAGAGGGGTTTAGGGTACACTCCTGTGTAGAATTCCAGGGGAAGTGTGGGGAGAGAGAGAGTGCAGGCGGTTAGTCATTTGGAGATGGTGCCTGGGCTCTCATCAATGTCCAGGACTGTTCTCTGCAGCATTTCAGTAAGCCAGGTTCATTTTTAATCATTGTAAACAAAAGATGCGATCGGTGTTGAAACAACTCTTTGATGTAATGTTTCCGTCGGAACCTTGAGATCTTCTTTGGATAATCCAAAATTCGGATGATTGATATTCGGATAGTCGAGGTTCCTCTGTGTATGAATAAATATCTCCACATTTTGTAATCTTTTAATTGAATAAAGAATTGTGGAGTAAGCCAATTCCTGCTGCATTCCGATAACAATACTCTGAACAATGAGAATTAATCTGCCTTGTCTGAATTTAATCAGTTAATTCAAACAGCATTTACAGACTAGGCCGTTTAATGTAGAATCGTTGATTCTCCTGCTCCTCGGATGCTGCCTGACCTGCTGTGCTTTTTCAGTGCCACACTTTTTGACACTGATTCTCCAGCCTCTGCAATCCTCACTTTCTCCTATTTTAATTTCAGTGGCAGGGAAACTTCTAGAGAATTAGTAGTCACATGGGTAGAGGTAGGTTGATTTGGAAGAGTCACCGTGGATTTCTAAAAGGAAAATTGTATTGGACTAATTTGCAGACTTTTTTGAAGAGGTAAAGGTTCAGTGAGAATAACGCTGTTGATGTGGGGTTGTTGTACCCAGACTTTCCAAAAGTGTTTCATACAGTGTCACACACAGACTTGTGAGGAAAGACTTAGGTCACGGGATAAAGGGTCAATATCAACATGCGTACAAAATTTGCTCAGTAATTGGAAACAGGCTTTTTCAGGCTCAAAGAAGGTTTTTAATAGAGTTAAGCAGGAGTGAATACTGGGACCCTTGCTCTTCCTGAGAAATGTTAATGATCTAATAATATATTAATATCTAGATCTTGGAGTGTAGGGGATAATTTCAAAGTTTGCAGATGACATTAAACTACTATAAACTGTGAGGAAAGTAGGGTAAAAGTCCACAAGGAAATAGACTGTTGTCGGAGTGTGAGTTAAGTGCCAGATGAGTTTCAATGCCGAGAAGTGTGATGCATTTTGGTAGGAAGAACATTGGAAGACAACACAAAATAAGGGGTACAAGCCTAAATGAGGGTGTAGCAGCAGAGGAACCAAGGTGTACATGTGCAATGATCATTAAAGGTGATAGGGCAGATGGGAGAGGAGTCAGTAATGCATACAGTATCCTCTGCTTTATTAATAAAGGGATAGAGTACAAGAGCTAACTCTTAGAAGACACTCATTAGATCTCACCTGGAGTATTGTGTTAAGGTCTGGGCATCACATTATTGGAAGGATGTGAATTTACTAGAGAGAATGTAGAAGCAGTTTACAGGAATGTATCCAGGATTGAAGTACTTCAGTCATGAAGGTCGATTGCAGATGTTGAAACTGTTCTCATTGGAGAGAAGGCGACTAAGGGGAGATTTGATAGAGGTTTTCAAAATCATGAATGAGCTGGATAGAATAGATGTGTTTTTACTTGTACAAGGAAAAGATTGAGAGAATATAGATTTAAAGTGATTAAACTTTTAGATTGGGAAGGTGGTGCCACAGTGGCAATGTTGCTGGACTAGTATTCCAGAAAACCAAGCTATGCTCTGGGGACATGAGTTCAAATCGCACCATTGGAGATGGTAAATTGTGAATTCAGTAAAAGTCTGGGGTTTAAAAAATAGCTAGCCTATTGGTGATAATAACTATTGTCAATTGTCATAAAACCCATTCTGGTTCCTTAATGTCCTTCAGGGCAGGAAATCTTCAATCATAACGTGTCTGGCCAAATATGACTCCAGATCCACAGCAATGTGTTTGAGTTGTAACTGCCCTCTGGGTAACTAGATATGGGCAATAACTGCTAGCCTAACCAGTAGTGCCCACATCCATGAACAAGTATAAAGAACTTTGCAAAAACAGCTAATATGTTATGAGAAGTAGTTTCTTCATTCAGTGAGTAGTTAGGGCATGGTGGACGGAAGTTCAGTTCAGACATTTAAGAGGACCTTGAATGATTATTTAGATAGAAATAATGTGCAAGTATATGGGGAAAGCTAGGAGATTAGCACCAGGTCGTGATGCTCATTTAATGAGCTGGTCCAGGCACGATGGGCTATATGGTCTCTTAACACTCATATCAGTCACAATATAAGAATATGGGGTAGGCCATTTAGAACTGAGATGAGGAAAAGTTTTCTTCACCCAGACAGTGATGGGCTTGTGGGACTTTTTGTCACAGAAATGGTTGAAGCCAAAATATTGAATATTTTCAGGAAAATGATGGATTTAGTTCTTAGGGCTAAAGCATATGGGGAAAATGTGGGAACAGTATTCTGAGTTGGATGATCAGCCATGATCATGTTGAATAACAGTGCAGACTCAAAGGGCTGAATGGCCTACTCCTATTTTCTGTGTTGCTATGTAAGATGTCTGTGACCTCTCTGAATTTAACAATCAGTTTGAGGATGAAAACTTGGGTCTGAAATCAAGTGTTAAAGGCATCAGAAGGCTAAAAAGGTTAATTTGTCTCAAATGAAATAGGAAAATAGATTGGAAGGGAAGACTGAAGAGACATTTAACATATTTCATAATTCTCAACGAAGATATATTTGTTGAGAAGGATGAAATTAGAAGTGTGCAATATCCATAGCTAACCCAAAAAGTTAAAAATGGTATTAAATTGAAAGAAAAGGTGTATAATGCTGCAAAAGACGAATGGTAGCCCAGACAACTTGGAGCATTTTAGAAACTAGCAGAAAATTATTCAAAGAAAAGAGAGATTTTAAAGAATGAAGGAAAATCAGTACCAAATACCAAAAAAAACAGTGATAGCTTCTGAGCATATAGAAAGGGAGTAAAGTAAATTTTGGTCCCTCAGAGGGTGAGTCCGAGGAATTAACAATGAACAGATGTGGCTGCAGGGATAGTGAATGCATGGTTGTAATCATCCAAAATTCCCTAGATTCTGCAGTAGGTCTCAGTGGATTTTGTGAAAAGAAAATCATATTTAATACATTTGTTGTATATTTTTAAGATGTAACAGTAAAAAAGAAGCAAAAGATATATAATGTATTTTTGTTGTTCCAAAGGTATTCATGAAGGTTCCCCACACGTTTCTGATCCAATCCCCACCAGTTCCAATGAGTCACTATAGTAAAACTCCAGGTTGCCATTTCCAAAATGATTATTTCATTTTTTCACTGACCCAACACCCAATTTCAAGAAGAGAACTCTTTTAACAGTTATTGCTTTAATAATTAATTGGACAATATGTTTCATTTTAGCATAATTGTGTTCTGGGTTGAGTTATCAATTGGACATGCCCATATCTATAAGTACATCTTGACAGATAGAATGCCATGAATTATTTTGTACTCTGTTGCTCTGTCAAGACTGCTGAGTAAACCTATTCTTTTCTCTTTCCAATCCATTGCATATCAAACTTTGCTTTCTGTTGTTGAAATGTTTTCATTGTGTACCAAGTTAACTTGAATATGAATGTATCTGCTCTCAGTACTCAAAATTAAATCAACAACAAAATGAAATATTTATTCAGGCCACGAATTCTATTTCTTTAGAATTTTTACTTTTGTCTTTTTCTTTATTTGCAATTGCTAGGTTCGTCATTTTATATATATTTCCCCTTTTATGTCATATTATTATTTAACCAAGAGGGAAGGCACCTTTTTATGTCTTGGTCACATTGTCAACTGACTCATCCAATCTAGTGCTGCCAGTCAAGCATTTCTTAAAACCTCAATCACTTGGTGATTTACCTGACCTCCGTTCTTATCATAATCTGTTATTTTCTTGGTTTGTTATGGTTTTGTGTTGCTTAACAATATGTAAACTGTTTAAATTGTAATCTCAAAAAGTCACATATCATTCTTGAACATTATTAGTCATTAACTCTAATATCTAGAAATAATCTTAAAATAAACATTGAGATGCCAGGCATTCTCCAAAAGCTTTGCAATTCAATTATGCCATGCCGATACAAAAGCCCATAGACGATCAGATAAGATTAACCAGTTATTCAAATATATTGCTTTCTGATTAATAATCTAAAAATTGCATATCTCATTGAGTCAGCCTCAAGAGTCAGAAGTTCATAGGTTCAAGTCCCACCACAGAGACATGAGTACAAAGTCTAGGCTAACACTCCAGTGCAGTTCTGAGGGAGTACTTCACCATGACAGGTCTTTCAAATACTCTCTCAGGTAAATGTCATTGGCACTATTTTAAGGAGAAGGGAGTTCTACCTGATGATTACACTTCACTGTCAAGCACTTTGAGAATTTGAAATGTTGTGAAAGATACTTAACTCTTATTTGCAATTCTCAACTGAAACACACTCCAACTACATTATAAAAAGAATTGCGACCACTTGAGTTTTTTGCCTTTTGTTTACTTTCTGCAGACAATTTCACCTAAACATTTTGAGCTAAATGCTTGTCAAGTTTTCAGCAGTGCAGGGTTAAAGTTAAATTTGAGCAGAGGCAGGCAGCATTGTGCGTAGAGATAGAGGAAGTCTTTTGATGGATAAGAGACGTGAATGCTGTCATTTGTCTTACGAGGAAGGTTTGGGCAGGTCAGACTATATTGGAAATTTTAAAAATGTGAGCAACAGAAATATATTTCTTATTGAAACATAAGATTCTGAAAGGTCTGACAGGGTTGCTCTGTGACTCTGTACAGGCACCTGAATAGGACATAAGATTCTGTTGGGTAAGATAGAATAGAAACTGCTCTATGACTCTACAGGTACGCGAATAGGACTAGTTTAGAGGGATATGGGCCAAATGCAGGCATAGGGGTCTAGTTTATTTTGGGAAATTTGGTTGACATGCACAAGTTGGACCAAAGGGTCTGTTTCCATGCTGAATGACTCTATGCAAGAATGTTTCCTCTATTGGAGGGAACCCAGAACTATGCAGCACAGTTTAAAAATGGGAATATCCCATCAAAGACAGACATAAGGAAGAATTTAATCTCTCAGGATCATTAGTCTTTCGAATTCTCTTTCATGGAGAGCAGTGAAGATGGGTAATTAAATTTATTTACAATTCAGCTAGAAAGAGTTTTGGTTGATGAGGGACTGAACTGTAATGGAGATCCGGTAGAAACGTGGAATTAAGGCCACAGCTGCCAATTTCTTATTGAATAGTGGAGTAGGCTTAATGGGTTAAATTACCTGCTCCTCCTATTCTTTAACTTTAACTTGGCAGGGAGAATTTCACAAATCCTGCTCTTTCTGCAGCCTCAATTATTCTTCTGACACAGAAACACTGCAATTGTAAATTCCATACCTACTGAAGGCTCTGTCTGGACAGTTTACTAGAACCCCTACCCTTCATTTAAAGATTGAGTAAAATTTCCCACCAAATCCAAGATCACTCAATAATGCCTCCAACAATATTCCATAGTACTTTGCAATTGCAGAAATTCATGAAATTAAGTTTGCATGCCTGGCCCTTTAAATAACAAACACTTCTTTCAGCTGAATGGTTAATCTTTGAGACAATAGTCTCCACGGTCCAAATTTGGCCATTGTCTGCCAGTAGTGCTGTATCAGTTTCCAGCAGTTCTAGCACTCCCAGGAGATAAGGCATCTTTTTAAGATTCGCACAGCTAGCTGCGTTAGGAGTAGCTGCTGATGCAACACAAAACCCAGTAAGAGAACCAACTTGTGCAATGCTGCTCCAAATTCATGGCACTCATCGAGGTTGGGTGAAACTGAGCTACATAACTAGATATTGTAGTCACCCCCCACCCTCTCAAGTGCAGTTAGGGATGGCAATAAATGCTGGCTGAGCCAGTCATCCACACTAATGATTTTTTAAAAATGAATATCTAAGTATGGGAATGAAATTGATCACCAGCTGATGCTGAAACGGATTGATTCTCAGCTTTGCAAAAAGGCCTGTGCAAGTTTTGGATTGGACTTCTCCATGCTCCTTGACAGTAGCCGTCGGGTTCTGTTAGACTTGTAAATGGATTAACCATTTCTACCTGCATACCCATCATGCCCTTTTTCTGTACTCAAGCATCCTGTTGTACCTCTGAAACAGAAGTCACTTGCAGTCTTGTCCTTTGGTGAGTTGACACCCGTATTGTTCCTTCACGCTTGCGTGGCTGCAAACCACTCTGCCTTGGAACTTCACTGTGCAAATTCCACCTCTAAATTGGTCTTCAATGCTTAGGCTTATATGATTTCCTGCCAGTTGGTTTGAAGGTATGGGAGCAGGGGCGGTGCAATGCAAATTCCAGCAGACTGCTAGTATACCAACTACCTGCTGGCCCCACTGCAGTTTTACCACTGTAAACTATTTGAGACCTTTAAGTGGGAAATTAATTAATACTGCCTACAGGACCCTTTTCTGCCAACACTGGTTGGAAATTTTCTTGGCAAGTACCAATCCTGGCAGGTTTCCTGTGTCGACTGATTATGGAGAATAGAAAGTCCCTCCTTAACCAGCCGCCTGGTTATTGGATGTTAACTAAATGGTCCCCCTTGTCCTATGACTTCACTAGCCTCAGACCCACCATCTTTGTAGGGGCTTAGTAGTTTGGCCTTGCAAGGGCGATCCCTGACTCCTTGATGAGCTGGATCCAGCAGAGCTTGCCATGTCAAAATCTGACCGATTTATCAGCATTGGATGCTGCCCCTTATGGTGCTACCAGTAATGGATTGCTGCCAATCTCTGCTTGGCCCAGTGGTTGTCTGAGGAGGGACACCCTGATGGGTAGAAATTTTGTCCTCAGCCTCTTAGCTACCAATAAATGGCTGTGGAGCAGCCAGTGTTCCCTGTAGTGGGCTCTGCTACTCCCTGTGCCCCTAATCTTTTAGCCTGGAGACGGAGACTCTGGCACCTCATACAGTTCTGTCATCAATGTCATCAGAGCTGATAGCTAAGAACATGAGAGTGACTGATGATGTTTTCTTCATCATCAGTTCCTACTACTTCCACATCCTGCTTTGACACTAGTACCCAGCCAGGTGGCAATTCTCAGGTAGCTGCCAGGTGAATGTTTTAAGATGGCATTATGGAGAGGTTAAAATGGGAAGAGAAACCAGGAGACTCAATTTAAGACCTGCAATTTGTTTATGAGAAGAGATCCTACAATGATGGTCAGCACTGATAGCTCCATAGGGCAAAGACATGCGGTAATGCTTGTTCCCTGCTAGTTTGATGTGGCTGTTCTCAATTGTGCATCACCTTGTCCAACAAGATAGCTGCAAATTTGTCAGAGAGCATTGTGCACTCTGTGGTTGAGAAACTGAATTATAGAGTGTAGATCTGAAGCTTGCAGCATGACAGTGTGAGATGAAGATATGAATATAAAGTATGAGTCATGGCTGAAGGGAAACTTGACTGGTAAGTGAGGGAGTACATTAAGCAATGTGTGAGGCTAACGATTCAGTTGTAAGGATGCGTCAACTGAACATGCCATCAGAACTAGATTAACTGGCATTGACTGCAATGACTACATGCCCTTACTGTCTCCTCAATGTCTGTTTGGAGGGACTCCTAACCACTTCCTACACCTATACAATGTCAGCAAACCTTGGACCCCATTTTCTGCCTTATTATTGTAATCCCATCTCTCTGCCAGAATAAACTCACTACCGTATTCAAAAGATGCAGACTAGTTTGAAATTGTGATAATCTTGCAGTTTTGAACAATCTGCACAGGGGATTCAGCCATTCAACATTGTGTTTGGTGTTAATTTCATGCTGCAATCATGTAAATGAGCAGGAAGCACTAAGTTTATGGCTGCCCCATTAATTTCCCATCACAATACCTGCTTATTTTCAAACATTCTGGAATTTCACTGCTCATAGTACAAGAGGGGAAATAGCTTTTTAATGAATGCAAACATTTGAATAGCCATATCCGCAAACTGGTGTTTTGTGAAATAGCTTTCTTCAAATACAATTTAACAGTGCTGGTGCAGATGATATATGTGTCACTGAATTTTAAGTATCATAATTAGGCAATGGCATGTTGAAAAGTTCCTGCTTAATTGGTAATGCGTTAAGATTTAAATCAAACTTAGAGACATTATGTAAAATAAATTTTAGCAAAGTTTATTATTGAATACCAATTATGCATCAAAATACAACATGGGTATATAAATAGAAGGGGCTTAAAAGGAATATGGGACAAGTGCTGGCAAATGACACCAGATTAATTTAGGATATCTGGTCGGCATGGACATGTCGGTTCGAAGGGTCTGTAGCCGTGCTGTACATCTCTAATACTCTATACAGGACATCAGATAAATAAAGAGCAACAAAATGAGAAATTAACGTTCAAATGAAAACAAAATAATGCAAATACTGGAAATCTGAAAGAAAGACAGAAAATGGTGGAGAAACTTAGTAGATGTGGCATCATCTATGGAGAGAAAACTGTTAACACTTCAAATCTGACATGACTCTTCTTCAGGCAAAATACTTCACATGGTAGAAATTTGGGGAAAAGTTAGCAATTGCTGGAAAGATTTAGCAGGACAGGAAGCATTTAGACAGATAACCTGTTAACATTTTCAAATGTTAGCTGTATGTTGTTTTTACAGATGCTGACTGATTTGCCAAGTGTTTTCAGCATTTTCTATTTTAACTAATTTTATTTTTCTACTGTGCACATCTGGCATCAGAATCAAATATATTCAACTCACCACCACCTTCTCAAGAGCAGTTAACGATGGACAATCAATGCTGACCTAGCCAAAGACACTGAAATCCTGTGACCAAATTTAAAAATTATTCTTAATATCCTTTAAAACTTCATACGTAGAAACTCTGGTGTTCCTATTCTGTTATGAAGCTGTGGGTGTACTGTACCTTTAAGAAAGTTAAAAGCTAGCAGAACTATCTGACAGCACCAAGTGTTCTGAACAAGGTATGATGTAACCTTATGGTCCAGCAGCTCATGCAGCTGGTTGCCTGGAGACAAAAACAAATTTGAAATAGGCCAATCAGTTTCAATTATATCCCCCAAAAAAATCAAGCTCCAATCAAGTTTGAATTTAGTATATTGGAAATATTAAAAGCCAATGACACAATCTGATACTTTGGGGGTATAAGACCGGGAAAAATCGAACAGTTGGGAAAGAACTGCCAGAAGACCAACAGATGTAGGCTGCTCGTCAAAAACTGTGAGAGGTACCTGTCTAGAGAAGGAGTTCGCACAGAGAAAACATCAACACCGACCTGGAGAGCAAATCTATAGAGGAAGATATAAAGAGAAGATTTGACAGCTGGCTGGGGGTTTTAACATTTGAATTTTTTAGTAAATCTTAATTGGGGGCCTTTATCGGACTAGTGTTATAGAAGGGAAAGTAAAAGATAGGTTAGAGGAATGAATTGTAAATAGTTGTTAGTTAATTATTCTCTGTTATATTTTTAAGAAATAAAGTTGTTAATTTTTACTTTAAATAGTTCTTAGTCTCTCGAATTTTCACAGATTACTGCATGGGATAAATCTTTTCTGTGTTGCTGGTTCAAATTCAGCAGGAGAGATTACCTATGTTGTAACAATTCTGCCTCAATAAGTGTGCCACAGTTGATCCTGTCCTAAAACACAGAAACAAACCATTTTCTTAGTACTCACTGCTATTCATCTCTGCAGCACTGCTGGAGAAAAAAAAATCCTGCAAATGTTCAAAAATACTGGGATGAAAACCTTTCTGTGGAAGGAAGGCCATCACAAATCAATTAAGCAAAAGATAATATGGTTGACATTTGTATAAATTAGTTACACCTCAATTTAATTTCCTTGTACAACATTCATCAGCTGGAATTTCACACAGGAAGAAGTGATATTTGTGAACTCATTGACCCAGCACAACATAATCCAATCTCAGAAGTTCACTTGCCAACGACAGTGTATATATGCTCCATAGAACTCTTGTGTGGCAGCAATGATGTTTCTATCCCTGAGCCAGAAGACCAAGGTTCACGTCCCACCTGCTCCAAACATGTATAATAACCTCTCTGAACATGTTAACTAGACAATATCTATGTGTCCCACTGCAGAGTATACTTACATCTGAGATAGATCAGTTTTGATCTCTCAGAGAATCAAAGGATGTTGACAGCAGGCAGGAAAATGGAAATAAAACCAAAGATCATCCATGATCATGTTGAATGGTGGAAAAGGCTTGAGGGGCTATATGGTCTACTCTTGCTGTTATTTCTTATATTCTTATGAAGTATTAGTTGACCTAATTCTGAAGTGGAGCAAGTAAGTGATGGATAGATCAGGGATTACCTTGGGAAACAGTGAGCACAATATAATTAGTTTTAGTTTAATAATAGACAAAGCAAAAGTTCTGGATAAAAATATTTAACTGGATCAAGGCATCCTATAGTGAGTTTAAAAAAAAACTAACTCAGATCAAATGAAAGGAAAAGATGACCAACAATGAAAAATATTTAACCTATAAATTAAAAAAAAATTAAATATATCCTAATAATGGTACAAAGGCATTTTAATAGTTCTTTCAATATATATGAAAAATTCTAAAGCAATTCATGGAGGTGTAAAGAATTTTTTTAAAAATCAAATCAAAAATAATATTAAGCAAGTTGCTGAAAACTTTCTCACAGAAGTTTAGTTCAATGAACATCTTAAAGGAGAGGATGCAGACGCTGGCCAAGGAGTTTCTGGAGAGAATTTCAAAATGTGGGCATAGATGTGAAAGCATGACCATCAAAGGTGCAGTAAAGAAAGAAAGAATGCAGAAAAGGCTAGAACCAATGAAACACAGCTTTCAGGAGAGATTATGAAAATAGAGAGCAGTTAATCATCAAGATCCTTACACTCCAGAATCAGAAATTTAAGTTTGAGGCGTTGAGGGATCAGGAGCCAGAATAGTTCAGTCTGAACAATGGTGATGAGTGGATAAAACTTGGTGCAGGGTAAGTTCTGCATGATGAAATTGTAGATGAATGTATGCTTATGGATGTTCAAGAACATTAGACCATTCAAGAAATTATAGAGTTGATAGGCGACATGGTTTTGTGCGGGGGAGATCGTGCCTTACCTACTTAATAGAGTTCTTTGAGGAAGTGACCAAGTTGATAGATGAAGGAAGGGCTGTTGATGTCATATACATGGACTTTAGTAAGGTGTTTGATAAGGTTCCCCATGGTAGACTAATGGAGAAAGTGAAGTCACATGGTGTGCAGGGTGTTCTAGCTAGGTGGATAAATAACTGGTTGAGCAATAGGAGACAGAGCGTAGTAGTTGAAGGGAGTTTCTCGAAATGGAGAAGTGGTATTTCTCGGGGTCAGTGTTGGGGGCCACTGTTGTCTGTAATATGGATAAATGATCTGGAAGAAGGCACTGTTGGTATGATCAGCAAGTTTGCAGATGACACGAAGATTGGTGGAGTAGCAGAAAGCACAAGGGGCTGTCAAAGAATACAGGAGGATATAGATAGACTGGAGAGTTGGGGGGAAAAGTGGCAGATGGATTTCAATCCAGACAAATGTGAGATGATGCATTTAGGCAAGACTAATTCTAGAGCGAGTTATACAATGAACGGAAGAGCCTTGGGAAAAGTTGATGGGCAGAGAGATCTGGGAGTTCAGGTCCATTGTATCCTGAAGGTTGCTGCACAGGTGGATAGAGTGGTCAAGAAGGCATATAGTATGCTTGCCTTCTTTGGACGGGGTATTGAGTATAAGAGCTGGCAAGTCATGTTAAAATTGTGCAGGATGTTGGTTCGGCTGCATTTGGAATACTGTGTACAGTTCTGGTCACCACATTACCAAAAGGATGTGGACGCTTTGGAGAGGGTTCAGAGAAGGTTTGCGAGGATGATGCCTGGTATGGAAGGTGCTAGCTATGAAGAAAGGTTGAGTAGTTTAGGTTTATTTTAATTAGAAAAAAGGAGATTGAGGGGGGAACTGATTGAGGTTTACATATCATGAAGGATATAGATAGGGTGGATAGAGACAAGCTTTTTCCCAGGGTGAAGGATTCCATTAACAAGAGGTCATGCTTTCAAGGTGAGAGGTGGAAAGTTTAAGGGGGATACACCGGCAAGTACTTCACAGAGAGGGTGATGGTCGTTTGTAATGCGTTGCCAGCAGAGGTGGTAGAGGCAGGCACAGTAGATGCATTTAAAATGCGTCTGGACAAATGCATGAGTAGGTGGGGAGAAGAGGGATACAGAGCTTAGGAATTGACCAACAGGTTTAGATAGTACATTTGGATCGGCTCAGGCTTGGAGGGCCGAAGGGCCTGTTCCTGGGCTGTAAACTTTCTTTGTTCTTTGTTCCAGTTAATCATGTCTGGAGGTGATCAAACCATGGACAAGGGTTTCATCACCTGATGGCTTAAGGTGTGGTTGAAGTCACACAGAAGTGAAACTTTGCAGCCTTTGTGGAGTTACATGGAATCAGAAACCTTCGGATTGAAGAGGACTCTGGATGTAAATTATCTGCTTCAGCTCTTGATGACATACAGGAAAGGGTATAGAGTTGATAGTAAGGGCAAGGAGTTTATTGCAGGACCTTTAGTCTTCCCAAAAATGACCCAGAAAAGTTTATAATTCATTCAATACTGAATGTCAGGCAAATAATTTGACAGCACAGTGGCCATGGGTTTAAATAAATTTGAAATTAATGAACCATTTTGTGCTGTTCTACAAACAAAAAATGCTAGAAATTTGTGACTGATCAGGTAGTGGTTGTGGAGAGGAACACACAGAGTTAATGTTTTAGGTTGATGAACTTGCACCAAGCATTTATATGTGTAGGAGGGCAAACAATAAAAGTAAAAGAACATTAAGATAGAAAGCTAGATCAATGATAATTAGAAAAGTTAAGGTAAGAAATAAAATAAAATTAGCACAAACATAGAAATCAGTGGAAAAGTTTTCTAAATGCTTCTTAATCATAATTTCATTAAGAATAGTAAATAAGTACTTTGTTATAGTTGTCAATGAAGAGTTGTATAACTGGTGAAGCATCAAAGATAAATGTACAACTTGAATTGTTTTTCAAGAAGAGTTGATACAGAAGACATTAATCAAACCTTAAGGTAAACAGCCTAATGTGTCATGGTGTTCTATTTCTAAGGATTCTGTGGGAATCTCTCAAGGTAATTTTAAAAATGTGGACATAAGAGATGTTTTTAAAGAGATGCTAGAGAACATGTGAGCGAAAAGGAAAAGGAATTAGAAACTAACTGATGCTAATCTTCATTTAAGTGAAGAGCAATGGCAGTTACTGCACATAATTCTACTTAAGAATAACTGTTTCAGAGGACTGAAGAACCTTAACTCTTTTAATAAAAAGCAGAAAACTAACAAAGTCCTATCGAATTAGTCTCACTTACATTGATGGCAGATTATGAAGGCAAGATGATTCACTAGGTTAGATAATTTGCACTGTTAGTTTTTTACCTGTCTGACGTCTCTCTGACTGACCCTGATGTATTTTCTGAGGTCACCCTCATTAGCTTAATGTTAGATGCTGAGAGGGTTGGTGTAAGATAAACGGGGGACAAGAAAATGGCTGTCGCAAAACCCGAAGATCTGGAGCAGTATAATGCTGAAAACTTACTAACATGAGCTTACTTTGCAGTCAGTTGAACTCTATTTGAGGCCTTTTGGATTTTAATTTCCTTCTCATCTGCGAAAGTAATCTGGATACCAAGAACATGTAGGTGTTGTTAAATTTCAAGACTGTTGTGTAGTATCACCAGAGATTGCAATGTTTAAAACAATTCCGCCATGATTGTGTAAATCTAAGAATGGATATGTTGGCCCAAATATGGGCAAATTTAGTGGGAGTTGTTATCATTAGAGTACAATCCTGGGAAAGACAGTAGTGGTAGATTAATGATGAGTTAGACCAATGTTCAATTTTCTTCCTTATCTGCAGTTGATCTGCCAGAAGTTTAACAATACCAGTATAAAATCTTGCCTATAGAAAATCATCTAGCCATGGGATGAAATTGTAAGGTACTTGGAGAATCTACATTAATCAGTGTTATTCAGAATGGATTTAGAAGCAGAAAACACTAATACAGGGATGTAATGTCAGACTTCTACAAGATCTTAGGTCTGCTGGGTTAATGTGCACACCCATGGGAACTCCATTATAGAAAGATATAAAAACAATGGAAAGCACACACTCATTCAGCTGTTACCAAAGCTAAAGAGTTACACTCACAAATAATGACATGAGAAGTGAGGACTTTGTTTTCACTGGAACTAAAAAGGTTTAGCAAGTTATAAAGGAGTACAGCTGTTGAAAATCTGAAACAAAAACAGGAAATGCTGGAAACACTCTGTAGGTCAGGCAACATCTGTGGAGAGAACACTACACAAATTGACATTTCATGAGAACTGCATCAGCACATTAAAGGGTGACCTGATAGGGGTTTTCAGATAAAGAATGCTTCTCAGAAAGTAACTAGCAATTGATTGTTTCCACTGTTTAGCAAGATGGTAACAGAAAGGCACAAATTTAAGCTGGAAGCATCTAGAAAAGAATCTTTATATAGTTAGGAATTAAAATTTACAATAAACTGTTGTTGAACAAGAATCCATAAATGTTTTGTATCAATTAAATGGATCTTTGTTTTAGAAAGATGATTATCAAAGACTTTGAAGAACAAATTGAAAAGAGGGATTAACTAAGTGGTGGTAGAGAAAAGCATTGGCACTGACTCGATGGACCAGATGTGTCCCTGTGTTGTAACATATCAAGCAAATATGTGGCATTTCTCATTTCTTCAAAAGCTTTACTGTGCTGCCTGAGTGAGATTGTCAACTGTGCCAATTTTGGTTCAATGCCCACTAGAAACTGGTCTGTGCTTGCCCAACCTCTTCTATAGAAGAACATATGCAGCCAGCTAATGGACCTTTGTTGAAAATTTCAGACAACTTGTCATCACAATGATGATGTAAATTTGCATTTCTGCTTTCGTTTGAGTTCATTTGAATTTTTCTGAACAAAACCAGCTGTAATATACCATTGAACAACTGTTAGCTGACTAATTAATATCCTGTGGCATGGCTTATGGACAGAATTTTTCTTTTAAAATGTCCAAAGTTTTATCTCCTACTCTCCCCTCTTTTCCGTTTTCTCACTGTTGGATCTGATTTGTGGAAGGACATATATTCACCAACATTTTGGTAAATGGTACTATCTCCATGTAAGTATGGATTTTTAATAAATTTCTTGGATAAATGTTAGCAGTTGACAGCATGTCCTGAACAGAGTCATGTTAAGTTTGCCAGTTGTCAGACGTATGTTTCTGTGGCAGTAGTCAGCATTCACTGCTCTTAAATAAGAATACTTCATTGTTTGTACAGAATTTCAACTCCTGATGTCTTATGTGTTACAAGCCAGATTATTATCTATTTTGGCATGGAACAAACTCCAAACATTAACACATTTTGCTTTTTTTTATTGTTACCTTACTCCTGCTGAAGATGTATAGTATTTACAAAAATAAGACAATTAATTCAAAAGTTACCCCAGAGTTGCAGTTTTCCATTCCCTGTTAAATCTATATCCTAGTTGCCAATGTTTTTCTACTGAATGTTAACAAAGCATAAACACAGATTAGGCAGGCATAGCTCTGTAAATTTGAAACCCCCACCCCCCCCTTCAGAAAAGAAAAATGCTTAATTTATTTGCGCCTCATTGTTAAACTTCAGCCATCCTTCCTGCTAACCTACATCCTGTCTTTTACAGCCTTACTTCCTTTTTAAGTCCAGGGTGTATATGAAAACAGTAAACTTGTCATGTGTATTTCAACTGCATTTTTGGTTATTAGTAAGTGTAATGTTTTGTTTCTTGGTTATTTGTAATTTAACTACATGGGATAATTAATGGAATGTGAAAATTCATCTCTTTAGGAGCAAGCATCTTTATAAATTCATATCATTAAGACTCTGTAAAACTACGTTATGATCTTCACACTATTTCTTTGTTTTTCTGACAGCACACCTGCTAACGTGGCAATGGCATTGCACCAAAAATATTTTAAGGCCACTTAACAAGAAAGAAAAAAGAGATCTTCCATCCATTTCAAACTATTAAAAGAAAAATTAACCCATAATGTCCCTTCTTTCCAGCACAGTAATAATTGCCCTGAATTTCTGGAGAAGTATTAACAGTACCTGCCATTATTGGATTGCAAATATTGTATTAATCTATGGTGAGGAAAAACTATATAATGAATTGCAATTCTGTACAAATTGCTGGATGGTTTGCATAGTGAGCTTTGACAAGATAGGGATCTATCTTGCATAAGCATCCTCATTCAAATAAATTCCACATCGTGAAATTGCTGGATTGGTGCCATAAGTGTAAATTAATTTTGTTGCTGCCTTTTGGGAATGGTAATTTATGTTGTCAGGACGCTGTCAATGAGTTGATTTATAGTTCTGACATTAACCTTAGTTTGCAGGACCAGAACAGGAACCATGAGTCTCATTCCAATAGGCAACAAACCAATAGGAACCAAGAAGGTTCGCAAATTGTTTGGAAATTTACATTGGCAGTGTTTGTGTGCTAGTCTTGCCATCCACATTGCCATCAGTTCAGCAAGACAATAACTTTCAGGGTGTGTACCTGTTTTGCTACTTAAAAGTATGTAAATTTGTTTAATTTACATAAAATAATTTTAGCATACAGCATATGATTACAAATAGGCAAAAGTGAGGACTGCAAATGCTGGAGATCAGAGTCTAGATTAGACTGGTGCTGAAAAGACCTTCCTGATGAAGGGCTTCTGCCTGAACATTGATTTTCTTGCTCCTCTGATGCTGCCTGACTTGCTGTGCTTTTCCAACACCAGTCTAATCTAGACATACGATTACAAATGGATATATTCATCTGCCCTGTCAGGAATTACTGCCATAAAAAATCTGATGTGGAGGTGCCAGAATTGGACTATGGTGGACAAAGTTAAAAATCACACAACACCAAGTTATAGTCCAACAGATTTATTTGGAAGCACTAGCTTTCACAGCGCTGATCCTTACTTTGAACCTCTTAAGGCACTAGTGCTTAAACAGGTCAGGAGAGTTTATCCTTTATATATAGGCACTGTGTTGATGTTCTTGCCTCCTTAGAGCTGTATCACTATGCCCACCCTCCCTGCCCAATGGGGTAGAAGGGTTCTGATAATGCCACAGCCTTTGGTGTAGCTGCTCCTCTTGTTCCACCTCACAGATGCCATGTGGAGTTGCATAAGTTGCTGCTATGTGATGATGCAGCCTGGCAATAGGAAAGTGCAGATGAAGATGAGTGGTGTGCAAAATGAATGAACTGATGTCCAAAAAGTTGGCAATTACCTGTCAATCATTGGAAACAATTCAGAAGTGCTGTGGATCACAAGCTTTCACCTGTCCATGGCTTTGGCTCATTAGATTTATTGATCTATGGCTTCCCTGCCTATCCTTTCAATTAAGAAGCATTCCATGCTATACACATGTTTTGATGTCTCTGGCAAGTTGCTGGCAATTTAGGAGATAGATAGGCCTACTTACTGATAAAGCCAAAATAGTTGATTAGAGAGTATTTGATGACCTTTTTGAATTACTTAATCAACAACTGCAAAGAGATTCCCCACTAGGCTGCAATGCATTCAGATGACATCTAGAGGTGGCTATAAAGAAGTTGAGTTTACAAATTGCCATCATGTTTAGGAGATCGAACTTCACATTGGCACCAAAATCAAATACATTGTACACTGTAATTACATGGGGATAGATTTAAGGCTGTGAATCTGGTATCAAACCTCACTTAAAAGGAGTTCAACAAAAAAAGTCTGCAACTGCTGCTTTGCATAGCAATCCTTCACACTGTGAGTGAAGATTTGCAACTTTGCCCTCAGTATTTCAAGCCACCCATGCATTAGCTATCTCACTATTCCCTTGTACCTTTGGACCTGATAGCCTGCAATCTAGGGTTATAAAAGAAGTGGCTGCAGAGATATGGATGCGCTAGTTGCAAATATCCAAATTCCATAGATTCTGCAAAGGTCTCATGGATTGAAAATGTGTAAATGTATCAACACTTTTAAAAGAAAGAGGGGGAACTGAAACCAAACAATGAGTCAGTTAGTTGAAACTCTTGGGGAAGTACTGAAATCTGTTCTTGAGGTAGTAACAGGACATTTTGAAAATTAAGATACAATCATGCAGGGTCAACTTGGTTTTGTGAAAGGAAATTCACGTTTGATAAATTTATTAGTGTTCTATGAGGAAGCAATAAACAATAGATAAAAGGAAACCAGGTGTTTCATATTTGTATTGTCAAAAGGCACCCAAAGTAAGGTGCCACACAAATGGTTACCACACAAAATAAGAACTCATGGTGTTGGGGATGATATATTAACATGGAAAGATGATAAATTAACTAACAGGAAATGAGAGTCGCAGTAATGGGTCATTTTCAGATTAGCAACTGAAATTAGTGGTATATTGCAGGAATCAGTGCTAGGGCTGAAACTATACATATTAATGACTTGGATGATGGAATAGATTGTACTGTAACCAAATTTGTTGACAATACAAAGATAGTTAGGAAAGCAAGTTATAATGCGGATACAAAGAGTCTACAAAGGGGCAAATAAATAATGTTAAGTGACTAGTCAAAAAAATTGAAGACACGGTATATTATAGGAAAATGTGAGTGTGTCCACTTTGGCAGGAAGAATAGAAAAGCTAATTATTATTTAAATGGAAAATGAACTGCAGTACAGAGAATCTGGGTGTCCTCAAAAAGCTTAGCATCCAGATACCAGATAACTAGGAAAGTAATTGGCATGTTGAACTAATACTGAAAGGGGCATGAAGTCTTACTACAACTGTGAGACTACAAATGACATATTGTATGCAGTATTGGTTTCCTTGCATTTCACGAGGCTCACTTAAGTGTCGAAGGGATTGCCTTATGAAAGAAGGTTCTGCAGGTTAGATCTGTATCTTTAGGTGTGTTGATTTTATAGAATTATGATTCTGAGGAGGCTTGTTGTGGTTCATGCTGGAAGGGTGTTTTCAAACATGGGGAAGCCTAGAGCTTGGTGGACACAGTTTAAAATCAATAATCAGCTGGGAGGAATTACATCTCCGAGGGTCATCACACTTTGGAATTCTCTTCGCAAAAAGCAATGAAGACTGAATTAGAGAGATTTTTGATCAGTGAGGACCTTGAGGATGATGGTGATTGGAGAATATTTCAAAGACATTCTGAAGCTTTCCTTGAAGCGCCGCAATATTGGTCATAAAAACATGTAAGACCTGTGTCAGGCTTGGATTCATAATGTCTTGATGATGAGAAAAAGCAGGAGCAGGAGAGGAAAGGCAGTAAATTCTCCACTTTCAGATCCCATCTTATCTCGTGTTCATTGTTCACATGAAGGCAAACATTGCAGAAATTTGTGACCTTGATTGGATGTTTTTCTCATATCAAGGGAGTGTGCGAATGGAAAATTTTGTTATATTAAAGCTCTTCTTCTGAAGTTGAAGTTAAATTGCATTGACATTGTAACATTCTGGCATGACGTTGCCCAATATTGGCACAATGTCATTTGTGGAAAATAATTTTTCACATTTCTATTAACAATAAACAATGATAACTGCAGCTGATTTTTATTCAGCAAATTTCTAGTTTGGGTCTAGATTTTCTGAGGAGTGGCAATCTCTGACAAATCATCACTCATTTTTTACATCACAAAAGAACTCTACATTTCTGACAGGAGATTGGAATACACTGATTCTGACAGATCCCCCCTCATAGTGCAGAATTGTTGAGGAAAATGAAATTGCACCCCTTCTTTAAAGCAGCCAGCTGACATATTCTGTAATCTAAAGATCAAGTAACTTGAAAGCTACTATCAAAAGGTAAGTGGTGGGTGTCAGGTGGGTAGAGGGTAAGGTTTTAGGTGAGTATGGTGTCAGTTGGGTCTGCAGTATGGTGAGTTTGGATCAGGGGAGGCATTAGTTAATCTGGTGAGTGTGGCAGATTAGGCAGCCATGTGAAAAAAAGTGGGTCACGGTCAGGGCGGTCAAGTTTGGACCACAGCGGGCCAGCCTGGTCTGGAGTATGGGACAGGGAGACAGATGAGCCTGAGACAGGGGAAGGGGAGGGATGGATCCAGACTTGGGAAAGCTGTAGAGTCAGACTTGGAGTGGGGAAAGAGGGAGTGGGTGGGTGTCAGGCCAGTTTCTTAGAGAGGGATTGTCAGGTCACAAGATGACAGGAGGTGTAAGATCAGGGGATACAGCAGTGTAAGGGATATGGTGATATTTTTGGGTATGTGTGAGGTAAATTGAGGAGTCAGTTTACTAGTCACAGGGGAGTTAAACTAAGGCTAACTTTTCCTGAGTAGTTATTATTTAACTTCAACAAAACCCTCTGAATTTTCCAATTTTACAAGTGTTGAGGAATTGCCCAGTGGAATCTTAATTTCCCAGGTATTTCTTCGGAGTGTGCTATGATAGGGATCTTGCATGGTGCCACGTACAACTCTCATCTGTGCTTCTGAAACAATTGCTTGGCCTCTGAAAAACTGGATTTAGCTTTCATCAATATAAATGTTGTCTGCTAAGAAAGCCAAAACCTTCCAACTAAAAGCACATAAATTACGAAATGGATTGAATTTGAAATGTACTTGTTGTATATTGTTTCTTTATTAAGATATAAGAGAGATGTTACAAAGTATAATGTGAAAAGTGCAGTTGAACAGAATTTAAGCAGGCAAAACTCAAGTGAAAACATCTCCAAACAAAGCAAATCATTAACAGTTAAAAGTTTGGATTCTGAATAAGTAAACTGGTTATCATTGATTTAGTAGTTTACTAAAGAAATGCTGTTACAGACTAATTGTTAAGCCTTAATTTCAGAGGGGCTGGTTGAATATCTATGAATTATTATAATCAGTGATCAACACTGTAGTCAGTAAGTGTATATGCATGGTTACTATTAAAAAATGCTTTGTATATAATCTTTTGCCATTTTCATATAATAAAATGTAAACATGTCCATCATTACATATAATACTGCTATTGGACAGTATTTATTAAATAATCTGGACCAGCACTAAAATTATACTGGAATTCAATTTATTTTATCAGACAAGTTGCCATGTGATGAATTTGGATGTGATAGAAGCTACATATGTTAGCAAGGCTCTGTTTTATGTCAGCAAAAGGGACCTGTCCATATGTTGCATTTTTATTATTGGAGACAAAAAGAGTTAGGGAGACCGCCAATTTCTGCTGCACTCACATGGCAACATCTTGACCATTCAGGGTCTACCCACCTGGTCTGAGAATGAAGATCGACAATTAACTATTCCTGTTGTGTTTTCACGCTGACAGAGCCTAAACAACAACACCTTTTTTTTAACGCTGTTATAAATTGAGTTGGCTGTTTTGTTGTCTGTTTCTGATGTCATAAATTTGAGTGTAAGATGAACATCTATAATTTGTTTCTTTTTAGTAATGCTTAAAATGATAGTTTACACAAAGTTTTATGAGCATAATGCAATTATATATAATGTATTGCTTTCCAGGGCCCTTAGGTGATTAGAGTCTTAGTAAAATGGATATATTCCTTGTATTTTGCTCAAAACATGAATGATAAGCATCTTCAAAGTTTGTGACATAGCTCTGGTAAACTCTAAAATAATTCTTAAAAAAGCTCAGCATGCTCATGGTTTCTACACCACACAAATGAAACCATAAGAAAATACGCACAAAGTTATAGGTCTTCAGAGAGAAAAAAACTTGCAGATAATGCATGTGTTTTTAAAGTGTTTTGTGTGACTTAAATATTTATGTGAGCATGTTTAAATGGATACAAAAATTACTACATTTGTCAGTGATTATTTGAGTGCTGAGTCTTATGAAATATTGAGTTAAACAGCTCTTTAAACTTTTAGCTTTTGAAATAACAATCTGTACAGCTCTCTCTGTCAGATACCATTTTTCCAGGTGTATTGACTTTCCCATTATCAATTTGTCTGACCATAATATTTTGCAACAATCATTAGGGGACTCATTCAATGGAACTAAAGGTATTGGAAAAAAACATTGGATTCTGCAGTGACAACTGAGGCAAATTATTATTTGCCTATCCAAATGATTGTTGCATGCAGATGATAAAAATGACAATAGTGTAGAGAGCAAAACCAAATCAAACAATTAAATAACAGATAATGTATTTGATAAATTTTGTTCATATAAAAAGCTTACATACACTGTGGTTTATATCTGATTCCATGCAACAATTTCTATTCTACCCTCTTTAGATTTGATCCTGAAAAGAGAACCTTTTATGGTAAAATTCTTATCGGCAATAACAGTTTCGGTGATTACAGCAAATCCAGGATGATTAACTTGTTGAGTGGCTACACTGGATAGGAGCAAAAATAACACCATACTCTACTCTTCCCTCTGATCCAATTTAACACCCTTTGGAGGAAGTAGGAACCAATCTGTGTGTGACGTTATATTTAAAATGATGCAATTTAGATGAAATATTGTGGATTATTGATAGACAATCAATTGTTATTTTTTCACTTTAATTAAACAATGCACAATAGAAGCACATCTATTCTCTACATTAACATCTACATAGCACTTTGTTCAGCTATTTAATGGTTGTCTAGTTTCCTGTTCCACAGAGTTTAAGCAAAGTATTCTTGTAATCTCCAGAAGTTTCATCCTAAAACAAGAAACAAATAGGCAATAAATTATCATTTAAGTAAACAATTAAAGGCACACCTAAAATAATCAAAGAATGTTCACCAGAACATATTATTGATCAAATACAAAACTAATATACTCCCCTCAAACTTTTCCTTTTCTACTTTTGTTGTGTAAGAAGGAATTCCCTTCTTTCTAAATCTCGATTCCATTTATTTTGTTCAGAGTTAACACTAAGTCACGAGCACCAGTTCAGGCTGGATTAGAAAATGTAGATGACAACAGCAAGGTTATGAGGGATGAATGGAACTGGAGGTGAACATTTGGAATGTGTGATAAAAGGTAAGAAGAAAGAGCTAGAAAGTAAGGCGAGCACCAAAGTAGTGGCTTGTGTGGGACTGATGTGAAGTACACTGAAATTTTCCTGAAGTAAAGTTACAGCTTGTGAAACTCAAGGCATCTCTCCATGAACATGTTAGAAGTGGAACTGCAGATTTGTATAGATAATTTTACTATAGTTTTATTCCTTACAGCAAATGACAACACTCATCACAAACTAGAACATTTAACTATCATTAAAACGTCTCCTGTCAATATAAACTAGAATGACAACTGTGTCTCAAGTAAAGTTTATTAATCTGCACAAAATCTGGTTTCAAAATGTCTGGACAGTAACTAGGGAGAAACTTGAAATGAGTTGGAAAGTCAACACTGGTTCATAACTCAATAGGTTCAAGCCAATATCTAGCTTCAATGATATCCATATTGAGGATTTATTAATAAATAATTATTTATTGTTATTTTGAAACAATTTATAGCTGATTAGCAGCAAATTAATGATAAGTAATGGTAATATGTAAATAAATATATTAAAAATGCTCTTTCCTGATTAATGTGCCCAGTTTTATGTCAAATTATTTAATATCATCCTATGCTTGAATTTCTTACATTTCTGTGATAATAAATAGATAAATTACATGTTTCTCAATAGACAGCTGGGTGAAAGTTAATATCAGTAACAGTAAGAGAGAAGGTGGTGTCGCAGTAATGTCACTGGATCAGTAATAAAGAGATCAAGCCTAAAGTTTCTGGGGTATGTGTTCAAATCCAAATAATCAATCTGAAATTTAAAGCTAGTCTTGGTAATGGTGAAACTATTACTGATCATTGTAAAGATTTGGTTTGCTAATGCTTTTTTTGGAAAGAAATCTCTCCCTGCCTGGTCTGGTTTACAATGTGGTTACTTTTGAAGTGCCTTGTAAAATGGTTCAGCAAGCTATTTATTTGAAGGATAACAAGGGATGGGCAACAAATGTCAGTGACTCCCATGAGAGAATAGAGAAAATGAAAGCTCTTATATACTGCTTTTTGTGTAACAAATCAATAATCCTTAGAATTGCTCTGTTAAAGTAAGCAGTAGCATGTACTCTCAATACTTGTTTTTCCCTAATGAAGTGGGAAGATTCTAAGATAAAAAGTACTTCCTAGTGAAAACTATGCATATTTTCCTATCTACTCCTCTTAACAATTCTATCGTTATCTCCGGTCTCCGTGGCTTTTGACACCAACACGGGCTCTTAAATGAGCAGTTCTCTAGGATCATGGGATTTTCATGGAATTAATCATTTTTCAGCTCCAAATGCTATTTTTAACTGCAAAAATTTTCTATAAAGGTGTGAAAATGGAAACAGCAGGTCTCTAAGAACTGGAAAGAGACGTTGGAAATTGTAATTACTTAGTAGATTTTCTTTGCTACGATGTTTAATTGAGGGAAGACGTTTATACTAAAAGTAATTCCCCACACACAACAAACAATTTTTTTGAATCTTCCAAGATCATGGGAAAACCAAGAGACTTGGAAGAACAACATATGAGAATAAAGAAAGGAGAAAAACAGGGAATAGGTATAATAAAGCTGAAAGCCAGGCTAAAAGCAATTAAGGAAAGAATGATTTTAAAAAACCTATCTGAAGGACATTAATGCTTGAAGTACATTTTTTTAAACTCTGCCTAATGCTCTCTTACATTCCTAATTGAACCAAATTTAATCACCCAACTTGATGATAATGAAATTGAACCAAAGTTGATCCCCCAGCTTGATGGCAATGACGTAGTGATGGACATCCAGGAAGTGTGGTACAAAGTGTAATTGAATACATTTCTCTTCCTGCTAGTAACCCATAATGCTTTGCAGATGCCCAGCTTTGAGTTGTTAGATCTATTTGAATGCTATTGCACAGTGATAATGCCACACAACATGATAGAAAGTATCCTCAATCAGAAGACAGGACTTTGACTCCACAATGATTGTGCAGTGGTCATTCCTATCAATATTGTCCTCGACAGATGCATCTATGATAGGAAGATTGGTGAAGACAAGGCCAATTATATTCTTTTTTCCCTCATGTCGGTTCTCTTGTCATCTGGTTGTGGGAAAAGTCTAGCAGCTATGTCTTTAGGACACAGCCAACTCAGTCTTTAGTGTACTACTAAGCCACTTTTGGTAATGGACATTGAAATCACACAACCAGAGTACATCCTATGTCCTGGATCTTCAGTGTTTGTTCCAACTGATGTTCAGCATGGAGGAGTACTAACCAAAAAAACTGAGGGGGAGAGGGGTAAGTAGTTTCAGCAGAAAGTTTCCTGATCCACATTTGACCTGATGCCATAAGACTCATGGGATGGTCCACAGTCAATGTGACTCAATTCCCATCCATCTGTACACCACCAGACAGTCACTTCTGGCCATATTTCACCACTGGTTCGATAGGAATATAATGGTGGGTGGTAGTGTCTGTGAGAAACAATTCTACGAGTACAGATAGTTCTACTATAATGCAGTGGTTGCAGGATCAACAGGACTGGGTTTGTGCCAAGATCATTGCCGTGTGATCAGTGTAGTCCATTCCTTTATTTTAACTTTGTAGCATATTGGTGTAATTGAGAGCATCTTAGACCTCTTCAAAGGGCAGTTAACCATGAAGCACAACACTGTTTGTCTGCAGTCACATCAATGCTATTTTGCTTCCCTAAAGACTATTTTTATGACAATTGACAAAATACACAGTCACCATTAAAGGAACAAGCAACAAATTCCAGATTTTCTTTATTAATTGATTTTCAATCCTAGCAGCAGGATTTGAACTCATGTCCCTGGTGCATTTGTTCTAGAAATTCTTTTGATTAACAATTACTAATATACCACCACACCCCTGTTCAGATAGCTACAGTACTGGCAACAACCTGCTCAATGAAGTTCAGTTTGGATTCCTGCAGGTTCACTCATCTCCTGATTTAAAATCAGCCTCAGTCCAAACACAGACTAAAGATTAAAGAATGGCAGGTAGAGACAAAGAGGAAAAACCTAAGACTACACCAACAGTTAGGTCCAGATGTTAGGAAGATAACAAAAGGACAAAACTAATGGCTCTGTATCAGAATGGGTATGGCATTAATAACAAATAAATTGATAGTACATTTTAATGTACATAAACATGATCTGAGAGCCATTACATAGACATGTCTGAAGATGACAAGGATTGGGTCCTGAATATTGATGAATGTATAACCCTCAAGAGAACAGGAAGTTGGATAATGGTGGAGGGCTAGTACTATTAAGGTGGCAAAGATAATATCTTTTACAGTAGTTGGAGTTGACCTTATATCAGGATGTAGAATAGATTTGAGTGATAAGGAATAATAAGGGGAAAAAAGTCAATATTGGGAGTGGCCTACAGGCCCTCTTAACAGTAACCACAATGTAGAATGAGTTTAACAAGAAACAATATTAGGTGCTTGTGGTAAGGGGATAGCAGTAATCATGTGTCAATTTAATTTTCACATATATTGGAAAAATAAGATTGGCAGTGGTAGCTTGGATGAGGAGTTTGTAGGGTGCTTTCAGAATAGTTCCTTAGAACAACTTGCTCCGGAACCAGAAAGCAGGTTATAATAAATTTGGCACTGTGTAATGTTACAGGATTAATTAATTAACTCAGAGAAAAGTCATCTTTAAGAAGGATGGCGGCGGGGTGGCACAGTGGTTAGCACTGCTGCCTCACAGCGCCTGAGACCCGGGTTCAATTCCCGCCTCAGGCGACTGACTGTGTGGAGTTTGCACGTTCTCCCCGTGTCTGCGTGGGTTTCCTCCGGGTGCTCCGGTTTCCTCCCACTGTCCAAAGATGTGCAGGTCAGGTGAATTGGCCATGCTAAATTGCCCGTAGTGTTAGGTGAAGGGGTAAATGTAGGGGCATGAGGGGGTTGCGCTTCGGCGAGTCGGTGTGGACTTGTTGGGCCGAAGGGCCTGGTTCCACACTGTAATGTAATCAAAAGGAGAAACCATAATATGATTGAATTTTGCATTCAGTTTGAGAGAGGAATGATGCGTTTAAAGCTAGTACAATATTTTAAAAGTAAGGGCACATAAGCTGTGCTAGCTGAAGTGAATTGCAACACTAGGTTGGGTGATATTATTAATAGAGAAGTAGTGGCAACCATTTAAGGATATATTTTAAAATGTTCAGAATAAAGAAAATTACAAGAGGAGGTCTCAAAATCCTAGGTTAACCGAAGAAGATAAGGAAGGCGTTAAACTTAAAGCAAAACACACAATTACACAATGATGAATGGCAGATCAGATGATTGGGCAGAATATAAAGAACAGTACGAAATGACCAAAAAGTTAATCAGGATGAATATATGAAAATATGAGAGGAAGTTAGTTAGAAATATAAAAAGAGGTGGGAAGAGTTTCCAGAGGCATCTGTAAAGGAATAGAGCAAATAAATTAAGTACTGGTCTTCTAGAGAGTGAGAATAGGAAGTTAATATTACATATAAGGAAATGGTGGATGAGGTTAACAATTACTTTGCTTCTGTCTTCACAACGAAGGATTCCAAATAATATACCTGTAATAAATAAATTAGGAGACAGAAGAAAGAGAGTAATACTTACAATCACCAGGAAAGGGGTACTGAATAAACAATTGAAATTGCAGATTGACAGGTCCCAGATTTCATCCTGGGATATTAAGTAAGGTGGCTAATGAGGTAGTAGATGTGTTAGTGCTGATTTTTAATAATTTATTAGATTCTGGAAATTGGGCTAATGTACTCAGATGTACTAATTTGAGTTTAAGTATTAGTGTTCTGTGCAGGTGAAACAACTATCCACAAGTCACCTCTGTGTTGCAGGTATAAGAGACTCTCTCACTCTGAATGCTGGCAAAAAGAAATAGGACAACACAGAACTGCGTGTAATCATGGTTAGAATCATAGAACTCTTACATGCAGAAATAAGTCATTTGGCCCATCACGTCTACACTGACGGTTCTGTAAACCATCCCACCCATACCCGGCTTGACCCACATTTACAATGACTAATCCACCTAGACTGCATATATCCCAAGACTCAATGGGGCAATTTAGCACTGTCAGTCCATCTAACCTGCATATCTTTGGATTGTGGGAGGAAAATGGAGCACCCAGTAGAAAACCATGCTGACATGGGGAGAACATGAAAACTCTAAGACTAGAATTGAACCCAGGTCCCCGGCACTGTAAGGCAGCTGTGCTAACCACTGAGCCAATGTGCTGCCCTCTGGTTGAAAAAAATCAGAACAGAATCTCAAACAACCTGTCAAAGCAGGAATCTTGAAATCGACTTTACAGTTTCCAGGGTCAAAGCTAATAGTAACCTCTTCTGCAATAGTAACAACGTTCAACTCTCCACTCTTCATGAACAATTTAGAAACTGATCCATATATTCTCTTCTAAAACGTACACCAGTTTGGACTCAATTCTTCTTTCTACTCTGTGCTATGTATTTTTGTGTCAAGTAATAGATAAACTCACTCTGTAATTTTAAGAAAGTCTGGTTAAATGGGTTCCTTTTAAGTTAATTTGAGTCTGGGAGAAAAATATTTCCAAGGGAAGGGATCCATTGTAAAATTAATTTTATTGTGACCAACAAAGTGGCTGGGTGAATAAAGGCAAATCACTTCATCACTTCTCCCCCAGGAGTTAATGATTATGAATGGCATTATGGGAATCGGTTGGATAAAAGGCAATGAATTGTTCAATCAGTCATGATTGTACTGAATGGAGAAGCTGATTCGACAAGTTTAATGGCCTGTAACTGTTCCTTTGTTGCCATCAGGAATTATAACAAATTGGGGAAATTCATCTGGGTCTGGGAATAACAGCTAATGAAATTAGATTAGATGAGCTTAGATTACTTACAGTGTGGAAACAGGCCCTTCGGCCCAACAAGTCCACACCGACCCGCCGAAGCGCAACCCACCCATTCCCCTACATTTACTCCTTTACCTAACACTTCGGGCAATTTAGCATGGCCAATTCACCTGACCTGCACATCTTAGTGTTAGGTAAAGGAGTAAATGCTATCCTTTTATTAAAATAAGAATTTAACAGAAAAGTGAGGCTGTTATTAGTAGCATTGGTGTGACCACATCTCAAATACTGTGTGCAGTTTTGGTTTCCTTATTTAAAGAAGAAAGTAAATGTGTTGGAGGAAATTCAGAGGAGATGTGTTGTATTTATGCCTGGAGTGAGTGGGTTGTCTTCTAATGATAGGTTTGAATTCTGGGCTTGTTACTACTGGAGTTGAGAGAGTGAAGAATTGACTTGATTCAAGTATTTAAGATATTGAATGGTCTAGATAAGGTACACATGAAAATTATGTTTCCTTTTGTGAATAAGTCCAGACCTAGATGTACAGTTTTAAAATTAGGGGTCGCCCTTTTTGGCAGAAATCAGGAGCAATGATGTCCCTCAGAGACTTGTGTAGCTTTGGAGTTCTCTGTCTCTGAAGGGGAGGAAGCATGGTTATTGAATATTTTTGAGACCGAGATGAATAGACTTTTGTCAGGCAAAGGAATGAAAGGTTATAAAGGGTAGATGGGAATGTGGACTTCAGAGCACAAACAGATTAGCCATGATCCTGTTAGATGTCTGAGCAGGCCTGAGAGGCCAAACCACCATTTCTGCTCCTAAAGCATATGTTTACATGTTCCTAAGAAATGTGCTGAGAGTGACTGTCTATGACATTTAAGGAACTTTTAACTTGGACTTTAGAAGACAGAGTTCCATTTTCAGTTAGGTCAGGGCTTTAAAAAAGGACTTTTATACAAATTTTGTGCAATGCTGCTAAATAGATCAAAGAAGAAACTGAGGCTCAGAAGCAGACAGGGATCTTTAATATCGGGTCTAATATCGGGCTCTCAATTAAGTAGCTGTGTGTTCATTGTCCAAGTGCGTTGTTCACATGCATCCACTAAAGAGGACTAATAAAATAACCCATACCATTTTCCTACATCAGCTCTTTTTTTATTTCCCCAATACTATGAGGTACTTGAGTACTTATTTGAATAGATTTTCTTCTTCACCCAATAACTTAATTTCAATTCTAATAGTGTAATCTGCATCCCAATTATAAAACCAACCTGAGTTTCACCTGAAAAGTGCAAATTTACTCAATTGTATCTTCCTCAGTACTTCCCCTTTTTGAAAATCTACAATACTTACCTAAGCTAGTGCTTCAACCGAAGTAATTTCCTTGTGGAAGAAGTTTTTTTAAACTGTACTTTTGAGTGATGGACACATGTAATTGTAAGAAAGGTAAACCTAACTTTGTAATAATTCCTTGATTTGCACCTTACAAACAGTAGTCTCAAAAGTTTCTGAATTGCTGTAGTTCCTTTTGTTGTCATTCTGAACTGCTATTAGCTAATGTGCAGCACAGCATTAATTGTGAATAGCAACCCTTTGATTTCTACAAGCTTACCAAATATGAAATACATACACTCAATGCATCTTCTTATTCAACCACATTAAATCTGCAATATGCCTTCAATACATTGCAAACCCTTACAAGGTTTTTCTATGTCATCTCTAACCCAGCTTCTGTTTTGTATACAAAGTGCCTTATATCCTACTGGCATGATGTGAGGATCGTATAGTCAGTTTCTATGTGAATGTACCAATCATTGAAAACTTTTTAAAACTTACTCAAAATCATGATAGGAAGTGTAATTCTCAGTAAACTAAGAAACAGCCTTGACTCTGAAGTAAGTTAGTCTGGCATACACTTTTATCAGTTTAGACTATCTCTAAATCATTCATTGTGAACTTAGAGTCAATGCTCACTTACAATTTAAACAGAAAGAACCAACATTGTAACATATTTACTTTCTGGTCCCAGAATTATTGTGAACAATAATGAATTTATTCGGATGTTTAATCTGTTTCATTTGTTGCTGATCTTAGAGAATTCTGAAGCGCCATTGTATGAGCTGAAGTATATTGAAATGAGTCAAGAGGATTCAGTGACAGCTTGAGAAAGAAAACAGTTGAGAGAAGCACTGTTTACCAACAAGATTGCAGACCTACCTTGATAGTAGCGTACAAGGATCTGCCATACAGCTTCAAATACTCATCTTGTATATCCAGGAGATCAATTTCTGACCTGCTGACCATGATTCTTGAAAGAGTGTTCTCATCAGTACCGAGGCCCTGCAAAAGAATCCCATACGCTTACTTTATCAGCGCCACGGACTATTATGTTATAAATGTCAGTTGGTTAACTGTTATCTGCAAGATATCTTCATGAATTGCTTTTATACATTGGCACATTCATTATCTTATGTTTATTATGACTTATCTGGTCTGATTAGTGTAATTTGCAATTCTACATTCATCATAAAGAAATCTTTTTATTTTCATATCCTTGTATTGTGTATTAAGTCAGATAAATTCCTTGGGGAAGATCTTGAGTCATTCTATATAGTATGAATGATGATGTGATGTTAGAAAATGATTAGGGATTGACTTATTGCTCCATTTCCACTGACTACTTAGGCATCCATTACTTCTCTAGATTCCACCCAAGATGGCCAGAGCACCTTAGGTACAGGTAGCTCCCCTATAACGTGCAGCTGCTTTCCAGCGAAACCTCACTTTGAAGAATATTGATTAATAGAGATAATGGGGCCTATGGGAAAAGTGAGGTTAGGGGCAGACCAGCAACAAATACCACTTACAATCGCTTAAAAATCAGCCAAACGTCTAACACAAAGTAAAGCACAGTCTGAGTGAAGGTTGAAATCATATTTATTAATGAAGCAAAAGTAAATTTAACACAATACGTTTAAAAAATGTAAGAAAAACTCTACTCTCAGGTCAGTACCTCTCAGAAAACTGCTCTGTCAGCAGCTGATATTGGTGCATGTGCAAAATGGCACGAAGACTGACACCAGCGCCACGCATGGGCTGAATGGCACAGACACTGATACAAGTGCAGGATGGCACAGACATCGGCACATGTGCAGTACAAAATATACAAAACAATGCCTGCTAGAATCGCATTATTCAAACAGAGGTAAGCATTCTCAAAAATACCGTTCTCTAATTCTTCAGTGACATTATAGCCAAATCGTGCTGCTGAAACATGCATTATCCCAGAACTACCTATATGTAAATATTCAAACTGATATGTTACAAGGGTAATAAGGCTGCTAATACTAGCTTAGGTCAGTATTGATGTACTGCTCAGTATCAAACGCAGTCCAGCTGAGAGAGAGCTTAGTAGATGTTAAAATGTACTTGTTTTCTGATGCTGGAAGAGCAGGAATACTCCTCCAGGCTACATAAAGCAATTGTACCACAAGATCTGTCCTTTCATAAGGATGTAGTCCACTCCCACCTCCTTTCCTACTGACCCAAATCAGCCTGCAGACCACTTGATTGTTGCACATAATGCACTAGTTGAATGGCAATGAGGCCTGCCCTCAAAATGGACAATGCCTTCTACTAGGAATAGTATCAGTCTCTGTTCCTGTATTACTGGAAAAGACTTTTTATCTTGCAGTGGCACAAGATAAACTGTAGAATTGTAGTTGGATTTGCATTAGTTAGACATTTTGTGGAAGAAGTGAACTTGATCAGATCTCAAGTTATATATATTATGAAGCCAATTTTTAAAAAAAAACTTTAATACTGAAACATCTTTAGTCTTCGGCATGTGTAAATACCTGCTTTCAAATTTTACTCTTCTCTTCTTCAGAGTTGAAATTAGTCTTGAGCTTTAATGTGAAATGAATGCTGGTAAATCAGACTTTACACTCTGCTGAGATTTGTTCCTTTCTTATATGGAAGGATGCTAGTTTGCCTACATCCATTCTGTACAATTTTCAGGGACAAATTGTATTTCCTTATTTTTAGAATTTTTGAATATGTAGTAATAATTACAACATATCCATATAAAAGAAAACAAAAATTGAAATAAATTAAACTAAATTATGAAAAGATTAAGAGGACACTATATTAATGGCAACAAGTACTGTACATTTGGGTGCACACACACTGCACTATATTCAAATGGTTACATAATGAAAATTGATGTTAACATGTTTCTGCCTGGACATTTATTGGGCTGCTGTCAAATTCCTTTCTCCTTAACTAAATGGAGGTAATAATCCATTTTAAACAAACCGATTAATATCTTTGTTCAATTGTGGAAAGATGAATTTTATATGTTCATGTTAACATTCATGAGATAACATTGCCAACTGCAATTTCCCAGCTCATATATTTAGCAAAGTAGTTGTAATGTAAGAGTAATAAATTGTGTGTGCTTGCCATTCAAATGTTTGAAGTTTGATTAAAGACAAAAATAACTGCAGATACTGGAATCCAAAGTAGACAAGCAGGAGGCTGGAAGTACACAGCAAGCCAGGCAGCATCAGGAGGTGGAGAAGTCAATGTTTCAGGTATAATCCTTCAGGACTAGGGGTGGGTATGAAGAGAGCTGCAAATAAAGGGAGGCGGTGGAGCGTTTTAGGTGGGGAGAGGGGCAGAATGGTGAGGTTGGGCTAGATGGACACAGGTAGAGAGTATGACCTGGTTGGTCAAAGGGAGGAATGAATCCAGCTGGTGGCTGGAAGGAAGGTTCAGTAAGTGAAATGTAAGGGCATTGGGGGCTGGAAAGGGAGTCTGGGAATGGGAAGGAAGTTTTATTTGAAATTGGAGAACTCAATGTTGTGTCCTCCAGGCTGTAGGCTGCCCAGGCGGAAGGAGGTGCTGTTCCTCCAATTTGTGGTCTGACTCACTGTGACCATGAACCAGGCTGAGGATGGTAATGTTGCAGAGGGGATGGGAAGAGGAATTAAAATGGATGGTGACTGGGAGGTCAGGTCAGCCCTTGCTGTATCCAGTGCTCCTTAGGTGGTTTTCTCTACGTCAGTGAGACTAAATGTAAACTCAGGGCACATTTCGTCAAACATCTCAGCCTGCTCTGCAGGGGCCAACTTGACCTCATCTTCTGCCTGGACAGCCTACAGCCTGAAGGATCCAACAGTGAGTTCTCAGATTTCAAATAATCTCCCTTCCCATCCCCCAACTCCCTTTCCAGCCTTTCTCCCTCCCTTCCATTCCTCTCATCGACCCTTCCTTCCAGTCACCAATTGGATACATTACTCCCATCGACCAACCGGGCTGTATCCTCCATCCATGTTCACCTATCCCGACCTCAGTGTTCTGCCCCTCACCCCACCCAAAACCCTCCCCCACTCCTCCTTTATCTGCAGCTCCCCTCACCTCTACCCCCCGACCTGAAGAAGGGTTACACCTGAAACGTCGACTTCTCCACTGGCTGATGCTGCCTAGTTTGCTGTGTTCTTCCAGCCTCCTGCCTGTCTACTGAAGTTTGATTAAGCCAATCAATACAAACATTAAAAATCATTTAAGCTAAGCAGAAGGCATTGATTTGAGATTCTGAACAAGGTCAAGAGTTTTAAAAGTTCTAATATGGATTTGTTTTCCAAGAGTAAGGCAAAACATCAAGTCTTTCAATTTACACAAGGAAAAGATAATTTCAAAAAAAACATAAACCAACATTTTGGGATGGACAATGAATACTGGACAAGCAGGGAGCAAGGGAAAGGGGTCAAGTGTACATAATTGAGAGACTGGCTCAAATATTAGAATGTGTAAATATTCAGTATAAGTTGGACTAATCAAATGGCACAAATAGACATAAGTTGTTTAGATTTAACCACCAGTCAGAGAGGTGGTGACATGGTGATCAAGGTGAGAAAATAAATATTGCAGGATTTCAGAAAGACAGAGTAAGAAATAAGAATAATCCTAATAGTAAAAGATGACAAAGACTATATTAAGGAGGTCCCTTGGCTCCAAGAAGCATGAAATAGAATTGTTTTGAATGAAGATTAAGAACAAAGATCAGATCACTAGGTCATAGGTCCCCGGAAGTTGGTGAGAACAATGAGCAAGAAATAATTGTTGCTTGTAAGAGGGAAATGAAATAATTTGAGCAATTTTAATATCCTTGCAGAATCTTTTAAAAGTCAGCAAATGTCGTCCTGAAAACGAATTTATTCAAACCTTTTGTCACATTTTGCTGGAAAAAAACCTTGTGGACCCAACCAGCAATGTAAACTTATTCTATTAAAATACAAAATCTCATCAAGAAGTATCTATCTGTCCTTGGATTAATAGGTAAATTAAGTATTGCATTATATTAATGCAAGAGGCAAGAATGGTTGGAATGTTTAGGAACCAGCAATAGGTTCTAATAAGTTGATAAAAAGAGAGGAAATACAATAAAGAAGTAAATTTCAGCTTAAGTAAATATGGGTCCCTTTGAGGCAGAAGATAGAAGAAATTATTGGAGAGAAAGGGATGATGACAAAGGTATTTTACAAGAATTGAATACTTGTTTTATGCCTAATCGGAGATGAATATGTGTGAAGAACTTAAGGCAATTAATATCAGCAGAGAAAAGATATTAGACAAATGTAAAGGATTTAAAAGCAATATAAAGGAATTGATGGGCAATGACCTTAGGTTCTAAGTTAGGTTGCTGCAGAGATGATAGATGATTCTTCAAGATTCCTTAGATTCTAGAATTGTTCCATTAGATTTGACATTAGCAATGTAGTATCACTGTAATATAGAAAGATAAAAAGAAAATAGGAAGTAAGAGGCCCTAAAGCATAACATCAGTCATTAGTCTCATGCTGGAATCTATCATTAAACATGTCCTAGGAAATCGTAGTGACATCACTTGAAATGAGCATAGAAATTATGTCTGGAAAATTGTGCCAATGTGCCTTTGAGAATAGAAACATATATTAGATGGTCCCTTGGGTTTCTGTAGGATCTGATTAATGATAAAGCACCTGGCTTACAGCAAGTTATATGACCAGGTTACTTGGGAGTTAAAAAATTAAGAGAAAAGTCAATATATGTTATTAAGAACTGGTCTGGGTTCAAGCCATTTAGTTGTTAGGCTTTGGAAGAAGAGAAAATATCTCTGAGACAAAGTTAATTTAAATGTTGCGTGTTAGATTTAAGTATTTAAACATTTTATTCATTAAAGGGCTGCCAATGCAAGATGGTGAGTTGTCTTATAAACAAAAAGCAACAGCAAGATGCAAAGATCCAGAGCTAAACACCATTAGAACTGGGAGAGTTCAGATCCGAGGGGACCACACTAATTTGCTCAAATTGCCTCTGTTAAATGTGGAGTTTCTTACTATAAGCCATTGAAGGAGCTTGAAGGAACAAACCTTTTGAAAGTAAGCAGCAGGCCCCAAAAAATCTCCATTGTTATACAAATCTTCAAAGACCAATCAGTTAGTTTTCCAATTTTTAGCAAGTATCTGAATTGAGTTTATTGGGGGTGTGGAAGAAAAGTGGATTTAAGAAATTCAATTTAAATTACAAGTAACGCAGCCAGTAGATGTAATACTTCTACATGCTATTCAATAAGGTGTTACATAAAAACTGAATATGCAAGAAAAGAGTTAATAGGATTTGGCAATAATATATTAACATGGGTGGACAATTGATAAATTACAGGAAGCAGAGATTGAGAAGTAAATGAGCCATTTTCAAATTGGTAGACTCTAATATGTGGAGTGCCACAAGGATCAGTGTTGGGGTCTCAGATATTTACAATGTATATTCATGACTTAAGAAAAGACAAAGGATTATCCATCAGGCTTGTTGATGATACAATGTTCATTGAGAATCTAAGCTGTGAGAGAAGAAACTGCAAGGAGATACAGGCAAGTTTAGTGAATGGGTAATAATATGGCGGGGAAATATTTGTGTGGAAGTATGAGGTATTCATTTTGGTAGGAGGAATAGAAAAGGAGAATATTTTTTCAAAGGCATAAAACTTTTAAATGCCCAAGAATATTTTGCTGTACTCATAGAAAAAACACACAGTTAGCACACTATTGCAGCAACCAATTAGGAAGGTAAATGTCATGTTGACCTTTATTGCAAGGTAGTTGAACTACAATATAAAGCTTAGCTACAATTGTATAAGGTTTTTGTGAGACCGCATCTGCAGCAGTCTTGCTCTACATATTTGAGCAAGGATATATTTGCATTGCAATAAAGTGAAGGCTTACTAAATTGGTTCCTGGGATGACAGGACTATCCAATTGATAGGCTGAGTAAATTAGGTCTTTATTCTCTGGGGTGTGGAAGAATGAGAGTTCATCATATTCAAAAAAAATATACTAAATAATGCAGAGGCTTGACAGGGTAGCCACTAAGCCATTATATATTCCATCTGGAGAATTAAAAATGGACGACACAGCCTCAGGATAAGAGGTCAATGATTATAACTGATATGAAATGTTTCTTTGTTCGGGAAGTTAAATTTTCTGTCCAGAAGAACAGTGGAGCAAAACATCAGAGGAACAGTCCATTTGCCTCAATATTACATTAGGGGACAGCTCCAAGTGGTAATTATCTTGGCCATTTCTGCAAGGGTGTCACGTTGCTTCTTAACTTTAATTAGTAGTGAATGTGATTTTAAAAGACTATATAGTTACTTACTTATTCATATTGGAGATTGATAATTTAACCCATTATCCAAACATGCCTTATGAGGCAACTTAATCTTTAGTTTACAATTCTGAAAACATTTTTCTCTTCTATGTCCTCTCAAATGTTTTCATTATTGTGAGGCAGATGTTAAATGACTTGAAGAAAATTCAGTGCAAAATTTAGGTTAGCAGGCAAAGGGATGATGGGTAAACTTGCTGCAAGTTTGAATCCAGGCAACAGGGTTCTGTAGAATCTAAAAATTATGCAGGGTCTAATAACACAACATACCTTTACACTTTTGTGGATCCTTTCAGCAAAATAGACAGATGTGGACTTTGAACAATTAACTAAAACAAAGCATACAAAAATAATCATTTAAGAGAATACCAAAATTCTATTTGTTTACCTCCTCCTCCCGCCATACTTTGGTTCATTTATCAACTCAGCAAAAATCTAATAAACTATTGCATATTCGGCTCTTCTCGTGAATAAATATAACCTAGAGTTCCACCTCTTGGAGAAGAGTTTGATAATTAAAGATTTAAACCTTGACCTACATCCTTGGCACAGAATTATTATTGTAGTCAAAGCAGGTTGCTTGTACCTGTAAGAAGACACAAAAGATGACCACATAACAGCAGTATAGAAAATGCACTTCATAATGTCATGCCACTTATAAAAGAAAGGAAAATTACATTAAAGGGCTTTAACAAAATTAAAGTGATTGTAACCTATCAGGAAAAGGTTAAGGCTTTTATCCTCTATAAGAAACTAAGGCCGAGGTGTGCCCTAAAATAAGTATTTAAAATTATGAATGGTTTGGATAGGTTAGGTGTAGCAAAAAGGTTTCCTGCCAGGGATCAATCTCGAACTAAGGGTCATAAAACAAAGTTAGTCATGAATAAATTGAATAGAGAATTCAAGAAATCTCATTTTCCTAAGGGAGTTGTTAGAATTTGGAACTCAGTATCAGAAGAAGGAGTTGAAGCGAACAGCAAAAATGCATTTAAGAGAAAGCTCATTTGCATGAGGAAAAAAGAAGAGAAAAGGTATGATGATCAAATTGGATGAACTGAAAACATAGAAAATAGAAGCACAGAATAGGAGTAAGATGTTCAGCCCTTTAAGCCTGATTGGAATTCAATAAGATTATGGCTGATCATCCAACCTAATAGCCTGTTCCTGCTTTCACTCATATCCTTTGATTCCTTTAACCTTAAGAACTATATCTATGTCCATCTTGAAAATATTCAGTGTTTCAGTTGATTTCTGTGGTAGAGAATTCCTCAGACTTATAACTTTCTGGGTGAAGAAATCTTTCCTCATCTCAGTCCTAAGTGGTCTACCCTGTATCCTTAGTCTGTGACCCCTGGTTACTGGTACTGAATTATAGATTTCTATAAAGGTCCTGCCTCATTCTTCTAAACTCCAGTTAATAATAATATGAACTAATCCGGCCTGTCTTCATACATCAGTCCTACCATCCCATGAATAAGTCTGGTAGAACTTTATTTTGTTCCCTCCAAAGCCAGAACATCCTTCCTCAGATAAGGGGACTAAAACTGCACACAGTATTCCAGGTGTGGTCTCACTAAAGTCTTGAAATTGCAGCAAGACATCCCTGCTTCTGTGCTGAAATCCTCTCACTGTGAAGTTTCGGATATCATTTCTCTTTTTCTCTGCCTGCTGTACCTGCATGCTTACTTTCAGTGACTGGCATACAAAGACACCCCTTTCTCAATCTAATGTAATTCAGATAACAGCCTGCTTTCCTGTTTTTGCTAGTAAAGAGGATAACCTCAATTTATTCATGTTATACTTCATCTAAATCACACTGAAGCATATCTGCATCCTCTTCATAGATCTCACCCACCCACCTTTGCATTATCTGAAAGCGTGGAAATATTACATTTAATTGCCTCAGCCAAATCATTCATAAATATTATGAATAGCTAGGATCCAAGCATTCAAAATGATGACAAGCAGGTTCAGTACCAACTTACAAATCTTTCCAAAACATACCCATGACAGACAGTTATACCAGAGGAGATTCCTGGTCAGAATGTCAGAGCCTCTATCATCGCTATCCAAGTTCCAGACAACAATATACATATAAAAAGTGCATCCTGTTACAGCAACCTGAACCTCTGGAGTGGACTGTAACATACCATTAACTAACATTCAAATTTTTGTACGTCTCATTTGACTTACCCATTGTCAACATCAAATCCTTCAGATCTCCAGACATTTCGCTCTTAATGCTGTCTTCTATGGTCTTGTTGGTAATTGCTTTGTACTCATCAAATGCTAAAAAAAAATTTTAAAAAACATTTTTTTTTGTTCCATTTTGGAGGGAAATATAAACCATTTCAGATAATTGTCTTACTTGTTAGTAGTTGTGCAGGGCTCCTTAAGCACAAGACTTCGATAAATTTAGCTTCATCTGTCCCCAGTCTCTTCTCACCGGCCTTATAAAGAGCCTATAGGATACCATAGGACAATTACATGAACAACTCAGTTCAGTAGCAACTGTGTTGGTTACGAGTCAAACCCCTGTGCAAATTTTATATTTTGGAAGGAGGTGTCAAGGGAACAACAAAGTTACCTTTTTGGATTGCACACGAAGGATAAATTAGACTTCTGATGAAAAATGATATTATAGAATTTATTTATACAATTGATTTGTTAATTGATGTATAGGAAGATATGGGGTTTGAAGCATATAATTTCAGAGAGGAAAATTGCCTTCAGTTATTAATTAGAGAGAAACACACACCTAGTATCTATGTACATTAGTATATCTTACCTACTACATAATTTGTCAGCAAAATATAAAGTCAAATACATTGAAGTGGTTGCAAAGATGTGAATTGATCTGTACAGCAGGACTGAAGCAGAATTTGTACATTTTAGATTTTGTGTGATTGCTTTTACAATATTGCTGTCACCCATACTAACTCAGTTTGCGCACTCTGCTGAAATACTGTTTTACTTGCTTGGGAATCAGATGGAAAAGAAATGGTTCATGTTCGCTTTGATAAACTCAGGATGATTAACTCAGGATTTTGAATAATAGTCAGTGAAGCTAATTGACATGAGGATTCCCTGCAGTTGCCGTCATTATATCATAAGAGTGCAAAACACATTCACCCTCTGTTTCTTAATTCCATACTACATTAAACTTTTGAACTGAAGCAATTTATGCATTCTTGGAGTTTGGTAAATATAACATCCAATATCTTCATATTTCATGGAACTCAGCATTTAATGTAATGTTAGAGGAAGATAATCAAAGGATGATTTGAAATCAGTGTCAGGAGTAATACAAGCTGGTCTACTATACAAAAAACTGATCCCAGATATATGTTTTGGTCTTAGGTAATTACTGTATTACCAAAACTGGTACCAAGTTTATTGCTATTTCTATGGCCAATGATTTATGATCCCATTTATAAATAAATCACAAATCAGGTTTTAAGGAAAGCTAAATTAAAATCCTAAGTCCAGTAAATGACTTGTTATAATTGCAATGATTCACAGTTCCAATCTTAGTTTAAATGAACACCATTAACTTCGGTACAATTTTTCCACAAATAGTTTTTCTGATTTCGTCTTTACATGATTATGTACAGTCATTAAATCTGGAAAAAGTCTAATTTGTGTATAGTAGAAATATAGCATGTGTAACCACATTTCAGAACAGAACAGACTGCTGGGAAACTTGGTGTGTCTATGTATTAGTTTTGAAGAATGTAACAATTCACCTTGTGTTGTTATGGCTCCAGGGAACATTCTGGCAACATTTGTAATTATAATTGCCCATTACCAAATCAAACTTCTTAATTTAAAAATACCATACCTGAGCATCACTCTTAAAAAGTCTTTCATCCACAATCTGGCAATTTTCATCCCTCCTAGCCTGGTAGTAAACAAAATTAAAATGTCATAGAATATGTGCATAAAGCTGAAGGCTAAACATTACAGTTCGCATTGCTTGTACCAAATTCCTTTCATAGCTATCTTAAATGCATGGTTTAACTCTCTTATTCTATACTTAAGTCCTATAAAATGTTTTGAATATCCTCTGATTCTTACCAGGGTGCTAATCCAAAAATAAAACCTACCTTTTTTCAGAACTGATGGACAGGCCTCCAGTCTGAAAAGCAACCCTCCACCACCACCCTCTGTCTTCTACCTTTGAGCCAATTCTGTATCCAAATGGCTAGTTCTCCCTGTATTCCATGAGATCTAACCTTGCTAACCAGTCTCCCATGGGGAACCTTGTTGAACGCCTTACTGAAGTCCATATAGATTACGTCTACTGCTCTGTCCTCATCAATCCTCTTTGTTACTTCTTCAAAAACCTCAATCATGTTTGAGACATGATTTCCCACGCACAAAGCCATGTTGACTATCCCTAATCGGTCCTTGTCTTTCCAGATACATGTACATCCTATCCCTCAGGATTCCCTCCAACAACTTGCAAATCTTAGCAGGACTTATACGCTTAATGGTAAGGTCCTAGGGAGTGTTGCTGAACAAAGAGACCTTGGCGTGCAGGTTTATAGCTCCTTGAGAATGGAGTCACAGATGGATAGGATAGTGAAGAAGGCGTTTGGTATACTTTCCTTTATTGGTCAGAGTATTGAGTACAGGAGTTGGGAGGTCATGTTACGGCTGGACAGGACATTGGTTAGGCCACTGTTGGAATATTGTGTGCAATTCTGGTCTCCATTCTATCGGAAAGATGTTGTGAAACTTGAAAGGGTTCAGAAAATATTTACAAGGATGTTGCCAGGGTTGGAGGATTTGAGCTATAGGGAGAGGCTGAACAGGCTGGGGCTGTTTTTTCTGGAGCATCGGCTGAGGGGTGAACTTATAGACGTTTACAAAATTATGAGGGGCATGGATAGGATAAATAGACATTTTCCTGGGTTCAGGGTGTCCAGAACTAGAGGGAATAGGATTAGGGTGTGAGGGGAAAGATATAAAAGAGACGTAAGGGGCAACTTTTTCACACAGAGGGGGATACGTGTATGGAATGAGCTGCTAGAAGAAGTGGTGGAGGCTGGTACAACTGCAACATTTAAAAAGCATTTGGATGGGTATATGAATAGGAAGGGTTCGGAGGGATATGGGCCAAGTGCTGACAGGTGAGACTAGATTGGGTTGGGATATCTGGTCGGCATGGACGGGTTGGACCGAAGGGTCTGTTTCCATGCTGTACATCTCTATGACAGTGTATTTTTCTAAGATTATTTCAGTTTTTACTTTAGGAGTTAATGATCTAGAAAAGGTTATTTAATCTAAAGTACCTGAAGAAAGTTTAGGTTTTGACATCAGATTTCCTCATCCACGCCATAAAAATTGGACGAGCAAGTTCTGCTCTTTCAAGTAGTAAAATGTGACTGTGCGATATCCTCAGGAGAGCACAACACTTCAAAGTTATCCAAAATTGTGAACTACTTTGAACATCCGAAGGACATACTGAAATGCTAGACAAATGCATTTATTTGTTCCAATTTGTTCCAATTTCACAGAATCATGGCATTGTTATATTGGAAGAAGAGGCTATAAATTGGCACATGTTCTCCAATGAGCATTATGATTTAGTATCATTCATCAGTCGTTTACCTATACTTTTGAACATTACATCTGCTTACATCCAATGTCCTCTGGAATGTCTCAACTGACTCCAACACACACTTTGAGGCAGTACATTCTAGACCAGAACCACTTTTTGTGTTAAAAAGGTTATTTTGTTTTCACCTCGCACTTTGCTTCTTTTGTAAATCATTTTAAATCTGTGGCCTCTCTTCACTGATCCTTTCTTCAATGGGAATGGTTTCTCCTTATCTATTCTATTCAGATCTTTCAGGATTCAGAAAGTTCACACCTTCTCTCAGCCTTCCCAACTACAAGTACAGCAGGCCCAATCTCCAATTTATTTTCATAATAGACATTTTCTTTCCCTGGAACCAATGTTGTAGATCTCTTCTGCACTGTTTCAAATGTGTTCAATCCTTTCTGAAGTGTGGCGCCCAGAACTGTACATAATACCAAAGGTGAAGTCTAATAAGCATCTTATATAAATTCAGCATAACTTTCCTGCTCTTATAATTTATGCCCCTATTGAAAAGGTCAGGGTTGCAAATGTTTTATTTACAGTTCCTACCACCTTCAGTGACCTATGCACATATACGCCAGCTTCTTCTGCTTGTGCACCTCCTTAATTATTGTATCCCCTATTTTGCTCTTTTTGTTAGTCACTTTAAATTGTCTCCTTATGTTCTTCCAACCAAATTACCTCACCTCACACTTTTCTGCATTAAATTTCATCTGCCACCTATCTGCCGACTTCACCAATTTGTCAAACTATTTTTGGAGTGCTGCCCTATCGTCCTAATAATTCTGCACTATCCTCCTCATACTTCAGAATACTTCTAAATTTTGTATCACCTGCAATCTTTGAAATTATCCCCTGCACACCAATACCTAGATAATTAATATATATCAGGAAAAGCAAGGGCTCATTACTGATCCTGGGGAACTTCACTACAAATCTCCCTCCAGCCTGAAAAATGTTAATTAGCTATTAATCTCCATTTCATATTACTTAGGCAAATTTGAAACCACATTACCAATAACCCTTTTATTCTGTCAGCTATACTTTTCTCAAAAGTTTGTCATGTGACACTACATAATGCCCTTTCAAAAACCATGTATACCACTTAAATAGCATTATCCTCATTGACCATTTCTGTTAAGTCTTCACGAAGTTCCAGCAAGTTAGACAAACATGATTTCCCTTTTAAAAACCTATGCTGGCTTTCCGAAACAACCCATCTTTCCCATTTGAATACTAAGTCTATCCCAAATAATTGTTTCTAGAAACTTCCCTAAATCTGAAGTTAAACTGACTAGTCTAAAATTGCTGGGTTTATTCTTAGAACCATTTTTTGAACAACAGTATTATGTATGCAATTCTCAGTTTCTCCAAGATTGAAAGATTATGGTCAGTGCCCTGGCAATTTCCATTCTAATTTCCTTCAGATGCATCTCATCTGGTCTTGGTGCCCTTGTCAACTTTAAGTTTCAATAGAATATCAAACAATTCCTCCTTATCAATTTAGGGCAGGCTTCCTTCTCCACTACCTTGAGCTGGGTAGCATCTACCTCCTGAGTAATGTCAGATGCAATGTATTCATTTAACACCTCAATTGTGATTCTTGCCTTGCAAATCCCCCTTTTGGTCTCTAATATCCCCTCTTCCTCCTTTTACTGCCCTTTTACTATTGATGTGCCGACAGAAGAATTCAGGATTCCCCCTTTTTGGTGACTAGTCTTTTCTTATAATCCCTTTTTGCTTCTATAATATGCTTACTCACTTCCCCCAAGCCTTCTGTATTCTCTGGGTTTTCCATTTTCTCTTCTACCGGACACTGGCGATAATCATACTTTCTCTTCCATATTTTAATTTCTATCACCTTTGTCATCCAGGGAGCTTTAGATTTGTTTGCCCTGTTTGTCCCTTTTGATGTATATGCCTTGATTATATCCAAATCACATCCTCTTTGAAGGTGGTCAATTGTTCAGCTACAGATTTTTCCTTCAACCTTCAGTTTCAGTCTATCTAGTCCAGCTCTGTTCTTGCCCCAGTGAAATTGGCTCTGCCCAGCTACTTCTTCTTACACCAGACTGCCTATTGTGTTGGTCTATAATAATCTGAATAATCTATAATACGATGATCACCGTCTCCTAAATATTTCTGTACTAACTTCTGATCTGTTTGGCCCATCTCATTTCCAAGAATTAGAGTGAACAGGGCATGATTTCTAATTTGACTGGATACGTTCTGCTGGTTTGAAATATATTGTCAGATTGTCTGTTAGAATAAACTGAATATGATATATTCGAAAAGATAAACCCATTGCTACCCCTAGGAAAATAAGACATGAAAAATTTAAATGTATAAAGAATTTTTAAATAGATACCTCTAGCAAGATGAGCAAACCTCTTCTAAAATCCCCAGATGTTTCTGCAGCAATATCCTTTGCTAATTCCCTTTTATATTCTAGAAACAGATTATTTGTGAAGAAACATGTAAATATTTTGCTCCTAACAATCACAAGAATTATAAAACAAATGTATTTTAAATCAAACTTTAGTAATAATGATATGAGCAAGAAACTATAAGATTACTAAATCATCATACAAGAAAATTATTTAAAAATAAAGACTCTGATTCAGTTAAATCATACAATCCTTATTGTGCGGAAAGAGACCATTTGGCCCATCAAGTCTGCACCAACCCTCTAAAGAGCATCCTATGCAGATCTGGGTCCCCCGCCTTATCCCCATAACCCAACATTTGCCATGACTAATTCACCTAGTCTACACATCCCTGAACACTATGGACAATTTACCCCCTAACCTATGCATTTTTGGACTGCAGGAGGACACTAGACCACCTGGAGGTAACCCACACAGACATCAGGAGAACATGCAAACTTTACACAGTCAGTGACCCAAGGCTGGATTCAAACCCAAATCCCTGGTGCTGTGGGGCAGCAGTACTAAGCACTGAGCCATTGTGCCAGCCTAAAAGTATTAAAATTATATACCTCACAGATATTGAATTGATTACATTTGAATATTAATAGACCATAAAAGCAATTTCCACATCTTTAAAGAAACTAATATAATATCACAATGTGATTTCTTTTCCTTGTCATGTAGTTGTTTTTGCCAAGTGTAACATCATTAAGGTGGATAAAAAGGAAGACAAAGGAAATGAGAAAACAGTTACAGTAGAGACAAGCTTAAGAGCTAAAAACTTGAAGATTACAGGATGGAGAGATTGAGAAAAACAGCATGTGCCACAGATCAGAGATCTTCATAAAAATTGAGTTAGTGTGGAAACTCCTGAGTTTACTGCAATGAGAATGAAGGGGAAAAGAGAAAGTAGGACAGCATGTTTTCAGTTTAGGAGAAATAAAGAAAAAGGCAGTTTAAAGAAATTTCAGTTTAAACAGACGGAATTTGAGACTGGCAGTAAGCAACATTGACATATTACAATGGGCACTTGATGAGCATGTTCACTGAGATTTGTGTCTCAAATTCACTCACCTCCCACTACATCCCTGATTACCTTTACCTAACAAAAATCTATTGATTTCTATCTGCAAACTTTTATTTCATTTACCCCAATATCTCCAGCCTCTTGGGAAAGAGTTCCAGCTTTCTCCCATCCTTTGGGTAGGGGAAAATAGATTATCAGAAATCATCCTATCTATTGGTGTAAAATGTGCCTGTTCAGGAATGGGAAAACAATATATGTGCTAACACTTACAACTTCTTGATGGATTTGGCTGTTAAAATGTTGCTGAAAGAAATTAAGCACTAAGGACTGAAAAAAAAATGAAATTCTTATAGGCGAAGAAGGTTTATTTCAGATCAGAGGAAATAGGGAAGTAAAGACTGTAAATAGAGGAAGGATGTAGCAAACTGTTATTGGGTTATTTTTGCCTCACAGATCTGGCTTGGTAGCAATGTAAAAGTAACAATATAATGTAAAGTCAGATCCCAATCTAATCAATATATCACCTCATGGAGTAAAGTATAGCCTGAAGATATTTTAAAAGTATATTTTAAAAGATGGACATTCTTGCCTGTCCTTTCAGCTGACTTAAAATGTACAAATTGGTACTGGGGCTCTGCATATTTTTATAAGCATTTCTTGAAGTTCTCTAAGGGCAGCAGGGAAGTGAAACTGCAGTCAAATGTGCACTAAATTAGTGCATATAACTGTAGTCTATTTGAAGTTAAATAGGTGGTGGTTGTAACTGTTGGCTGGGCTGGTTACAGATGTTAAAATTGTAGATTTCCAGAGTCAAGATTTCCAATGTGGAAGCTTACTCGATCCTAGCACATATGAAGCAAGCATGGTCCTAACTGCCCCAATTTGAAACACTACCAAATCTTTGGTCATTAATTTTAATTACTGGAAAATCAGAAGTGTGGTGAACCAGATACAATAACTTCTGTACTCAATTGTTAAATCAATGTTACTGCCAGGAGAGGCTCCATAATGGAAACCTCTCATAAAAAGTAACCTTGTGGCTTTAAGCAATTGAAAGAAATTAGATAATAAAGAATCAATATGTAATGATTCAACTACTGAACTATAAGAGAAATGGATGTTGTATTTTCTGAGAATCTACGTTCTGAAACCACTTAATGATTGTAAGATGGGGTTGTTAGCACCAAAGTGAATAGGGTTGGATGACCACTTAAGCTTTGATTCTGTCTGCTCGCAAAGTGAGCGCTGATGTGGCGGCACAACCTGTGGACCCATGAATATGTGATGTAAAACCAGGTTAAAAAGAAATGCCAAGGTTTAATACCCTCACAGAGTGCATGAAGTGTTACCTTACACTTTATTCTCATTTGCCAGTTACCCCAAATGCCTAGAGTAGCACTGCATTCGTGGAGACCTCTCAGATTGAGGAATGCTGGTCTAATTTTGAGTGAGGAACTTGAGGTGGAACAGAGGACGGAAAATGAAAAGATGATATTTAAGTAGATGAAAAAAAGAGTGAATTTCTACATTGTAACTGCTTATTTCCGGAAGTATCATGTAGCATTGACAACATCTGTTAAGATTTTTTCCAGGTTCTTTCACACCTGAGGCCTAAAAAGGATTTCGACCCAAGACAAATAGTGTTATCAACAAAGTATAAATGTTTAAACATCAGTGCTCACAATCTGTATAAGTATTTAAGTTTCGTTAAATATTGTAGTAATTGTGATGTGTTTCTGAGAAAGAAATTTTTGTAACCTGTGTTCAATTAGATTTATTTTCCATTTCAAGGAATTCTGGAGCTATGTTTTTCCTTTTTTTAAACTTATTTAATACATTTTCCAGTGTTTAGAGTATAAATAATGATGAATCATCTAACATCTCACTTGTCCGCAATATGAATAATTTTGATTAATATTTTATATTTGGCAGAAAATGTCAAAATGATCAAGAACTCTGCATTGTCACTAATCTCATTGTAAGTTCCTATTATGAATGATATGGCAGATTTCTGTGAGGCAGATGGATTGATGTTAGCATCAATCCTTATATTTAGAAAAAAATCTTTTAAATCATTTTCCAAACATGGTGTGCAGTTATTGGACAATAAGGTAATATTTTGGCATTAGCAAATTCATGAATTGTGGCTTTCTCCATTGTGGGAATTCAGAAAATAATTTTATAGCTATGTAACTTCAACAGAACTATATCTTACAGTGTTTCTATTGTCATGGGTTCAAGTGATAGACATTTTTATGACTAACTGAGGTCAGTCTCTTGAATGAGAGCAGAGATGTCTTGGGAAATATGTTGTGTTACATTTCTCAGATTTAATTGATTAAGCACCATCATGTTAAGTTTTTGGTGGTGATTGTTGTCGCTAAAAATAGCACCCTCAGTCCCACTCAAAGCCGTTACAAAGCGCTGAGAATTGCTGCAGGAATTTTTTTAAATGACAGTCATAGCTTTGGAGGAATCGTGTTAACTTGCTTTGCTGATATTGATTTACCCTGATTACATTTACACAAAAGTGGAACCATCAGATCTAGCAACACGTCATAACACCCATGAAAGTGGGTCATTTCTGTAATTGGAACAAGTCAGGCAATCTTTATTTCCAAGTGTAAGAAACGAAGAGAAAACAGTACATTTGCTGTTGACAGCTGTTTTTACATGTGAAGCCCCATTTGCAACACTGATGTTCAATATACTATTGCAAGTTAATTCTCCTAATAGCTTTTGTGCAGATGTTTAATTGTTTCTAGAATAGATGCCAATTGTCACAAATACCTTTTAACATAACTTTTTTTCCAATTTTACTGTTTTTTTTAGTACAAATTAAATGAAATGATCTCAAAAACAATTGCATAAATGCATGCTTCAATTCAAACCATGTAGGAATATGTACATTTTCTAAGCATTCAAAATGTGTCTATTGACTCAATGGTTTGTAAGGGCTGCTTCATTCACAACTATTAGTAGGTTTATCACTATTAAATTGTTTCATAGTTAAGTGCAGGAGTGGAAAAAAGTTAGAGTGGGGATTAGGATTATGAATAATAAATGCTTATACTATGATGATTTATTTACATATTATGCGAGTCCCTCAAAAAAATCAATATTGTCAATGAAAATAATACATTGACAGACAAATTAAGCAATCACTTTACATCAATACTTTCACTAATGGAAGATAATGGTGGAAGTACCAAGGAAACATGGGATCAGGATGGGGACTCACCAAAACTACTGTAAGCAAATAACTAAAGTGAAACAAATAGTGGCTCTAAAACAGAACAAGTTCTCAGAATCCAGAAGGTTTTTTTATCCCAGGAGATAACGAAGAACCTTGTAAATCCCTAACAATAATTATCCAAAGCTACTGAATAGAGAAACAGTAGGAAACATAAGCATATCATCTATAAATTTTTCAGTGCAAGTCTAGATGGAGTAGAAAAGCAAACTGACTGATTACTAAAGGTTCAGCCACATGCTATCACTAAAACACACACACGGTTTTAATTAACTCTACAGGAAAGGAATTGAAAAAATAAGGATATTAAGTTAGTCAATTTGCAGATGACACCAAAATTGGAGGTGTAGTGGACAGCGAAGAAGGTTACCTCAGATTACAACAGGATCTTGACCAGATGGGCCAATGGGCTGAGAAGAGGCAGATGGAGTTTAATTCAGATAAATGTGAGGTGCTGCATTTTGGGAAAGCAAATCTTAGCAGGACTTATACACTTAATGGTAAGGTCCTAGCGAGTGTTGCTGAACAAAGAGACCTTGGAGTGCAGGTTCATAGCTCCTTGAAAGTGGAGTCGCAGGTAGATAGGATAATGAAGAAGGCGTTTGGTATGCTTTCTTTTGTTGGTCAGAGTATTAAGTACAGGAGTTGGGAGGTCATGTTTAGATTAGATTACATTACAGATTAGATTACATTACAGTGTGGAAACAGGCCCTTCGGCCCAACAAGTCCACACCGACCCGCCGAAGCGAAACCCACCCATACCCCTACATTTACCCCTTACCTAACACTACGGGCAATTTAGTATGGCCAATTCACCTGGCCCTGCACATCTTTGTGACTGTGGGAGGAAACCGGAGCACCCAGAGGAAACCCACGCAGACACGGGGAGAACGTGCAAACTCCACACAGTCAGTCGCCTGAGGCGGGAATTGAACCGGCTCTCTGGCGCTGTGAGGCAGCAGTGCTAACCACTGTACCACCGTGCCGCCCACCGTTGCGGCTGTACAGGACATTGGTTAGGCCATTGTTGGAATATTGCACGCAATTCTGGTCTCCTTCTATTCGAAAGATGTTGTGAAACTTAAAAGGGTTCAGAAAAGATTTACAAGGGTGTTGCCAGGGTTGGAGGAATTGAGCTATAGGGAGAGGCTGAACAGGCTGGGGTTGTTTTCCCTGGAGTGTCGGAGGTTGAGGGGTGATCTTGTAGAGGTTTACAAAATCATGAGGGGCATGGATAGGATAAATAGACAAAGTCTTTTCCCTGGCATCAGGGAGTCCAGAACCAGAGGGCTTGGATTTAGGGTAAGAGGGGAAAGATATAAAAGAGACGTAAGGGGCAACTTTTTCACGCAGAGGATGGTACATGTATGGAATGAGCTGCAAGAGGCTGGTACAACTGCAACATTTAAGAGGCATTTGGATAGGTATATGAATATGAAGGGTTTGGAGGGATAAGGGCCGGGTGCTGGCAGGTGGAACTAGATTGGGTTGGGATATCTGGTCGGCATGGACAGGTTGAACCGAAGGGTTTGTTTCCATGCTGTACATCTCTATGACTCTCTGACTCTATGTTAAACTCTATTGAACTTTGGTTCAGAGTATTGTGTGAAGTTCTATTTACCATAGATTAAAAAATATTGTAGAAGTTCTAGGGAGGGTGCAGATAAGATTTACAAGGATAATTCCAGAAATACAAGTTCCCCTCCAACCCACACACCATCCTGATTTAAAGCTATATCATCTTTCCCTCACTGTTGAGGTTCAAAATCCTGGAGTCCCTCCTTAACTCAGCAAAGATTACTCTCAAGACTACTTTCTCAAAGGCAATTAGGGGTGTGCAATAAGTGCACGATGCATAAAAAATACACACATCCCATAAAGAAATCAATTTTTTAACCTAAGGATGGAGTTAGGGATGTCACAAGCTAAGACTTTGAGCCAGGCTTTTCAGGATAGATGGGAAACACTCATAAAAAGAGGGGATTTCTCAAGTGAAATACCTAGCAGTGAAAAGTATTAAGGTAACTATGTGTTTTGTGGAAGTGTCTTTATCTCTGATCCAAAAGGGCTGGGTTTAAGTCCCATCTGCTCCATAGGTGTGTCATAACCCAACTAAACAGGTTGATGAAAGACATCCAGAATTTAAAGAGTCCTTGTGGTACAGTGGTCTTTGTGGTGCACTGGTATATCTGAACCAGAAAGCCCAGACTCAAGACTCACCTGTTCCAAAGGTCTGTCATAATATCCCTGAACAGGTTGATTAGAAAATATCTACTCTGATGTAGAAGGAGGATGTTTGTGGTATAGTGATAGTGCCCATGCCTTTCTGCCAAGAAGTCCAGGTTCAAATCTCACCTGCTGCAGGTTTGTGTTATAATACAGGATGGTTAAAAATACTTACACTTGTAAAGTTAGTTTGGACTCTTATCTCACAGTGGTAGAGGCATAGGTTCAAATTCCACCTGTTCCAGAGGTGTGTAATAACATGTCTGCACATGTTGATTAAAATAACCTCTTAGATATGTAGGTTTTCAGTTTTTGCAAAGGCATGCTTAGACGTGCATGTAAAGTAGAGCACTCAGAACTAGGACAACAGTTTACACTGGATACTAAAGTTTTGTGGCAAGCAACAAATGTTCATCAAAGCATTCTAGTTGCAATGTACTCTTCAAAAAAGGCTTGGAAGTCCTCGTAACAATAAGGGGCACAGGCAACTATGTAGTTATGCTACATATTAACCATGATCCCTTTGAATGCATTCCAAAATGGAGAAAAGAGCTGAACAGCTTATCTTTATTCCTATCTTAGTTTAGAGGGCAAAGTTTGTTGTTAATGATCCTGAAGTTCTGCAAATCATCCATTTTGCCTGCTGATCTATAAAGTGCACCTTCTGAAGCTCCTGAAGTAAACAAAAACCTTGTAATACTGTTTTTAGATTGAATAGTCTATTCTCAGGCTAATTTTTAAACAAACTGATGACTTTGAAGATGTTAGCAAATAACCTTAAATAAACCAGATCCACCCATGTTATTCCAGCACATTTTCCAACAAGCAAGTTAAGCAAAAAAAAACTACCAGCCCTGAATCCATTTTTTAAAGAAATGAATTTGGCAAGCGTGTCAGAAAGCAGTTTTCTTGTAGTCTCTGGACATAATGAAATACGCGCAATAAAAATTACATGTACCTGAACGGTAAGCTTCCTTTATTTCTTTTATTTGCTGGTTGCTTCTTGTAGCAAGAATTTCGATCAGCACACTTTCATTTGTACCAGGTCCCTAAAGAAATCAAATTAAAGAAAATTTCGGAACAAAAGCAAAGCTAAATTAAAAATAATGTTTATTACTGAATGCTCTTTCCCCATTGACGCTATTCTCTGAATGTTCTCAAGCTGAATTTTCTACTTCTAAATAATCTACTGCTGGAAAACAGAGCAGAGCAGTAATCCTACACTATTGTTATTTCACTCTTCTCTTCAGCAACATCATTCCCTTTTTATTTTTACAACAACTGAAATTCAAGTGCACTAAATAACTAAACTAAATTTAAAGAGCATTGGAGGCTCTTTTGCCGTAGTGGTGGGGTTCCTACCCAGAACCAGAAGGCCCGGGTTTCAGTCCTACCTTTCCCCGATGTCGGTCTAAGCAGGTTCGTTAAAATAATTAAAGATCATTGGAGCAGGAATGACTAATGAGTTTAAACATGCTCGCGCATTGTGCCTTCACTTCTGATATATCCTTAATGTATTTGATGTGTTAAGATAATATTGGACAACGCTACACATTTGCTACAAAACAAAAAAGAAATATGCAGCAAACACATTTGAGCTGGAGTCCAGGCTGGCGAATGCAGATAATATGAAGACGGATATAGTATTAGCAGAGAGGGTACGGAGACACATTTACTTGCTCTTATTCCTCTGCATTTTGCACTGTCTCAATCAAGCGAATAAGAGAAAATGTGAACAGAGTTGCATGCTCCATATACTTCAGTCTGTCAGTTTGACACTCCAAGCCACGAAGATTGGATTTAGTTCTGCTGGTGTTGATGGTTCAAGGCTGTTCAGTTTAATGACTGATCACTTTTAAACAGCTATAATCTATCAATCATAATCTAATTGTTCTAATTTAGCATGCTGGTACTGCCAGAGATCTTAGTGGAGAGTGTTTTCAGCTTAAATATTTGTCTCAGGCACCACAAAGACCACAAAGTGGTTGTTGCTACCAGTATTGTCATGGACAGATGCATCTCTGGCAGATAGACTAGGGAGGACAAATTGAAGTTGGTTTTTATTTCCTAACGTTATTTCTTTCTTGCTGCAGGCCTAATCTAGCGGATTCTTCAGTCATCAGGAATCCCAGGTTAATGGTCTAGGGACATGGGTTCAAACCTCACCATGGCAGATGGTGAAAGCTGATTTCAATAAAAGGGAATGAAAGGCTAGCTTTTGCCAACAATCTGATCACCTATCTGGTTCACTAATGCTGAGTACGAAAAGAAATCTGACTCCAGACCCAAAGCAATATGCTGATGCTTAACTACCCTCACGATAGTTAGAGGTGGTCAATAAGTGCTGCTGAAGCCAGTGACGGGCTCATCCCATGAATGAAAGAAAGATTGTGAGCTACTCAGCCACTCTTGGTGCTGTACGTTAATGTCCAGCCAGCTACTGTGCATTCAGTGCCTTGGCAACCCAAAGTGCATCTTCCAAGTGATATTCAATCAGCTGAAGGTATGCAATATATTTGACCTGATACCATGAAACTTCATGGGTATGTACTCAATGTAGAAAGAATTCCCATAGCCACTCCATTATCACTGTATGTGACTGTACTGCCAATTCTCTTGTACCTGCCACAAATGTAGGACAGAACATGAATAGAGATTATGATGGGTAAGTCCAGAATGTTGTCTGGACAGAATGATTTGGTACATATGACTATGACAAGTTGTTGCTTGACTCGTCTATGGAACAGCTTATTTTGGCATATGTCTCTAGATATTAATAAGGAGGACAGGATGATTTTTATGCCAGCTGGTCCTTCTGGTTTTATTCCATTTGTAGGTCTTAAGTCGCAGTTTGATACATCCAACTGACTTGTAAGGACGTTTTGGAGTGCAGTTAAGAGTCAACGACATTTTGTCTGGAGTTACATAAAAGCCTGACCGCACACTACTTTCTTATTTAAAAAACATTAATAAACCAACTCACCAAGGTGAAATTTGAATTCAACTTCCAGTTTACAAATCCAGCACCATAATCACTAGGCTATGATACACCATGGGTTATTCTTTGTCAACATTTGCTCTGTGTGATGTGCTTATGTGTTCCAGTTTATCCAGGAATAGGAAAATCTGCCATATTTTCTTTAATTCTAGATTCCAATATGTTGATGCATTTAAATAATATGCAAAAATCCTGATCAACTTTCTTTGATGTATACACACTTCCATACATATCTCACAACAATTCTGTTCCTGTTTGCTTCCATTTTAAACATGAATTGCTCTCTTTAAAAACAATAGTCTTCCTTGAAGAAATGTTCCCATTTGCTTAGTCACAGTATGTCTGTTATTATGTCTTTGATAATGGTAAAGCACTTCCTTTCACAGTACATTGACTCATTCACTACCTAGGTCAATTTAAGAACAATGATGTGTCAAATTTTACAGTAACAGGGCATCTAACAGGATTTTACGTGAGTTAGACTTACCCCTACACTTTCAGCTCAAGAATTTTTCTTGATTTGCTGGAAATGTGAACTGTTGACACCTCCTATTGTTCACTTCAATTGTTCATAGAAATGTGGGCAGGTTATTCAACCTCTAAAATTCAATTGAACAATGGTGGAGCTGTACCATACCTCAACATCTTTTCCCTACCTTGAACCATTTCCCTTACCCAACAGAACATTATCAAAGTAATTTACTGCTGCCCCCTCCTGTCAAGTAGACACACATACTCAGTGAAGTTCAAGATTACAATAGCTCTGGATTTCTTTTTCGCCTCTCGCACTTTCCAGTGATCTGCTTGTTATTGTGCAGGACTTCACAATTTGCTGAGCACATGTGTGTCTTCCAAGTGGCTAACATTGTTTGGGAGCACTAATACTTATCTGTACTTTGTTACTATTGAGGCCACTCTGAATAAGAAGGTCCAAGGATTTGTTCCCCTTGCTGGATTTCCATAGATCATGCAGCCATTGACTGCACACATTTACCAACACAATCACCCTTATATCAACCAGCAAGATATATCAGTCAAAGGGATTCCACTCTATTAAGTTTCAGCATTAAGAATGAAACCAGCCAAAAACAAAATCATGCACATCTGTGAGAGATAAACAGGAAATCCCCATGATGCCTTCATGCTGAATCAATAATTCTCCAACAAATGTTTGCACAGCCTAGCAGACTCAGCAGAAGGGACATTGAAGACAAGGGCTAAATTCTAAGGGTATGAATGAAGCCCTACCAATGACATTTAAGGTAGATACAACTGAAGCCAGGTGAGCTCAGGAATGATCATTCAAAATGTCAAGAATGCATTAGAGAACTAAGATGCAACTTGTGCCAGTAGAGTACAGCCACCAATTCTCTTTCATTTGACTAGGTCTAAATGTCTGATTGGTTTACAGTAGTAGAGGATTAGCCACTGTTGAGTCTTAACAAGAAGAGGCTCTTGTCTTAATAAAATGAATGTTATTGCATGATACCAGAGAAGCAAATTATATTCGTTTGTTAGACATTGTTAGTCTAGTAGTGCAATTGTCATGTCCCTAGCTCTGGGCCAGATTCAAATCCCACCTGCCCCAAAGGCATGTCATAACATGTCCAAAGAGATTGATTAAAAGTTTTTTTTAGAAGACCATGAGAAGACCCATGGTTACAGGTCTATTCTCTAAATGATCATAAGATGTTCTGCCTTATCTCTACCCTAGCCAGAGTGACCTCATCTAATTGGATGAAGCTTTATGCAGTCGCTAACATTAACCCATTATCTGTATACAACACAACCTTCTGTTGTTGACCTTCCATCCATAAAATGTCTGGCTCTATCTGCTTCTTTTCTCAGCATTACAGGGGTTAATATATCGTGCAGCATTAACTGTATCAGTGGGTTATCACTACACTTTCCTCTACAACTGGTTGAGAAACTCAGAAGTCAGACACAAATGCCATGGCTGAATTAGAAAACTTGCTGACAACCCTGATATTTGAATTTCTCTGTTTCCAAAACACTACTGGTCAACCCTGCTGTGAAAGAGTGGCAAGTTTAAAATTCAGCCCAAACTGACTGATGGAAGATGAGTCTACCCACTTCACTCCTTACACAAAAGACTTGATAAGAGGGATGTGCAGCACTGAATTGAAATTCTGGAATGCTGTTGCTAATATTATCCGACTGAACTGAGACTGCAGAAGTGCATATACTTCATTAAAGGACTGAAAATTGTGCACATTTTAATTGACTTCCCCATGGTTTCGTTTTTAATTCATTTGGGAACCAGCTCCTCAGGTTAAAAAATATGCAAACAGATTTCCAGGTGTCCAGAATTTAAGTCCCTGATCTATAATATCCTGTGCTATTGCAAGTCACTTATTTTGCTGCTTTTTGATTGGTTTCATTCATTTTTTTAATCCCTACTATTCAGCCAATATTCAGTATGTTGGTCTCTGATTGGAAACAGTTTTCAATGCAAAGCTTTCCTCTGGGAATTCCTCTTGAATATAGGAGTTTCAAAGATAAGTAATGATTACTACGGTGTACCATCAGATCACAGCACAGCAGACCTTTCTTGTACCCAAGGCCATTCATAGAGTTCTAGTTATCGGCCATATTCAAGAAGCTTCGTCATCATTACTCACACTTTAGCAAGGAGGCATTTCCCAACTTTGCGGTCTCCTGGAATCAGGCCTCCAAGTTACACTGACCATGATTAGAAGCCTCTCATTCATTCAATTATCACACTGAGGTACTGGTTCATGACTATAGCTTATTTTATGTTGGGGTACAAAACATTTAGTAAAGGAGCAATATGCTGTTACATGCTGTTAATTCACCTATAATCTGAACAAATGTAAGTGTTGAAACTGAACAGGATCAAATTGGACATCTGCAATACTTAGAAATTATTGCATTTCACTCTTTCCAAAGCCTACAATATGAAGTACAGACAAGACGTGATGTATAGAATTTACGTAAAAAGAAGTTGCGCAATTGTTGATAAGCAAATAATCTATTTCCCAATTTATAGAAATGGACAAGCCGGAAAGTGACAGAAAATCAAGCTCACCTGCATTGCTCTTTCTAGCTCCTGTGCATCAAATAGTGCTGGTGGCAGCACCAGAGCAGTGATCACATGCTTAAAGTCACCAGAAAGGTCACCTTTTAGATCATCTATTAGCTCCTGAAATACAAAAACAGACCAGCCAAATAAAATGTTATAACAATATATAACAAAGGCATTTAGGTTTTTTTCCTGAAATTGTTTAGCAATTACTTATTCGGGTACCCTGCACCATAATCTCTGAAGTGCCCTGCTGTTCAATCTGATATTTATGTAGTATCAATTACATCCTCAATACATCTAAATCCTAAAGCACTGTACATTTATTCAGTTTTAAGTATAGTTGTTCTTGAATTGCAGGGAAGTGACAGCACACAATCTGTCTCACTGACAGCAATAAAATAGGAACTAGTTAATCAACTCAAGTGGTATAGTTTGAGGAATGAAGGTTGGTTAGAACAACAGAAAAAAATCCCTATTTTTCAAAGGTCTTTTACATTTACATGATCATAAAATTTGAAAGACAAATTACTGGAAATTAAAATCAGGCACTTACTTTGGCAGCTTGTCAATTCACAACGCAGGTTTTATGCTGAGGTAACAATACAAGACTCAATGAAAATGTATTTAAAAATCTGTCTCCTGGCTCTGGTTGTCGATGGGATTTGAAAATGTAACCTTCTGACGCTAAGGCACAGGTGGCATCACTGACCATGCTGACATTTTAATTAAGTTAGCTTTTCTTTAGTCCCTGACAGAAGAACCTCCTCTTATCTGCTCTTCAATTATAAAGTGTTAACACACTCAAGGGTTTAATTAATGGGTCTGTCAATTAATTACATTACATTATACTTGGTCTCTTCATAAACAAAATCCTCCAGTAATTTATTTAAGATGGTGTCTTGCTGATATGATAAGAATAGAAAAAAAAACTTGTTTTAATTTACTCTTTATTACTACTTAATCTGTTCAAACTAATGTAAAAGTGTAATGGCCACCATTACAGACTTGTTCCTGTCCCACTCCACTACTGGTTTATACCAGTCATAATGGTTTTGTTCAGTTGCATAACAAGAGGGGAAGTTATAAATTACGATCATAGTATCTGATGCTTTTGACACTAATCAGAACATAAACCACCCAATCAAGAGTTTAATGTATGCACTCTTTTAACAACATTCTACTTGTTAACACAAGATTTATTTAATAGCAATTTCCAATAACGTTCCTACTATTAGATTCCTATTGTTAAATATTTCAAAAATAAGAGTAGAACATATCGTTGTCTGTGAGTCCTTTGGGAACAGGATTGCATTTGTTTTAATTCCCCGTTAGTTAGTGATAATTACCACATTTAAGTTTTTCAGGATTCCCCGGAAGGAGATTTTGGGCAGAAAATCTTTACTCAGACACAACAACAGAAATTCCTGGAAAAATTCAGCAGGTCTGGCAACATCTGTGGAAAGAAAGCAGAATTAACGTTTCAGGCCCAGTGACCCTTCTGGACCCAAAACTGTAACTTTGCTTTCTCTCCAAAGAAGCTACCAGACCTGCTACGTTTTCCCTGAAATTTCCGTTGTTTCTAATTTCCAGCATCAGCAGTTGTTTGTTTTTGTGCTTTACCCAGACAACTGAATTCTGAATTGTTTGAAGTAAGCACGTCAGTGTTTAAATAAGTAAGTATTTTCTTTATCAATATATCTGTAGTGAGAAAAAAAGAACAAATCCACAAATAGTTTGTATCTTTCAGTCAATGTGAAGGTACAGTATTTTACAATTAACATGGAATATTGACTCATATTTGTAATCCACTATTAGTGCTGAGCACCTAATCTTACACAATTATAAATATATCCCAAGAGAAAATCTGATAATTATCAATAATAATTGAGATAAAGACAGCAAAATAGGACAACCAATATATTGCCATTGTGGATATCCTACTACTCAGTAGTATAGTAGAATTGAAATGATAGAGATGTAGGTGGTGGAAAGGGTTATGTAAAGAAAGGGAGAAAAAAAACCCTTTTGGAAAGCTTTATCTATTGTGACTCATCATAATTTGAGCAATAAGGAAAGCAAGAAATCTAACTGTATGCATTATAGTCAAATCAAAACATCAATGTCACAGAGTCAAAACTAATAGCCCTTGATTGACTATCTTAACAGTCTGGTACGTACACGTCCACAGGTTCCCTTGTATTCTTTGCAAATTTGTTGACGTTGCCAGTTGCTTCTGTGTGTCAGAATTTCAATAATTGCTTGTTCATTGGTTCCTAAAATTAGATTTAAAATGAAAATCAGCTTCTCATTAAGGTGTCTAGGTAGGAGTTAGGAACATATGATGCATGAACATCCCAAAATATTTATGTGTATATTGCTATGAAAATTAGTGACAAAGCAAGACAAAATCCCCTGCCAAGCAACAACTAAGTCAGTAACTTCCAATGGAAAAACACTATTTTTGCTGGGAAATTATACAAGTACAAAAAGTACCCAATTTCCCCTTCCTGGACATGAGGAACATGTTACAGTAAGACTCTTGGATTATGACAGTGGGATATCTTGCTGTTAAATATAAATACGGTAACATAAACACTATGGGTTTTATATGTATGATTTTTCTTGTTCGTTTTTGAATGCTTAGATTTATGGTTTTGAGTTTGTAACTGGCAGGTTTTCTTTGGGTGTCTGAAGTTAAGAATTCAGATGTAAGTATTTCTGTAACCATGGGGATTTCTTTTAATAGAACTGTTTTTGAAACCTTGCTGTCGAGTGAATGAATTTTGTGCACTGATGGACCTGTGTTTGTTTTAGGTAAAACGAGGACTGCAGATGCTGGAAACATCTGGAGTAGAGTGGGTCTGGAGTAGAGTGGTGCTGGAAAAGCACAGCAGGTCAGGCAGCATCCAAGGAGCAGGAAAATCGACGTTTTGGGCAAAAGCCCTTCATCAGGAATAGAGGCAGGGAACCTGCAGGGTGGAGAGATAAATGAGAGGGAGGTGTGGGTGGGAAGAAAGTAGCACAGAGTACAATAGATGAATGGGGATGGGGATGAAGGTGATAGGTCAGAGAGGAGGGTGGAATGGATAGGTGAAAAGGAAGATAGGCAGGTAGGACAGGACATGGGGACGATGCTGAGCTGGAAGGCTGGAACTGGGGTAAGGTGGGGGGGAGGGGAAAAGAGGAAACTGATGAAGTTTCCCTGTGTTTGTTTTAGATTGTTTGTGGCCAGCATGGTAAATACAGGGGCCTCAAAGGTTTAGTGGGGAATTCTAGAAATTTTTTTCTTTTAAGTTGAATAGAAATGCCCGAAGCTGAGGGAAAGAGAATGTTAGTTTTATTTTTAATTTTGAATAATGGGAAGACCTTGGTACAGGATGGCTGTACGCAGCAGTACTCCTGAAAATGATAGATTTAATAAATTAGATTAATATGGGGTGAAATGTTAGTGTTAGTGCCAGATGAGAGGTTTTGGGATAAAACCTGAAGGTGTTACAAAGCTGAATATATTGAAGAAAATGTATGATAACTCCAGGAAAAAGCCTTATACAGTTTCACTTTAAAGATTGAAATTACAAGTGATCTAAACCTGCAAAGGCGTTACACAAGCAGTGTTTTGAGTACTGTATCAAGAGGGGTCTTTTGGGTATTGTACAAAAACTTCCTTTTCTTCTCAATTTATAAAGGAATATTTTGGGATTAATGGGATTACACTTCTGTTAAAATGCAATGTTTAAAACCCATGAGTTTGTATTATAGATAAATAGATTAATTATTGTATTTTGTCTTTGTTCACTTCATAGTAGCTTCTGTTTTGTTGTTAAAGCAAAATTCTGCAACACTGTGTGCCTATGTTTCAGTGAAAGACCATTTCATTAAAACCTAAACAAAAGAAGAGATGACCTATCAAACCAGGATATTGACTTGGATCTACATGTCTAGTAATAACATCTGGTAACATCATAGTAATTTTGCTAAAGCAAGTTGTAGGTAAAAGCAGAACTAACAGTATTTTAGATAATTAAGAATAAAAACTTGTAATTGCTTGCTAAATCTTAACTGCAAAATTTGTTCAGAATTCTGGTTGAAGCTTGGGCATAGCTTTTAGACATATGCATCTTTGACACTGAAAGCTACTGACTTTGTCTTTATTTCTGTAATTGTTAAAACTTTTCAAATTCACAGTAGTTCCAAACTGCTCTGGAATTTTAGAAACCCTCAAATGACATCCACAGCTGCCGACACGTCAGGTATCTTATTTACACAGCTCTTGTGATGCCTCCAGGAAAAACTCAGCATTCATTTTCTGGCTTAATAGATTGTTCAATTTTAATTGTCTCATCTGAAACAGATCAGCTCAAGTCATAAATGAAATCTTAAGCAGTTGCAATCTTCCCGCTTGATTTTAATTTTGATCTTTCAAATCTGGCTAAAGCTCTGGAAACAATTCAAGATTCTTATTGGTATTTCCTATTGATTATAAACTAATTTTTAAAAATTTGATTACAGTAAAGCAGATAGTAATAACGGTAGTGCAAATCAAAATCCTTCAGATAGTCAGTTCTGATGGTGACCAACATGTAGGTTGATCCATCACAAACTTGAGTTGTCAGTGTGTTTATTAACTCTGACTGCCAATACGGGGGTGCAACCATTCTCAAAGGGAGTCCCAATAGATTCCAGTCAGAAAGCTCATGCTGCACAAAAGCAGAGCCAATGGTCTTAGAAATGTATTTTGCTCTACTTCACTGTTAATGTGGGATTTCCATACTGGTGCTGTTTGGAACTTTCTTTGCATTGCGATTTTTGTGAAGATTTGTAACTCAGGTTGTGTCAAGGTTGTAAGTTTGCTCGCTAAGCTGGAAGATGTGTTTTCAGATGTTTTGTCACCATGCTAGGTAACAGCATCAGTGAGCCTCCATTGAAGCGCTGGTGTACTATCCCGCTTTTAATTTATGTTCTTGGTCTGTTGTGTGGGTGATATTACTTCTGGTTCTGTTTCTGAGGAGTTGGTAAATGGGGTCCAAATCAATGTGTTTGTTAATGGAGTTCCGGTTTGAATGCCAGGTCTCTAGGAATTCCATGCGTTCCTTTGTTTTGCCTGTCCCAGGATGGATATATTGTCCCAGTCGAACTGGTGACCCTGATTGTCTGTGTGTAAGGATACTAATAATAGTTGGTCATGTCTTTTGGTGGCTAGTTGGTGCTCGTGTATCCTGGTGGCTAGTTTCTTACCAGTTTGTCCAATGTAATGCTTGTTGCAGCCCTTCCAGGGTATTTTGTATATGACATTTGTTCTGCTGGTTGTTGGTAAAGGTCCTTTAGATTCATCAAGAGTTGTTTAAGTGTGTTGGTAGATTCGTGGGCTATCATGATGCCAAGGGGCTGGAGTAGTCTAGTCGTCATCTCTAAGATGTATTTAATGTATGGCAAGGTGGATAGAGTCTCTGGGCATGTTGTGTCTTCTTGTTTAGGTTTGTTGTGTAAGAATTGGCGGACTGTGCTGATCAGGCAGCTGTTTTTCTTCGGCATCTCATAGTTCTTGGCTGCTGCACTGTGCTGTGGCTCATTTAAATAAATGTCCTGATGCAGCTCCATTTGGGCATGTTGGGATGATTACTCCTGTAGTTGAGTATCTGGTCTGTGTATGTTACTTTCCTGTAGACATTGGTCTGCAATTCTCCACTGGCTTTTCGTTCTACTGTGATATCTAGGAAGGAGAGTCTGTTGTTGTTCTCTTCCTCTTTGGTCAACTTTATACCAGTTAAGGATGTTGTTTATGTGTTTGTGGGACTCTTCTAATTTGTTCCATTTCATGATGACAAAGGTGTCATCCATATAGTGGATCTAAAGCTTGGGCTGGACCATGGGGAGGGCTGTTCCAACCTCTGCATAACTGCTTCTGCCTGAAATTGGTGATTCCATGGGTGTTCCATTGATTTGTTTGTAGGTCTTGCCGTTGAAGGTAAAGTGGGTAGTGAGGCACAGATCTACTAGTTTGAGGATGCTGGTGTTGAGTGGTGTTTGTGTCCTTGGTTCATCTAGTAGTGAGGCCAATGTTTCTTCGGTCAGGGTGATGTTTACTGATGTGAATAGGGCCGTCACATCGAAGGAAACCATGACCTTGTTGTCCTCTACCTTGGTGTCTTTGATGATGTTCAGGAATTCCCGGGTGGAGTGAATGGAGTGATGTGAGTTTTCTACTGGGTATTTCAGTTTACGGTGAAGATCCTTTGCTAGTCTGTATGTTGGAGTGCCGGGAAGTGAGACTATGGGTCTGAAGGGGGTCTTTGGTTTGTGTACCTTTGGTAATCCGTAGAAACGGAGTGGGTTGGATCCTTCAGGTTTCATTCTTTGGAAGTCTGTTTTGTTCATTTCACCTGTCTTGTGGATTTTCCTGAGTGTTACTTTAATAGGATTGTAGTTGTAGAGTCAGATCCATCGCTACCTGTTGGAAGGTGTCGGTATCTGTGAGTAGTGTGTTTGCTTTTTCAATGTATTATTTTCTGTTCAAGATGACGGTCATGCGCCCTTTGTCTGTCAGTAGGATTACAATATTTCTGTCCTTTCTAAGTACTTCCAGGGCTTTCCTGTGTGTTGAGGGTGTTCCCTTCTATCTTTCGGCTTAGTGTTGGTATGACTGTCTGATGGCCTGCTGGATTTCTTCAGTAAGTCTGTTGCCTTTCATGGTTGATTCCAGTGCTGCTAGGAAGTTCTTTTTGTCTGCGTCCCTGTGGTTGAAGTTCATCCCTCGTACTAGGACGACCTTTTCCGTATCTGAGAGTGGTTGGTTCGATAGGTTCTTTATCCAAGCTTCTGTATTGTCTGTGATATTGCTGTGTGAGCTTGCCGAGTTTTTCTTATTGGGCTAGTCTTTTCAATGTCTTGGCCCACTGTTATTTAGTGTTGATGGTAGGTTCTAGCACACTTGTCCATTCCTGGTCAGTCACGTTGGTGTACAGAATTGTTTGGCGCAAAATTACCCAATCGTATTTGTGGAATCAGTTGTGAGCATCATTTGTCATTTCTCATAACATTCTGCAGCCATTCTGTTCTGCTGTTCTTCTGGCTTGTGGGGTGTTGAGAGGTGGTTTGTATTTGACACATCATGGTAATGCCAGTTTTCTGAGGCATTCATGTAGATCTATCTTATCCTTAATCTTTCACCTTAACCACTTCATGTGTCAGAACATTACACTTTTCCATCTTTTACAAGAGATTAAAGATTTAACATTACTTTCATGAAGATTTACCTAGACAGATATGGTTTCATAATATTCAGTTTGTGGACTTAATGTATAACTTCACTTATTCATATTGAACAAGAACTAACTGTATCAAGTAAAAAGTATTAATAAGCACGCTAAATATTGTCTCTGCCAAAATAACTGTGACAAATAATTACAATTAGAAGTTTGATACAGAAATGATTCAGCTATACTTTAAAGCGCAAATTCAGAGTTAACATATGCCTACCTAGTCCTACTATCGCCTTGCGAAGGTTATCAACGTCCCTGCCGACATTGAAGCATGTGCAATCTTTCACGGTTCCACGGCTCCCAACCTATTTAGATTAAATGAATATAAAAGTATATTTTAAATAACGTTTGCGTATCATATTCAGTTATCTTCTGGCATTCATGACAAGTGGTGGTGATCACCAACAGCCTGCCCTAGTCCAGCCTCATTGATGTGATGGTCAAGAATACACAACAATAACTCTACTGCCTCAGGAGGCTAAGAAAATTTGGCATGTCCCTTTTATAGATGCACCATAGGCTGCACCCTATCTGGATGCATTATAGTGTGGTGTGGCAACTGCTCTTCCCAAGATCTCAAAAACACTACAGAGAGTTGAACACAGGTCGCAAACCAGCCTTCCATCCACTGATTCCATCTATACTTCCCACTGCCTCGGGAAAGCGACCAACATAATCAAAGACCCTTCCCATCCCAGTTATACTCTCTTTCAACGGGCAGAAGATATAAAAGTTTGACTACACATACGAACAGATTCAAGAGCAGCTTCTTCCCCACTGTTATTAGACTTTGTAAAGACCTCTCAAATGTTAATGTTCATCTCTCTCTCTCTCTCTGTATTTTGTCTACGGCTGTAACACTGTATTCTGCATTCTGTTCTGCTACCTGATGTACTTTTTATGATACAATCTGCCCGTAAAGCACCCAAAACATTACTTTTCACTGTACCTTGGTACATGTGACAACAATAAATCAAATCAAATCAGGTTTGGTTATGTTCAAAGTAGAGAGAGTGAGAGTACAAGTCATCTACTGAATGGACCTTCTTCCGCTTTTATCTTTTACCCAAATTACAAATGAATGTAAGTGTGGCCATGAGTTTTCCACTAAGTTGTGCTGTTTTACTCAGCGGAATGTAATCAAAATTGGCCAATCCAAAGCAAAGTATTCCAGAAATTCAAGCCCAAATATATCCAAATCAGGTTTCTGCTGCCCTTTTTGGCTGTTTTAAAAACACCATGTGAGAAACTGGTGTTGCCCACAACACTGGCCTTACCTCTAGGTCAAACTAATCACCATTATGAGTTTCTACTAATTGTAGTTGTTAGGAGGTCTTCAAGTTGAATGTTACATTTAACTTTTTTGTGAGGGTCAAGCTTTAGATACTTTAAACAATCTCACGGAAGGAAAAACTAGTAAAACTGGAAGATGAGACTCACTAATCTGACGAGTCTTTTATACTTAGAATTGAGTACCAGCATGTCTATTTCCAAGTATACTTTTCTTTCCTGCTGACTGCTATAGCCACCTGTAAGTAGAGAAAAGGACCTAGATAGTTTTTATTAAATGTCATTTTCCAATGCTTGCAATACTCAAGGTTGTGGATGACACTGATTAAGAACAAAGATCAAAGAAAATTACAGCACAGGAACAGGCCCTTTGGCCCTCCAAGCCTGTACCAATCCAGGTCCTCTATCTAAACCTGTCACCTGTATCCTAAGGATCTGTATCCCTCTGATTAAAATTGCTTTCATTTTGTGATAAATTGTTTTCAGATCAAACTGCACCAGGTTAGTTCTCTTCAAGAAAAGCAATTAGAAGGATTTTTAAAATAATATATTTTCTAAATCAAACTTTCAAAACATTGCCCAATTGTGTTGGGTCATGGTAGATCTTACATTTGGTGATGGGCAAATGAGTTGGTGCAAAATACAGGAGCAAGGGTAGAATTCTCCACTCCCTGAAAAATGTTTCTCCCTCCCTATCCCTACATACGGCATTGGTTCCTGGTGATATCTTTGTCTAGCAGTGGCTGTGGCAGAGATCTGTAACATACAGAGAGGGCCAATGCTGAAGAATAGCCAGTGAGTAGGAGCTTGTGTGCTGTACATTTCATAGACATGTGACCTCCCAAGCACTGATGATGTCGCCTAGCCAGGGGACGAAACGTTTGCAACAAAAACTTCCAGCTCGGTGAACAGAACCACAACAACGAGCACCCGAGCTACAAATCTTCGCACAAACTTTGAATAGGTGAGTGTAGGTGAAGGTAAGCACGTTTATAGTGGGATTTGGGGAAACCTGTGGGGTTAATGGGATGGACTACCAGGAAGGGGATGTGGATATTTGGGGGATCACTAACATGGTTAGGCTAAGTCTGGAAGCAGCTTGAAGAGGAGTATTTGGTGTTTCCTTCCCTCATCATAGAATCTGCACAATGGGGAAGAAAATGGCTGCGAGCAAACTTGAAGTGGGAAGGGTGGTAAATGAGGAACCTGTGAGCAAGGAAGATGCAGCAAACACCATTCCAAGGGACTTTTAAAGGTCACAGCTTCGTTTGTGTGTGTTGGGGTGGTTACTTTCATAGTTTCACTGCCAGGGACACCATCATACAAACTGGCCAAAGAACTGAAACACCTGGTCAGCGGATCCAAACACTCTATACAATCAACACAGGAATTCTTGGACATCATCAGAAATATACACATAGACAAAGAAGAAACCATGATATCATTCGACATGACGGCACTGTTCACTTCGATTGACAAAACCCTAGCCAGAGAAACAATAGCCCAGGAGGCTCCCAAGAACTGATGATGTCGCCTACCCAGGGGACGAAACGTTTGCAACAAAAACTTCCAGCTCGGCGAACAGAACCACAGCAACGAGCACCCGAGCTACAAATCTTCGCACAAACTTTGAATAGGTGAGTGTAGGTGAAGGTAAGCACGTTTATAGTGGGATTTGGGGAAACCTGTGGGGTTAATGGGATGGACTACCAGGAAGGGGATGTGGATATTTGGGGGATCACTAACATGGTTAGGCTAAGTCTGGAAGCAGCTTGAAGAGGAGTATTTGGTGTTTCCTTCCCTCATCATAGAATCTGCACAATGGGGAAGAAAATGGCTGCGAGCAGACAGACCACTATAAACACCGGAGGAAACATCAAAGAAGCGCTTCGCAGGAGGCTCCCAAGCACTGATGATGTCGCCTAGCCAGGGGACGAAACGTTTGCAACAAAAACTTCCAGCTCGGCGAACAGAACCACAACAACTCACCTATTCTTGTTTGCAAATCCACCTGATCCTTCACAATTATACTGTGCCATTACCCGGAGCCTCCTGCCCTTTGTCCCAAAGATGAGGCAAATGTCCATGGCAAAGGCTGCACTTGCCCACCCCAGCTCCAACTCCTTGATTTTCTCTGAACAGACTCATAGCCCACCAGACAAGATGTGCTGAGACCACTGATTCATGACTATACATCTCACCATCCTACTGCCCTCGACTTGGTGCTATGGAGTTAATGGACTAACTTTGTCCTACTTCCTGCTCTGCAGAGGCATAGGACCTTAACTGAGAACCCACTGATTGGATTCCTGACTGTGGCCAATCCTTAGGACCAAAATGGGAGGCTGCTCTTGACTTTGTGTACCTAACTGATGGGTGCATCCATGGGCTTCAGTGTGGATTACTCCCCTAAGTCTTTGAAAGATAATTACTTTTTGCGGCAAAACTGATGTGTTTACCACATAATCTGCTGGTACATGAAGTAGGTGTAAAATTGACATAGCACAGCAGGTTGTACAACCCTTTAACTGAGCACTATTGAACAGCAAGACAAGCTGCCTGTTTGTGTAATTGGCAGAACAACACAAAGCAAGGCAAGGGATGCTGTGAGCATGCAGGTAGGTGCTAAGTGAGCAAGTGCTAAGAGAGCAAGCGACTATCCTTAATGTGCAGCCTGGTTCAGTCCCTAAGCTCGATCCCAAATTGTCCTTGGGCACAAAATGTCTCCGCTTTAGCCTTTCAAAGCAAGTTGCTGGTGTGCCATATAATACAGGTCTGTGCTTACAAGGCGTACTGTCAGAACAAAGCAGAAATGCCAGGATAGTCAGTATTGATTGTCAGATGCCAATACTGTGGAGGAGGGGTGTGTTTGGTAAATGCCTGTTGATCTTGCCTGGTCTGCAGTTTGATTGCACACAACATGGAGGCAGTTTGGAGAAAGGAACAAGCTGATTCTGCTTGGTACACTCACTGGCTTTCCTGTCGAGTTTTCTTGACATCCAGCTTCTTTGGCAAATTTGGTAAGATGGGTAGGTGAACATTAATGAACTAAGTTGTGGCATTCACATAACATTGAACAAACAATAATGAGCATCACCTGCATCTTGCTGCTGCCTAGTGAGAATCTTGGCATGCCACTTGTGAAAAACACTAAAAATGGGGCAAAATGATCTTGATGCTGAGATGGGCCTCTCTGTAATTGTCGTCTGAACCTGCTACACATTTTATCATAGCCCGTTTGGCTCAGATCACTATGATTCTGCTCAATGTCTTTCCTACCTTAAAAAAAAATCTTGATGATGTGATTAAAGTTTGAATAAATATAGTGCAGTTTTCAAATGATGTGTACTAAAGAAAGTCCCTAACTTAAAAATGTTCCTAAATTTGCCTAAAGTAGTTTCACTGGTGTAGAAATTCAATATTGCAAAAATATCTATACACATTCCTTTCTTAGAGCAATGTTGGGGATAATTTGATGCAACAGGAAATGTTGTCAAACTTTATGAATTTCGACACAAGATACACTGGATAAGTTTTGCTACGCAAATTATTACCATCACGTTAATAGGATCGAAGTTGTTTTAACAATTTTCTACATGCCAAATTTTAAAACAGCTGCCAATGAAGCACAAAACAGAAACCAGACACTTCCCCATGGTGGAAGGAGATCAGCCCCAGGCCATTTGTACACGTCTCTTCACAACTAGTTTTTTAAGTGCATTGAACTGTCCATTACCATCCAAAGGACTCACAAATGTTGTAAGGAGACCAAGAATGGGAAAAGGGAGCAAGAAACAAATATCCTTAAAAAGAATTTCACCCCATAAGCTGAAGTACATGTAACCTGTCAAATGTTGCTGTATATCATTCTGTACAGGACATGGCATGAACCAAGGCTCTTGTTAGTAATTGGCTAGTGCTCTGTTGATAAGCTATTTATATGTTTATATGATTCCTGAAGAAGGGCTTATGCCCGAAACGTCGATTCTCCTGTTCCGTGGATGCTGCCTGACCTGCTGCGCTTTTCCAGCAACACATTTTCAACTATTTATATGTTTAGAAATTCTCAGTTACATTAGAATGTACTTCAAATACTGTGCAAGTCTCAAATCTATTTTAAACCATTTCACTTAAGTAAAAATTTGATTAGCCATGAGCTTAGAGATTTTTTCCCTTGTGAAAGGTCTATTACAAGCTCACCTGTAAAATAAAAATACATACCAAATTTGATCATTTTCCTTTAAATTATTTAAATCTGATTACAATACCCAATTTACAGTCTACCCTTAATTCAAAGCAATATAATGTTTCAAATTATGTACAAATTAAGGAGTGAAATTGGTCATCATCTCGAGCATAGTGAGCTTATAACAAATCTAAAAGCCAATTTTATCCAACACGTTTTTCATTGACTGAATTTTTCACACTAAATTCCCACTTTGCAGTTTTACTTACATTACCTAATTTCAATTATTAGACAACTCAACATTTTAATGCATAAACTTCAAAATATTAAAAGGTTCTGAAGAAGAATAGTAATATTCTAATAATAAATTAATAACATACATGTAAAAGTCAAATGCAAAGCAACATTAAACAAAGTCCAGTAACAACAGAGGTGAGGGCTATGCTGTAAATTTTGATAAGGAGCAAAGTGAGGAAACCCATGATAGGTTTGAACTCAATGTTGGAAGACATATGAGAGGCATGGATAGGATTATTAGACAAAGTCTTTTCCCTGCGGTCGAGGAGTCCAGACCTAGAGGGCATAAAGTTTAGGGTGACGGGGAAAGATATAAAAGAGACCTAAGGGGCAACTTTTTCACACAGAGAGAGTGGTACATGTATGGAATGAGCTGCCAGAGAAAGTGGTGGAGGTTGGTACAATTGCAACATTTAAGAGACATTTGGATGGGTATATGAATAGGAAGGGTTTGGAGGGATATGGGACGGTTGCTGGCAGGTGGGACTAGATTGGGTTGGGATATCTGGTCGGCATGGACGGGTTGGACCGAAGGGTCTGTTTCCATGCTGTACATCTCTATGACTCTATGACATGCAGGATAAGGCATTTGTTCCTGGTCAACAACGTCAATGGGCTCCCAAGGCAAACAAACTCAACAAAAATGTGCACGGGGAGAATGTGCAAACTGTGTGGAGTTTGCACATTCTCCCCGTGTCTGCGTGGGTTTCCTCCGGGTGCTCCGGTTTCCTCCCACAGTCCAAAGATGTGCAGGTCAGGTGAATTGGCCATGCTAAATTGCCAGTAGTGTTAGGTAAGGGGTAAATGTCGGGGTATGGGTGGGTTTCGCTTCGGCGGGTCGGTGTGGACTTGTTGGGCCGAAGGGCCTGTTTCCACACTGTAAGTAATCTAATCTAATCTAATTTAAAAATCTGTTCAAGAGTTTTCAAATCAATCCAACGCCTCATCCCATCCTATCTCTATAATCACTTCCAATCCCACAAGCCTTCAGGTTTTCTGTCCTCTTTTAATTCAGACTGTTAGTGCATTAGCAACTATATTTGCTTAACAACTGGGGACATGCTTTCAGTTGTCCAGACTCGAGATTGTGGAATTCTCTCCTTTTGTCTCTCCATCAGGCTTTGCGACGTTAACACAATCCTTAAAATCTAGCTCTTTGACCAAGATTTTGGTCACCAAAATCTGTAGCTTGGTATCATACTTTATTTTATAATGCTCCTGTTCGATACTTTAGGACATATCTCTATGCTATAAAAACGGAAATTGCTATTCTTTCATGACCCGTGAGAAACCTTCCACACATGCCATGATCATGTCTGTAACTCTACAAAAAGGTGGCATTCATGGAGAGAGAAACAAACAGTTATTTTAGGTGTTATTCATCAGTTCCTTATTATTCAAGTATGGAATGGCATTCATAATTTTTCTTTGTTAATTAGCATATTGTTATGAAATATCTTTTCTTGAAACATTAATTTTTTTTTCTTTCTTATGCTGGTGAACATATTGTGCAATTTTGGCATCTAAAATTATATGAGCAAGAAAGATTGAAACAGACTTACAAAAGCACCATTGGGAGCTGGAGTCAGATCACTTCCTGGGGCAAGTTGCTCACCAATGCCACCACAGCCCACGGGAGCATACCCACCATTCGGCCACCAGGACTCACATGCTCCACCAGTAGACTGTCAGCAAGAAGAAGTATGATAAATAAGGTGCAAATTAAATACTTTTTAAAGCCAATATACATTCTATAAAGGATTCGACTCCCTCTTTTATGCCCTCAATCAATAGCCATCCTTCCCAACCCTCAAAAGTTTACCAAATAGTGCGGCATTCTTGAATGGCTGCAGTCCATTGGCACAAGTACACCCATAACATTGTTAGGGAGAAAGTACCAAGATACCGCAACATTGGTTCAGAGGGGAACTTTCAGTATTCACATGCAACTGTAGCCTTCGTCCTTATAGATGGGAGAGGTCAGAGGTTTTTAAAGTGCTGTCAGAAAGGACTTTTTGAATTATTGAAATAATTCTAGTGAAGTGTGCTCCTTATAAATGGAGGACAAATCTTCTGAACTACAGCCAGAATGTCTGGCCCTATAGCCTTCGCTGTATTAAATACAGTAAAATGAAACATCTGAAAACTGACATGTGATGCTGGGGACCTCAGGAGGAGGTGAAGATGAATCAACTACTCAGCACTTCTGGCTGGCGATGGTAGCAAATGTTTCAGCCTTAATTTTTGCAGTAACCTGCTGAGTTCCCCTATCACATTGAGGATGGAGATGATTGAGGAGTCACCTTCTCCTGTTAGTTGTTTAATTGTCCACTATCATTCACAATTGGATGTGGTAGGGTGGCAAGCTTTGACTTGCTCAGTTGGTAAATAGGATTACTTAGGTCCAAACATTGTTGCTTCCATTGTTTGTGTTCTAACTTCATCTGGTTGGCGTCTAACTTTTAGGTATGCCTGGTGTTGCTCTAGGCATGTTTTTCTGCACTGTTCAATGAACCAGGGCTGATCCCTGGCTGGTTAGTAATAGTAGAGTAGAGGAAATTTCAGGCTTTGAGATAGTGAGCACTGCAGATGCTGGAAAGTCAGAGTCAATAAAATGTGGAGGTGAAAAAAGCACAGCAGGTCAAGCAGCATTTGAAGAGCAGGAGAATCGCCGTTTCGGAGTTGGGGGGGGGGGAGCCTTCATCAGGATTGGGGACAGGGAAGAGGGCTGAGAAAAAAATAACGGGAAGATGGTGGGACTGGGGGAAAGGTACGTGGGACGGTGATAGGTGGATGTAGGTAGGAGGTGATCGGGATTGGTCAGTGGGAGGGGTGGAGCCGATAGGTGGGGAGGAAGATGGACAGGTTAGATCAGGTCAAGGGAGTAGGTAGAGAGGGAGGGCTGAATCTGAGATGAGGTGGGGGTGGGCAGATTTGGAAGCTGGTGAATTCTATGTTGAGGCCATAAGGTAGTAAGCTCCCATGACGAAAGATGAGGTGTTCTTCCTCCAGTTTGAGTGTGGCGTTATTTTGACCCATGGATATGTCGTTGGGTGATTGGGAGGGGGAGTTGAAATGGCTGGCCACCGGGAGGTGGAGTTGATTGGAGCATGCAGACCATAGATGTCCCCTGAACCAATCCCTGAATTTGCACTCTATCTCCCCGATGTAGGGAGCATCGGGACACATTGGAGCAATGGATGCAGTTAATCAGGTTAGAGGAAATGCAGGTCATGAGATTACAGATTGTGATTTAACGCAATTCTATTGCTGATGATGACCCATGACATGAACTCCTGTTTTGAGTTGTTAGATCTGTTCAAAATATACCCCATTTAGCATGGTGGTCGTGCCATGCAGCACAGTGGTGACTTCAATATGATGGCACAACTTCATCTTGACAAGTGGTGGTGGTTACTTTCACCAATACCATCATGGCCAGATGCATCTGCAATAGGTTGAATGACCAGAATGAGGTCAGGTAGATTTTTTTTTCTCTCTTGTTGATTCTCTCAGGACCCGATGAGGTCCACTCTCACAGGTAAGGGGTTCAGCACTTCACTAGCTTGGTAACTACCGATTTCTACTGAGTTAACCTGGGGAATGGATTTTAAAGTCTCCCACCTACAGAACATTTCCTTGTGTCAATGTCACTCTCTGTGCTTCTTCCAATTTGCATTAAACACGAAGATGTACTGATTCATCAGCATAGAAGTATTAATCAGCAGGAGGTATTGTTGTCCCATGTTTAACCTGATGCCGCAAGACATCATGGGGTCCGAGTCAATATTGAGGATTGCCAGTGTACACCACTGTGTTACTACCTCTGTGGAGATTTGTACCAGCAGTGAGATAGCACATAGTCAGAGGTAGTGACTGGAATATTGGCTGAAAGGTATGATTAGAAAAATTACTATATCAGTATGTTAGCTTGACTAGCCTTTTCAACAACTCTCCCAAATTTGGTACAATTCCCAGGAATTTCTGAGGAGGACTTTGCAGGGTTTATTCTTTTTTGCATTTTTAGTAGTGGTTTGGGACAGTGGAGTTTAAGAGTTGACAGTGAACCACATTGCTGTGGGTCTTTGAATCATACATACACCAGACAAGGTAATTCAGCAGATTTTCCTGGCTAAAGGGCAGTTCACACCAATCTCGTTGTTCCAGGTTACCAGCTGATCTGGAAGGATTTGAGTTTGTGTCTCCAGACTGTTAGTCAACTCTTCTGAATGACTACTTCTATAACAATACCACTGCACCTGGCAGTGGTACAGACTATTTCTAACAATTCAACAATTTTACAGTGTTGCCCCCTGCAGCCCTGACTTTGCTAGCAACACTGCAGTGTGTTTGTACCAGTGTTGCAATTATAATGCTGAACAGTATAAAGCACCAGATATAAACTCTCATACATATGTTGAAGCTTGTGAAATTATTTGTATAGACAAAGCAAGAATAAAACCCTTCTAAACTAGAAAAAAGAAAGATTTGAACTAGGAACGTGCAACATGAAAAATGTTAAAAAGCGTGCAAAGAATAACTGTAGAGCAGTTAGTCCGACGTTAGTGGTTGTCAAGTTGTTGGAACCCTTTCTGAGAGTCAGAATATCCTGTCACTGAGAAAGGCACATATTAATCAGAGTCAGTCAGTTTTCTAAGGGGAAGCTCGTGTCTTACTAATATAATCAAATTTGTGGAGGAAGGAGCAAGGAGGGTTGATGAGGGTAGTGCAGTGGATGTTGTCTGAACAGATTTTAGTAAAATACTTAACAAGATCAGACATGACAAACCTGTCGCTAAAGTGAAATCCCATGGGATACCAGCAAATATGGCAAGTTGGATCCAATGTTTGGCAGGGTGATAGACAACAAAGTGTAGAGTTGCAAGGTCAAAGTGGTTTCTAATGGCATTTGACAGATCTCGTTGATGGTGCTCATATTGCTTACTCTATATGTTAATAACTTGGACTTAAATTATTGAGAAATTACACAAATATTGCCCGAAACCTGATAGTTGGCAACTCCAGAATCATAACAATGGTTTGATTAAGTGAGCAGAAAAGTTGCAAATGGAATTCAATCCAGAAAAGTGCAAAGTAATGAATTTGGGGAAGACAAACAAATGTAGTGAATATACAGTAAATTGGAGGATATTGAGAGGACTAGACAAATTGAAAAACCTAACAGTGCATGTCTATAGATTCCTGAAGGTGGCGGGATGGGTGGATAAAGTGGTGAAGAAATCATATGGAATGCTTTCCTTTATTGGATGTAGTATAGAATACAAGAGCAGAGATGTAATGACGCAAGTGTATAAAACATTGGTTAGACCACAACTGGAACCTTTCTACAATTCTAGTCACCACATTACAGATAGGACATAATTTCTATGAAGTGAGTACAGTGAAAAGAATGTTGCCAGGGCTTGACAATTGCAGTTATTAGGAAAGATTGGATAGAAATGAGAGTTGTTTTTCTAAAACAGAGAAGTTTGAGGGATGAATTAATTTTAATTTATGAGGTACCTATCTGAGAGGTCAATTATCAGAGAGCGTTAAGGTGATTGTAAGAAGGATTAGAGAAGACATGAGTATTAGTGTGACAATGCACATCCTTTTAACAGCAAAGCAGAACAGCTCTAGAGTTGATTGATAGTGGGTGATGCTCATTGGACTTTGTTTTTGAGATTTGCGTTCTTGTAGAAAACCTGAGTTCAAATCCCCTCAGCTCCAGAGATACAGTATGCCATAACATGTCTGAACAGGTTGAATAAAAACATTGAACTGAATTATTTCTCTGGTGGGCAGTATTTAGTGTTTGATTGGGTGATTAGATCATTTCGTAGTGGATTAATAAGATTTTTTAAAAAACGTGGTTCTTGACCTCGTTGGGGTCAACTCCTGAGCCTAGCTAAAGTAGCCATCATTAGGTCTGGACAGTGAGCTGTGGAAGGGCTTGCAATTCCTGACTGCCTGCTTCTCTTCCGTGGCCACATCCTCGCATGGGTGTCTCTGCTTTTTCAGAGATAGGTGGCACCCTGAGAGCGGAGTACATTCTCTCCTCCGATAACAATGTATTGATTTAGTTCTGGTTGTAAGTTTGCTTGCTGAGCTGGTAGGTTTGTTCTCAGACGTTTTGTCTCCATGCTAGGTAACATCATCAGTGAGCCTCCGTTGAAGTGCTGGTGTTCTGTCCCCACTTTCTATTTATGTGTCTTGGTCTGATAAGGTGGGTGTTATCATTTCCAGTTCTTTTTCTCAGAGGTTGGTAAATGGGGACCAAATCAATGTGTTTATTGATGGAGTTCCGGTTTGAATGCCAGGACTTTAGGAATTCCCATGTTTAGCCTGTCCCAGGATGGTTGTGTTGTCCCAGTCAAAGTGGTGTCCTTCTTTGTCGGTGTGTAAGGATACTAGTGATAGTTGGTCATGTCTTTTGGTGGCTAGTTAGTGCTCGTGTATCCTGGTGGCTAGTTTTCTGCCTGTCTGTCCAATATATGTTTGTTGCAGTCCTTGCACAGTATTTTATACATGACATTCGATTTGTTGGTTGTTGGTACAGGGCCTTTTAGGTTCATCAGTTACTGTTTCAGTGTGTTGGTAGTTTTGTGGGCTACCATGAAGCCAAGAGGTCAGAGTAGACTGGTAGTCATCGCCGAGACATCTTTGGTATTATAGTAGTATGGCTAGAGTCTCCGGGCATGTTGTGTCTTCTTGTTTGAGTTTGTTGCTTAAGATTCGGCAGACTGTGTTTATCAGGTATCAGTTGTTCTTGAATATACTGTAAAGGTATTTTTCTTCTGCTGCTCATAGTTCCTCCTGCTGCAGTGTGTTGTGACTCCTGATGCAGCTCCTTTTGTGGGTGTTGAGGTGATTGGTCCCAGAACGTGGGATAGAACACCAGTGTTTCAATGGAGGCTCACTGATGATGTTACCCAGCACGGTGATGAAATGTCTGAGAACCAAGTGTACCAGCTCAGCGAGCAAACTTACAACCTGAACCTTACCCTAAGCTACAAATCTTCTCAAAAGTGGCAAATATTGATTTAGTCTCTCTCTTGTTTCAAGCACCACTCCTGCCATTTTTTGTTTTTCTTATTGCTTCACTGCCTTGGATGTGCAGTGTTTCTTAATTGGATATTTTATTAATTTAGTGGAGGGTTTATTTTACAGAAAAAAGAAGTGTTCTTATATGTCAGTGGTAGGCTGTATCTTTAACCAGTTTAAATTAAGAAGCAATAACCCATAGTTTCCATTAGTGATATTCTTTCATCTTTCAATGTTAGAAGTGGATAATTCTGAAAAAAAGTGATTCCATATTTGCTCAGAAAAATATAGTCCTTAAAAGCAAAGCCATACTATTACATACTTAGATGTATCTGATCTGAGGGCAGTGCCCTCTCCCACATTAAGTATGATGAAGAACTCAAATACCACATAATAACCCACTTTGTTGAAATGCCTCTATACTCCTGTAATTTCTGAATCTCATAAACCTCTCCTAAATATAGCTAAACCAATATCTAAATACAAATGCATATTATTTATTTATGATTAAACAGAATGACAATACTTTTCAGCACAGAAAGAGGTCATTCTCTCAAACAGCCATGTGCCAGCTCTTCTGAAAACAGCGGATATAGTTAATCCAATCCTCTGTACTTTTCTCATACTTCTCCTTTCAAGTATTTATCCATTTTCCTTTTCAAGCTTTTATACTGTCTCTATCATTGTCTTTTGCCCTAACTGTACACTTTTAACAAGTCTTCTTCTAAGTCCTCATTTTAATATGTTTGTGATATTTTAAATTCAGATCATTAAAATAGATTTTATTCCGGTCATTGAACTTATAATTTTGTAAACATCAGTTACATTTTGTTCCTTAACCTCTCTTCTCGTGGGGAAAAAAAAGTCCCAGTTTCCTTACACTCTCCTTGTAATTAAAGCCTTTCATTTCTGGCATCAATCTTTCAACCTTCTCCATGGTTTTGACATTTTTGCTGGGCACAATATCCTAACCAATATTTGTATAAGTTTAGCATTACCTCAGATTTTGTAAATTGAAAAGTTGTCTCCACAAATTTTCTAAACAAATCCCGCTCTTTGACTTCCATCTCTAATGAATACACAAGGTTAATCCTGCCAGGAATAATAAATTGATATGAAGCAGCATCAACGACAAATTTGAAAGTGTTATCAACTACTCAAGCTGCTTCAGTTCCTGGAAAAGTCAACAACAGGCAGATGAACAATTCACTGTTATTGGAATCAGTATGGGCTAACAGGAAAATCAGCATAACAAGAAATTTACTGTTGTTTGCAGTGAGGACTTCAGCAATGTAGCTTATGTAAAGAAGGCATGCTGATTTTTTTTAACTATTTCAAAATAATTGTGGACATGGAGGCTACATCATATAAATGGTTTGTTTCTTCAGTGAATGACATTTTTGTTGCATATATCTACAAATGTTACTGAAAAAGTATGCAATGCTTTCAATGCAAAGGTAATCCTTTGATTCAAATCCCTGTAATTCAAAGATCTCTGTTTAGGTTACTAGCCTCCCATATCTTGGGAGAATGGTTCTTTCAATGCTAATCAAAATTGGTAGATATTCTTCCTTGGATAAATTTCAAGTTGAATGGTACTTATAATTTACCCATGTGGATGCCATTTTCCTCTTCACTCAAGAATGTTGTTAAGGATGAGAACTCTATAAAACAAACAAAAATGCACAAGTTACAATTTGTCACAAAGGATCTAAATTAATTTTAATATATGCATGCAATAAATATAGGCACAAAATTCCACAGGTTATGATCCTGGCATTTTCACTGAGATCACTCCCACTAATAGTGACCCTGGGGCAGTATGCAGGAATAGGGCACCTGACTGATATAGGACCGGCAGTTACCATGCTACCGAGGTTACCTCTTGGGTACATCACAACTTCTCCACTTTGGCTAGGAGAGTCAGTATCCAGACAGCTATTAGGATCTTGTCCCAGCAACATGTAAAATTAGTTCCAAATAGTCTCCTACATAAAATAATCTGGTAAGCATAAGAAAATTGACTTCTGAAAACCACCAGGAGCAGAGGACAATTTTCTGGGCTGGTCTTGCACCACTGAAAAAAATTTGTCCGTTTTTGAATTCACTCCTGGGATATGCTAGGTCAGCATTTATTTCACATTCCTAAGTGCCCAGAAAGCGGTTAACAGTTAATGATGTAGCTGTGGATCAGGCGTCACATGTTGGCCAGACCAGGTAAGGATCAAGATTTCCTACCTAAAGGGCATAATTAAACAACATTTATTTTATGACAATCAACAAAGGTCATCATTAGGTTAATTTTGTTTATTCCATTTTAATTTTAAATTGAATTCAAATTTTACCATCCACCTCTCATGCCATCCGACATCTCTGTATGCTCTGGATTTCTATTTAAATGATGTTACCTTGTTCCTGGGAGTTCAAAGACAGGGGATCTCCCAACATTACGTGTCCTTGCCTTTCTATTCTTAGAATGATCAATGGAGAATTTGCACCTCACCTCATCATCTCGCAGATAATAGTAATGCAGTATTATAAGTGATTTTCTGCCAGTTTCCAACCCCTTCATTGCACTCTACCAGAATTGTGGTGGGAATGTACTGGAAGGGTGTTGGTTTTTGGGCCTTATGTAATTTTCCAACTGGGAAAAAAATATATAATTGTTACTTTTGTTTCCTGCAGTCCTAAAGTCTTAAGTTTCCACTTGTGTTTTGTGTTTCACTTTTACCTGAGTATTCCCCAGCTGTTGAGAGCTCCAAAGAACACTTATGCTCTTCACAGATTAGAGAAACACATTGTATTTGAATGGTCACAGGCCTGCATACAATAGTTAACACCTCATTTTGGGTTTCTCCAATTGGACAAAGTGTTCATAAGTTGGGGTAGAAAGAGACAGAAAGCAGCAGCAACTCTCACCAGTTCTTATCTGCTCTGGCCTCAAAATCATGGATCCAATTTGGATCATGGAATATAACATACAGAAGATCTTTCAACCAATAGCATATGTGCCATCTCTTCAGAGGAAAGATCCAACAACCTGATTCCCTTCCTCATCTCTCAAAGCCTTGTATTTTTTCTTCTTCAAGTTTATATCCAAATCCAATTGTTGCAATTCTACCTTCAACATGACTTAGTAGAGACCAAGGATTGTCCTTTGCACATTTTTTCTCTCAGAACTAGATAATAGATAATTATTCCCAGTGCACCAGAGGGCATAGATTTCAATAACATTTAAATGCAGGCTTGCTTTTGCACGAGGGTTACACATAGAATATTCCAGAAGGCCAATCTATACCACAGTGTATCTTACCAAAGCTTGAATGAAAATACAAATTTCTTCAGCTAATTGTTAGATATGATTCTTTTTCTTTAGTCAAAAGATTATGCCTTGGTTACTACTGAGACATGTTATGCCATGGTCAGGACATGCTTTCAACCAAGTAGCACTGAAAAGACTGACATGATAACATCCTGTACTTGGTATAATTATAACAGAGTGCATAATGCAGTCAATCACAGACAAGCAACTAATAAGAGGCAACCCTGACAGTATAATCAAATGTAGCCCAAACACAACATTATCTAAATTCAAGATAAAATTACTCAGTCTCTCATTTTCAAAGGAAGAACACATAAGAGGAAACATTAATTGTAAACACATTAAAAATGAACAAATTACTGTGAGAGGTGACTGGATTTTTATGGCATTTCCATACTTCAAAGCATTCATCTAGCAAGAACATCATGTAATGGCACATAAAAATCTTAGCTGCTTTAAGTATTGTTACAAAATAAGTGAAAGTACTCAAATAAAGCGCTTCACATTTCTGACCTTGCATCGATCTTATAGTTCTGTACAGTGCATTATTGTCTGTCAACAAACATGACTCATTCATTGGATGAACAACATATGAAGAAAGGTTGAACAGTTGAAACTTTACACACTGGCGTATAGAAGAATTAGTAGTGATAGTTTAAATATGTAAAATCCTGAGGACACTAGGCAGAATATATTTTGAGAGAATTACCCCTTTTTATGAGAAACAAGTACAAAGGGACACAGTTTAAAAATAACAGGCCTCACATTTAAGAAGGAGATGAGGATTTATTTTTAGGGAAGTGTTGTTAGTCTGTGAAATTCTCTTCTCAGAAAACAGGGGAGGCGAGTTCATTGGAATTACTCCCATCTGCATTAGAGTTTTGATAGACAAAATAATTAAAGATGAAAAAGAAAGTGGATTTGACACTTACTAAATTTACGTTCTGGCTCCACCTAACATACATGCACCCTTTTTTTTATTTCTCATTAATTAGGCAACTTTCTAACCAAGTTACCTTAAAATTGCCATTCTAAAATTTCATATAAAACTACATGTACTGTGTTCTTCCTATTTATGCTGTGCTGAAATGATGAAAGGTACAATACACATTTAAATCTTTCCTTTAAAGTTTCAGGTTCATTTTAATCTATTGACAGAAATCTTTTTGGATACATCTGTATCCGTGTTTCCACTGAATTTATCTTCTTTTTATCTCAAAGTTGAAAACCCTACTGCTAATCTGTCATCTTGGCAACATTTCTGTACAATCAACTTGAGCAAGATCCCTTTTTATCTTTGAACTTTTACCTTTTTCCAGTCAAGCATGCTAATCCTTGACATCGTTGTGTATGTTTATTCTCACAATTAACATGTTGTATACACTTTGTTGTTCAACTCTCATATCTATGGCTTGCTTCACTCAGTACCGAGAACAAAAATTATGCAATGCTTTTCTTATAGTTACAGTGGTATACTGATTTCGGAAGCAAAAACAAATGCAATCAACAAAACATGATCACTTGCATACTGTAATTCTAATCTATTTTGCAAAACTTGAAATCACCCAATATTATTTCTACACATCTCTTCAAACTGAAACTTTCATCACAATTTGTTTACTGAACTCTAAAGATGCAGAAAATTGAACCTTGAACTTTCCCATTTCTAGCTACCATATGCATCCTGACAGATCATAGCACCCAAGGTTGTCTTTCTTTACTGGGGAAGGATGGAATCCTTAACCAACACTGTGAACCTACACTTCCCCCAAGGACTGATTTCCTGCATGAAGCAGTGCACGAAGTAAAACATATCTGTACAATCCCTAAATGTGGACACAGGGCATTCAGCCCAACATGTCCACACCAACTCGCCAAAGAGCATCCCACCCAGGCTCTCCACCCCCCACACCCCTTCCCTGTGACCCTGTATTTCCCATGGCTAATCCATCTAATTTACACATCCCTGGAGACTATGGGCAATTTAGCACAGCCAATCCACGTAACCTGCACGATTTTGGATTGTGGAAGGAAACCAGAGTACCTGAAGGAAACCCACACAGTTAAGCGGAGAATGTGCAAACTCCGCACAGCCACCCAAGGATAGAATCGAACTCGGGTCTCTGGCGCTATGAGGTAGCAGTGCTAACCATTAGGCCACATTTAAAAGCTATTGCTTTTACTTTGCTGTATGCAAATTTTATTTTTTTTCTAATGTCTCATTGATAATATTTAATTAAAAAAATTAAACATAAAGCAAAATGTCAACCAATTTTCTTGCTAACACGCATCTGTCTACCTCAGCCAATCTGTTTCATCGTAAGGGATACTGTTCATTAGGGGCGAGACTTTGCAGTCAGTGCTTAAAATAAATGGAGCAAGTAGTTTTCTTTGTTTCCAATAAAGATCTAGAGCTGCCTTCAGCTGAAATTTTCTTATCCCTGACAAAAGTTCGACTCAGCCCACAAAATAAGAAAATCATCACGTGCCCAGCAGCAGAGAGATCAGCAAGCACGGAAAACATCGCTGAATAATTCACAGGCAACAAGCGCGAAAATATAAAACACTGACATCCTTCACTTTTAACGGAAGAGCATGATTTGGAGTACACATAGGATCAAGTTAAAGCTAAATACAGCAAATAAACATTTTTAAAAATGAGATTATTTTGTATCACAATGAAAAAAAACGATATTTACCAAAAAAATCAAATTATTTTTCGAGAGCCAGTGAGGCTGGTTAGCAGTAACTATGGAATTGCTAGGCCATAAGAAGTCTGGCTATTCATTCAGCAAGGTGCAACTTTCTCAATTGTTTCGTCCGTAAAATTAGTGGTGAAAGAGTAAAGTTATCATCGATTCAATGCCATTTCTAATTCGTGAAGGAACTTCAACATCGTCTTTTAGAGAAGTCTAGATTCGTGTACATCAATTTATGCATTTCTGTCGTACTTACTCAGCGGATATGGGAACGCAGAACTTGCTGTTAGATAACAAGGAGGAATGCGACCAAGAATTATTTCAGGTGTCGGTGATTTGATCATATTTAACTTTTCAATATTCATTTTGCATTTGTCAACAAAGGAATACATTAAAAGCGTATCTTTTTAAATAAATATTATAGATATACGTCTCAAACGCAGTGCAACAATTTTGATTTTATTTACCTTAACCTGTGTGTGACCCTTCCCTCTGTGTCGCAACATAAGGCAGAAGTGCAGTGCAACTCAAGTTTCATGAGCCCGTTTTATATCTATAATAACGGAGAGGAAGTGATGCAGTTTGGACATTGCAATACATTTTTGTGGTTTGCACAAAGAACTACTGAATTGCCTGTTTTCATATTCAATTGCAGGTTCATTTTATAACCACACCAAAGATGCTCGCCAGAGCTGCAGTTTCCACAGACTGCACAAAATCAATTTTTTTAAAGCTGTGATTCAGGCCACTAACTGAAGTGGGAACCCTTTGATAAAATTCCGCCAAATGCAATAAAACTAAAAATAGAATAAAGCCTCGCCCAGAATGCATCTTATCTATAATTGTCATGCGTTTGCTCAAAGTGTTTTCTATAATGTATCACTCTTGTACCTGACACATTGCTTCAAGATTATGATCAGATTCCCACTAAACATTTCACCCTTTTAACTTTAAGATGTTCACATTGCAAGTACCAATGTGTCGAATATAGAAAACATCCTCTCAATAAATTGTACGTTTACTAAAATACTTTTAAAAATGCAGAATTTGGAGTATATTTTGCTTTATGGATGAAATTTTAATGTAAAAGATGTACAGTTTTCCTCCTTTAGTATTAACTCTACCATTCTTTATAGCCACACAAGGGGTAATATAGTCGTTTTTAAGTAAAGCCTGAAAAGGATTTAGCTCAAGAAAGATGTATAATTTGTTTTTTGAGGTACGTCAAAGAAAATAGTTATTTGCACCCATTTAGTGTGGAGGAAAGCACTGAGAATGTTTTAAAGGAGTGAAATCCTTCAGCAAAAGGTTGAAGGCACGGTGGCACAGTGGTTAGCACTGCTGCCTCACAGCACCAGAGACCCAGGTTCAATTCCCGCTTCAGGTGACTCTCTGTGTAGAGTTTGCACATTCTCCCCGTGTCTGCTCCGATTTCCTCCCACAGTCCAAAAATGTGCAGGTTAGATGAATTGGCCATAGTGTTAGGTGAAGGGATAAATGTAAGGGAAAAGGTCTGGGTGGGTTGCGCTTCGACGGGTCGGTGTGCGCTTGTTGGGCCGAAGGGCCTGTTTCCACACTGTAAGTAATTTAATCTAATCAAAGCTTTGGGGACACGTGGATTATGCATCTGCAAGTTATATGTTGCTTTGGTTCTGTTCTCTGTACAATGGTGCAGCTCATCTGTGAGAAGTGGTCAGCTCAAGATTGGTCAAAGATGTAGAGTAGCCATTAGTAAATCAAAGGACCATTGGCAGTGGATGTGCTGCATCAGAGTTAGTTGCTTGGACATGATGAAAAAAAAATCTGTGTGATTGCTCAGCATCAGCAAGATGCCTGTCAGTAACTGAGGTGGGATAATTTATCCATGAAGATTTGCAGACACAGACACCACTGGCAGTGCTCCCCCTCAATAATCGTATCACAGGACAGGAAGCCAGAGAACTATAAACCGGTGAACCTGACATTGGTGGTGGGCAAGTTGTTGGAGGGAATCCTGAGTGACAAGATTTACACGTAGTTGGATAGGTAAGGACTGATTAGGGACAGTCAACGTGGCTTTGTGCATGGCAAATAATGTCTTACAAGCTTGAGCTTTTTGAAAAAGTGACATAGAGGATTAATGAGGGTAGAGCACTGGATGTGATCTATATGGACTGAAGTCCACATAGATCACATCCACTGCACTACCCTCATTAAGACATTCAACATGGTAGATTGGTTAGGAAAGTTAGGCCACATGAAATTCAGGGAAAATTAGCCTTTTGGATAAAGAACTGGTTCGAAGGTAGGAGACAGAAGGTGGTTGTGGAGGGTTGCTTTTCAGACAGGAAGTCTGTGACTAGTGGTGTGCTGCAAGGATTGGTGCTGGGTCCACTACTTTTCATCATTTATATAAATGATTTGGATGTGAACAAAGGAGGTATAGTTAGTAAGTTGCAGATGACATCAAAATTGGAGGTGTAGTGGCCAGTGAAGAAGATTACCTCAGAGTACAATAGGATCTTGATCAGATGGGCTGAGGAGTGGCAGATGGAGTTTAATTTAGATAAATGTGAGGTGCCAGCATTTGGAAAGGCAAATCATAGCAGGATTTATACACTTATTGGTAAGGGCCTGGGGAGTGTTGCTGACTAAAGAGACCTTGAAAGTGGAGTCTCAGGTAGATAGGATAGTGAAGAAGATATTTGGTATATTTTCCTTTATTGATCAAAGCATCAAATATAGGAGTCGGCTCATCATGTTGCAGTTGTACAGGACATTGGTTAGGCCACTTTTGCAATATTATGTGCCTGGTCTCCCTCATATTGGAAGGATGTTGTGAAACTTGAAAGAGTTCAGAACAGATTTACAAGGATGTTGCCAGGGTTGGGAGGTTTGATCTATAAGGAGCGGCTGAATAGGCTGGGGCTGTTTTCCTTGGAGCATTAGAGGCTGAGGGGTGACCTTATAGAGATTTATAAAATCATGCAGGGCATGGATATGATAAATTGACAAGGTCTTTTCCATGGAGTGGGTGAGTCCTGAACTAGACGACATAGGTTTCAGGTCAGAGGGGAGAGATTTAAAAGGGCCTACGGGTCAACCTTTTCATGGAAAAGGTGTTACGTGTATGGAAGAGCTGCCAGAGGAAGTGGTAGAGGTAGGTACAGTTACAACATTTAAAAGGCATCTGGATAGGTATATGAATAGGAAGGATTTAGAGAGATGTAGGCCAAGTGCTGGCAAATGGGACTAGATTAATTTAGGATAGTTGGTCGGCATGGACAAGTTTGACTGAAGGGTCTGTTTCCATGCTGTACATCTTTATGACCCTATGACAGCTTTTGGGGACATTGCTTAGTCTGTTGATCTGTCAGCCTGTGCTTGATTATAGGGCTTACTGTTGCCCCCTTTTATAAATTCAAAACAACTGCAAGTATCTTTGCAGTTATACTGATGTCAGTCACTTAATTGAGCAGTGGATCGGATTGGGTCAGATTTCCACATCTGAAGCACGTGTACACCCTTTTAGACTCTCTCAAGATAAACTGATTTGACACAGGCATTGTGAAGATTGCTTTGAAACATAAACAAGTTTACTTCAGTTGATAAATCACACAGAGCAATGAGGTTAATGAATCATTGTATTCATTTGATATAACTTCTGAACACAGTAAGACACAAAGGGGTTTTGCAAATATGCATTGTTTTGCCTCTGAGAGGAACAATCTCTCATCTTAACATTGAAATCACTATTCATCTACTTAACAAGAAGCAAACAAAAATGGTAATGAAAAAATATTTTAAAAAGAGATCTTGAACAATGAACCCCTCTTCCATAATGCAATCATTTAAATGCAATTCAGCAAGGATGAATAGTGGATCAAGATATGTAGCAAGAGACAAAGTGTATGACAGTTGCATTGTGTAGTCTTCCCAGTGCCAGCATGTTCTGAACTTGAGGACTATTGCTTTCTGTTTAAGAACTGAAGTACGTTGCAGCAGAAGTAAGTATTCAGAGGAGGAATCCCTCTGCATGCTGTACATAACAATGTTGTAAAGTTGTTTATAAAAATCACATTATGATTTAATTTCAGAAGAAAGAAACATTCCACTTTATTATTTGAATGATAAAAGAATTGCAACATATATTCAGTGTAATTGAATGTTACTGTCTTTTATATTTGACGTGAAAAATACATTATGACTGTGACATCAAAATTCATTTGCTGTTGCATAAGTGTGATGATTTATAACATGTTTCCCATTTCTGGCATGTATTTTCCATGGATCCAAATTTAATCTAATTTTAAAATCTATGCAAGCAGAAATACTGCACATCTGCTGAGGCAACACGGTAGCTGCATGGGAGTCAAAGAGATGTACAGCACCCAAACAGACCCTTCGGTCCAACTCATCCATGCCGACCAGATAGCCTAACCTAACCTAGTCTCATTTGCCAGCACATGGCCCATATTCCTCTAAACACTTTCTATTCATATACCCATGCAGATGGTGTAATTTTGAATGTTGTAATTGTACCAGCCTCCACTACTTCATCTAGCAGCTCATTCCGTACACGCACCACCCTCTGCGTGAAACAGTTGCCCCTTAGGTCCCTTTTATATCTTTCTGCTCTCACCCTAAACTTATGCCCTCTAGTTATGGACACCCCCCAACTTAGGGAAAAGACCTTGTCTATTTATCCTATCCATGCCACCCCTAATTGTCACTCCTGCTCAAGTATCTGCTGGAGGACATTTGATGAACTTGCTGTAAGTTCAATTGTTCTGAGGTTCTGTACCTGAATTATTTGTGAATGGCTGCATCCTGGAACTAGCAATACCACTAAGAGCTAAATGTTTGCTCTTGTACTCCTGCATCATGTAAAACTGTTCACATGAGACCCACATAGCCTGTTAGCAGTTGCAAACTGTCTTAATCCTGCCCTCATTGCTGCTGCTGTATGTTCTTCGCACAAACTGAATTCAGTCATGTTTACTGTAAAATCTTCTCCTGGTTAGGGTGTCAATTGGATGGAAGCAATTTATAATGTCTGAGAAAGCCTGCACCCTGTGATTATTAATAGCATCAAGCAACCCACAAGGCGTGTGGTTTGCAGACACTCATGTATAATCGTTTTGTACTATTCTCTCATTTAATCACCAACATCCATTTATGTTTGACTCTGTGTTTGACCAGTCACATCAAAAAAACATGCATTTAGTTAGTGCCTTTAAACTCAAACATCACCTTCTAAATATTGCATGGTGCTTCTATCTGAGCAATGCACAGTGCTGATGTTTATATCTGCATTTGCTGTAACACTGCTTGGTTGCTGACATTGCAGAGAAGCAGGATGAACTTTAATTTATATTTCACAATCAGTAAGAACTGAGTTCATAGACGTAAATTAGTTGCCCTGATAACATTGTGTCTTTATCTTTTTTGCATGTTCGGAAATGTTTTACCGACTTGCTGCCTTTTCTTCGTTGTTTATGACCCCGACTTCAATTGCTGTTGGATGGTTTCCCAGATTTTATCAATGACTGACAATATTACTTGCATACAACTCCAAAGCTTGTACCTTCATTGCATCTAAAGGTAATCATATATCTAACATGGTCCATGAATCTTGCTTTGTAATTTTGTTTTTGTAATTGGAATGTTTTACTAGAACATGTGAAATTCAGCTTTGTGTATCTTTACAACTCAACAAACAACTTGGATAAAAGATGTTGGCCTTCGTATGATTAACTGACAATTAACACCATTGAGAAATGTTAAAACAAGTGAAGAACAAGTGAAAGAGTTGGACTTGTTGGAAATTGGAAACATAATTAGAAACCACTTTAAACATTGGGTATGTGTGTAGAAAACAGGTGAACTCAGTTGTGCTAATTAGTGTTTTAAATTCAGGGATCTCGCAAGAGGAATTAGACCAGTATGTAGTGTTTGCAAGTTTTAATGTGTGTGGGTCCTTTCCTTTCTTCCTTCCTTTCAGGTTTAACTAGCTAATACTGCTCCTGGTATGTACCACACAGTATTATTGAAGGTAAGATAAACATTTAGAGACCTTTGGGATCTGTGATTTCTATCTTGTTAGTGAGCCCCGTTAAGGTAACTTTGTAATCATGGTTTGTGTTAAGGAGAAGACATAGGGCTGAATTTTTTTTTTGATCAGGTTGCATTGTCAAGTTTTTTTGGAGTTATTTTTGAAGCTGTGAGCCTCAGTGAGTTTTCTTGCTGTATCCTACCAAACTCTCCTCACTAATTATCTGCCTTGACCTTATGACATCTCTTGTGCCCCATCGTACCATGCAGTGTTCCTGCATGTCACTTAGTGGAATTCACTTGAAACACCAGCATTTCTTCCCTCCATTGCCATTTTTGAATGGCTGCCATGCATCTGGATGAATATGCTAACTTGGCATTGCCCCTCATCAACAGTGAAAAGGCACAGCAGAGGCAAAACCACACTGTCTGTAGTGCATGGCTGACATTCTGTCACAATTGTGTTCTCATTTTCTCAGCCAAGTTGTTGTTTAACCACCACATATTTTAACACATTTTATCTGTCCTTAGCTATATCAGATCTGAACACCCCCTCTCTAAATCAACAATACCCTGCCCCCAATACCCACTGCCCACTCTCATCTTGTCAGTGTCCAGTAGGGGAACATTACCACCTCCTTCATTGGCAGAGGTACAGAATACAGAAGTAGGGATATGATGATGAAACTGTACAGACACTGGTGAGGCTACAACTGGAATATTGTCTGCAGTTCTGGTCACCACATTACAGGAAAGATGTAATTGCTCTAGAGAGAGTGTAGACAAGACTTACGAATATGGTTGCCAGGGTAGAGAACTGTAGCTACAAGCAGAGATTGGAGAGGTTGGGGTTGTACTCTTTGGAAGAGAGAAGGCTGATGGGTGAACATTATTGAGATATATAAAATTGTGAGAGGTAGCAATAGAGTAGAAAGGAGGAACCTGTTTCCTGCTATACAGTGTGGCAAGGCAAAACATGGATGGTGTGCACATGCAAGTAGCATAAAATGAATGAAAGCTAAGAGAGCAAGCAAGCAGCCCTGAGATGCAGCCTGGTCTATATCATGAGCTGCGTGACTGTCTGTGCGTGCAGCGTATCTCAGTTGCAGCCATCTCAGTGCCGGTTACCACTGCACCAGGGAGTTCTGTGTCCCGAGATCAGCTTGCCATGTATCAGAGAGGTGCCACGATCATGATGGGTTGGCAACCAGTACCTGCCAATGTCTGCAGGTAACATATGTGTGGTTGGTATCCATGGATAATGCCCTGAGATGTTGTTGCCCTAAATCCAAATGGATTTCATTTGGAGCAAGCTGCTAGTTGACTCTGCCACATACATACTTTGATTTCTTTGTTGAGTTTTCCTGATGTTGTGCTGTTTGGTGAGTTTTTGTGTAGCTTGAGAGATATTATGACACATCTCTGGAACAGGTAGGAGTTGAACGGGGACTTGAATTACTATATTATTTATCCAGAAATTCAACTAATATTCTGGGGATCCAGGTTCAAATCCTGCCATGGGGGCATTTGAAATCTTCTTTTTTTAAAAAAAGGTCTGAAATTAAGAATCCACTATTGACCAGGAACCCATTGTTGATAGTCAGGAAAAACCTATCTGGTTCACTAAAGTCCTTCAGGGAAGGAAATCTACCATCTTTACCTGGTCTCGCCTGCATGTGACTCCAGACCCACCGCAATGTGGTTGACTCTCAACTGCCCTCTGAAATGGCCTGGCAAGCCACTCAGTTGTATCAATCACTACGAAATCTGAAAGAAATGAAACCTAACGGACCACATGGCATTGTCTTTCCCAGTGCCTAGGTCAATGATAGAAACAGCCCAGTCAACCCTGCAAAGAGCTCCTTTGTAATATCTGGGGGCTTAATGCCAAAATTTGGAGAGCTGTCACACAGAGTAGTCAAGCAACAGCATGACCTAGTCATACTGATGGAATTGTACCTTGCAGACAATGACCCAGACACCAGCATCACCATCACTGTCCCTGCATATGTTTTGTTCCATCAGCAGGACAGACCCAGCAGAGATAGTATACAGTTGGCAGGGAGTTGCCCTAGAAGTCCTCAACATTGACTCTGGACCCCATGAAGTCTTATAGGCAAAGAAACCTGCTGCTGATTACCACATACCATCTTCCATTGGCTGGTTAATTGATACTCCTCCAAGTTGAAAAGCGCTTACAGAAAGCACTACGGGTGGCAAGCATACAAAATGTAGACTGGCTGGGGGATCTCAGTGTCCACCACCAAGAGTGGCTTGACAGCAGTACTACTGATTGAGTTAGTCTGGCCTTAAAGGACATAGCTGCTAGACTGGGTCTGCAGCAAATGATGAGGGCACCAGCAAGAGGGAAAAACATACTTAATCTCAACCTTACCAATCTGCTCGCTGCAGATGTGTCTGTCCACGACAGTATCGGTAAGAGTGACCACCACACAGTCCTAGTGGAGACAAAGTCCTGCCTTCACAATGAGAATGCCCTCCAACATGTGCAGCACTAGAATTGGCTGTAAGTATATGTTACTGATTTAAATGGGTTGTCAGTATTTTGATGTTCTTAAAAACATATAGACATTGATTTTCGACCTCAAATGCTCTAAAGCTATGAGTTGTCTAAGCAACTGAGGGTTGTTTAATTACCTTAACTAGGCCTTGTTATTTTCCTCTTGTATCTTAGTGACATTCAAACTAAAAGCTGATTAGTTTTATTTTTCTGCTGTGACAAGATATGCCTTTAGAGGGTTTTGTTCTATCTGTTCCTCTGGTAGAGAGGTGTTGTAAACCAGGTGACAAGGCATCTGCATGGAAAATAGATTAGATTCATTTACTTAGTGTGGAAACAGGCCCTTCGGCCCAACAAGTCCACACCGACTGGCCAAACGCAACCCACCCATACCCCTACATTTACCCCTTACCTAACACTACGGGCAATTCAGCATGGACAATTCACCTGACCTGCACATCTTTGGACTGTGGGAGGAACCCGGAGCACCTGGAGGAAACCCACGCAGACACGGGGAGAACGTGCAAACTCCACACAGTCAGTCGCCAGAGGTGGGAATTGAACCCGGGTTTCTGGCGCTGTGAGGCAGCAGTGCTAACCACTGTGCCACCGTGCCACCCACAAAGAGCTCACCCATAGAGTAAATAGCTTTGAGCTTTTAATTTAAAAAAGAGACAAAAGAAGCCATGAGTGGGTGGAGTAAGCCTTACAAAGACCCAGGGTTTTAGTTTAGCTTTCAGTTGTTGAAGTTGAGGTTTCCGGAGTTGAAGCTTCCAAAAAATGTGTTGTTTAAAATGATGCAGACAGATGCACAAATGTAGTGCTGCCTATTGCTTTCTATGAATCTGCAATGCTGTACAGCAGTGAGTGAGGAGCTGCTGCATGCATTCACAGCTTAGCATGGAAAGCCAGCCTGCACCTCTTAAAGGCATTGTGCATTCTGATTACAGCTTGGGCCGAAACAGTTTGAACCATATTTGAAGACCTTCAGGAACATACAAAATTGATGCAAGTCACAAGAGAGTGCTCACATATATTTAGATGCTGTGCTTGAGTTGTAGCTTGGGAGAGAGATTCCCTTCCCCCAGATGTTCAGAAGCCTTCCAGAAAGCAGACCATCAGGTGCGCAAGGACTTTTTCAGAGCAGCCAAGGCAAATTGAATTGTTTCAGCACACTATATTAATTTGGTCAAATGGAGCACAGATCTCAGGAATGCTGATATTTGGTGGAGATGCTGCAAGGAGTCATCAGACTGGTATAGAGTGGCCTTGGAGTGACATTCTCACTGTGCAGTCACCCTCTGGTTGATGTGAGAGCTGAAAGATGGAGCAGTGAATTAGCACTGGATGAACAAAACATAACTGCTACAGGATTGTGAAATTCTGGATGGTTATGCAATAACTGCACTTTGAGTGAATGGTAGCCTTTTGAAGTTGTTCTCGCTGCCTTTGAGAAGGTGCTGATGAGCTGTGTTGTTGAACTGCTGCAGTCCATGTGCTGTAGGTAGACCCACAATGCCATTAGGGAGGGAGTTTAAGATTTTGCTGTCTGGCAAAGCCATGTACATGCTGCATGTAGAAAGAAGATTAATTATGACCTCTCTTCATATGCAGTTATGGGTGACGAATTGCAACATGTTTACTTTGTCATCTATTCCAGTCGAGAAGGATCTAGTAGCAAAAATGTTCAGGGCAGTGACTACCTTGACTGCCGTTGGCAGTGCCATCGTCACCCTGGTTAGCAGCAGGGGCACTTTTTTGTGATCACTTTCTTGGTGAATCACATTTGTTGAACACACAGGCCTCTGGCTTAAACATACAAAGGAGAAGTGTTAATGAAGGCCCCTTGCTGAGACACCCGCATCCCTGTCCTCTGTGATCTTGCTGCCTCTGTTCCATCTCCTTGGGGGCTGTAGCCTAAAGGAGAACTGCAGCTATTTCCCCTTTTGACTTGAAGCAGAGAGTATACTTGGTCTCCGTGCAGCAAGAGACAATATCTTCTCAACTTTCAGCACTTTAGACTTAACAATTTTTCAGATCTCTTTTACCAATCACTACTTCTACAGACTGGGTAAGAACCAATCGGTAGTAATAAGGAACTGCAGGTAGAAGTTGACCCCTTTTAATTTGTGGATCCCTGTACCACTGAATGCACTTGTGTATTAAAGTGAGGAGGTTAACTAGGAGACTGGGGGTTGAAATAGAAGATGAGACAAATTAGCCTTTAGTTAGAGGGTACTGTTATGATCTGCCTACTTAGGCATATCCATAGAATATCCACACTATCAATGTGTTATTAACACAGGCTGTTCTAAAAGTTATTATGAGTGCAGTGACCCCTCTTCACCTTAGTCTGCTAAGGTACCACCAAAATGACCAGCATTATAGTGCTGGACTTTGTGGTGTAAATTTTAAGGATGCTTTTAAAGGAGAAATAAGATAAAGAGCTGGATACCTTTAGCATATAAGAAATTGGAGCAAGAATAAGCCAATAAAACCCCTTAAGCCTGCTTTGTCATTCAACATAACCATGGCTGATCTAGAAAATCTATCGGACTCCTCTTTAAATATTTTCAGTAATCTAGTCTATAAAGGTCTCTCGGGTGAAGAAATTCCCTTCCCTCAATTTAAATGTGTCCCTTTATTCTCTCAATTTTCTTAATGAATTTTAAATTTTAATGTTACACCCATGTGCATAATTACATCAGGTACACAAGGATTTGTCAGCAAATGAAGACTGCCACTGATGGAATACTAGTGTAAAATTTGACAACCGCAGTCATTAACCGGTTTTATATACTGACGGACAGGAAATTTGCAAGTATGAAGGCAAAGCAGACAAAATAACATCATTATAAATGATCAAGACAAAAAGGTCTCTTTATTTAAGCCTTCACTCAGTAATAAAACATATAAAGCTGAAAAAGGAAAATATTACACTTTGAAAGTAACTTGTTCAGGGTCACACTCCAGTCTGTCAGTAATCAAATGATCCAATTGAGATCAGTAGAAAGCGACTGAGTCTTTAAAACAAATGCATTAGAAAATAGTGCCCAATATTGAATATATCTAGCCTTAATGAATTGGATTAAAGAACATTATTATGTTCTTCATTTATTTGTAAAATTAGTTTATAGACTTCTGTCTTTATGTATTTAAATTGTTCTAGTAATCTAGAACACTCAGCCTATTGTGCCCTGTTCCAATACCAGAGGTTAAACAAGTGCAGTCAACTGAACTCATTAAGATATAAAATTATGTCCTTGAGAGAATAATCAGTAATTCAAAATTTAAAAAAAACTAATTAGTCATTTTGTTATTTGAATGGAGTCTCTCCTCCCAAAACTACTGTAGGATTGAGATTGCCTTACACATGAATACTGTTCAGAGTTGGAGTGTTTTCCAGTATGCTATTATCAGTTTTAGGATCATTTACAGCTTTTTGATATAAATGAATATAAAACCAATTAATTAAAACACATCCACATTTTTAAACGCTTAACTACATTTCACATTTCATGTACACCTATAAACAGCAGCATAAAGAAATGAAAATAATAAAATACATATAAAATGAATACATAATCGTTGATAACACCATTACTTATGTTTTTCATTATTTCATAAGGTTTTAGCATCGCTGGAAAGGCTAGCATTTGTTTCTCATCACTAACTACCCTTGAAGTTTCTGGTGAATCATTCTCTCACTCAACATGAATTTCAGTATTGAAGTTCACCACAGTGCTGTCAGAGGAGGATTTTGATCCAGCAAGTATGAAGAAATAGTACAAGTCAAGATAGTATGCGGCTTGAGGATAAACTTCAAGACAAGTGATATTCCAATTACTCCAGCAGCTCTTGCCCTTCTAGGTGAATAAGGACTTGGATTTGAAAGTTGCTCTTGAATCAGCCAGGGTAAGTTGTTGCAGAGTTTGTAGAGGAGACATACTGCTGCCACAATACACCAGTGATGGAGGGACTCAATTTGTGGATGGTGTGTCAATCAAACAGGCCATTTTCCTGAATGGATTCAAGCTTCTGAGTGTTAAAACTGCACCCATTCAGTCAAGTGGGAATTATTCCATCGTACTCATTAGTTGCAGTTTGGAGGTGATTGATGGGCTTTTGGGAGTAAGGAGTTAGGTTACTCATCATGAAGTACCCACCCTGTTCTTGTAATCTCTGCACTCATGTAAAATTTCAGTTAAGTGTTTAATCATTGGGGACCCTAAGATGTTGATGGTCAGCTTTGATGAGAAAGATGTCAAAGATGATCAGTGCTTGCATTCATGCAGTGTGAATGTTACTTACTGCTTATCAATCCAACCCTGTTATATTGCCAAGATCTTGCTGATGTGGGCACAGACCTTTACCAACTGGGGATTCGCAAATGGAACTGAACATTACCCAATCATCAGCATTTGATTTTATAGTGGAGGGAATGTCATTAATGAAGAAAATAAAGCTAGCTGGGTCAATAAATGTTTCCTGAGAAACACATGTAGCAAAGTTCTAGTGGCAAAGTCTTGCAGAATGGTTACAGCACATTTTGGTCTGTCAAACCTGTGATGGGTCTTTTGCCCGAAATGTCGATTTTGCTGCTCGTCGGATGCTGCCTGAATTGCTGTGCTTTTCCAGCACCACTGATCCAGAATCTGGTTTCCAGCATCTGCAGTCATTGTTTTTACCTCTATCTTCTGTTAGTGCCAGCCCTTCCATTTCTCCATAGCACAATAGTTATTTTCCCCCCATGTGTTTATCAGATTCTTTTTTGATAGCCATGGTTGATTTCCCCCTCAGGCTGTGGATTCCAGATCCTAACCACTTGTGCATCAAGAAGTTTTCCTTCATGCTCCCTTTTGATTCTTTTCTCAATCACATTAAATGTATGTCCTCTTGGTCTTGACTCTTCTGCCAGTGTGAACAGTCTACCACAGGCCCTTGATGATTTTTAACCCTTCCATTGAATCTCCTCTCAACGTTCTCTTTTCGAAAGAGAACATCACCAACTTCTCCCAACTGTTGATGTAACTGATATCCCTCATCTGTGGCACTATTCCTATAAAATTTTCTGCACCTTCTCTACAGCTTTCACATTTTTTCAGATATGCCAGAATTAGACACACTAACCTAGCTGAGGTCAAAACAGCATTTTTATAAGGGTTCACTAACTTCCTAACTTATAACATCATTTATAATGTCCAGAATCCTGTAAATCTCTTTTTCAAAAATTACTTTCTCAGTCTCTCCAAAACTTTCAATGATGCACACACATACCCTGAGGTCTCCGTTCCTACATAATGTTTAAAAATGTTGCCTTTCATAATTCTTTCTATCAAAATGAATTACTTCACTGCATTGTTTCATCTTTCCATTCCACCATACGCTCATGTCCACTTGAATTTATCACTTTCCTTCTCAAATTTCACAAGTCATCTATAAATTTTGAAATTGTGATCTGTACACACAAATCTAGAGTCATTGATATACATCAAGAAAAGGAGTGGTCCAAGTACCAGCCCTAGAGAACCACACTACTCTCCAGTCTGAAAAGCAATTATTCACCAGTACACTTAACTTCCTCTTCCTCAATTAACTTTGTATCCATTCTGCCACTATTTCTGTGTCCCTTTTGTTCATCAGATATTGACTTTGTTGGTAAGGCATTCTATTACTTCATGAAAAACTCAAGAAAATTAACACAATTTCCCCTGAACAAATCTGTTTTCCTTTTCCTCAATTATTCATATTTGTGCAAGTGATGGATGTTGGCATCTAAGAACTGTCTAATAATCATCATATATGCTAGGTGTGATCAGGGAAGAAATTTTCCTCTTCTCCCCATCCCCGACATTATCCTGATTGATGGGTAAATGTCTACATTACATTAGGCCCCATGGCTAATGTCATGGCTTGTTCTGGGGCACAGGTCTTCATCACTGTGGCCAGAGTGTTGTCACAGCCACAATATTTGCTACATCCAGTGTACTCAATTGTTTCTTGATATGAATTAAATTGGCTGAAGACTGGCATCTCTCATGATGGGTACCTTCTGATAACGTAGAGATGGATCATTCATTTGCAGTTCTGGGGGATGGGTGCAAATGTTGTCACACTTGTTTTTCTTGGGTTGGCTTCTTCATTAAGATTTGTCGTTTAATTGTCTGCTCCCATTCATGACTGGATGTAGCAGAACTGCAGTGCTCTGGCCTGATCTATTTTGGTGTGATGGCTGAGTTTGTGTCAAATTTATTTACAATATAACTATCATTTGTATAAAAGTGTAGCATGCATTACATCTAAAATTGTTTTACCAATTTAAATCAATAATTACAATGCCAATGTAAATAGGTGTTTCTGTAATCTGAAGGAATAATTGTGCATTGATCACCGGTCTTTAATTGGTAGACTACTTTAATTGGGAACTTGTGCATGGGATTTTGCACCTTAATTGACAAAATGAGTCCCTTGCTGATTGAGCTGAGAAACATTCATTGATTTCCACAATTGCATAATATATTCAGATTCATGCCTTGTGGGTAAATGGAACTGTTGTTATATTTTAATGTCGTATTGCTAAGTATTTTTAAAATCCAACTTTAAAAACGTTTTGAAGAAAATTTGTTTCAGTTAAGGAGTTCTTGCAATTCCTGTGAAAAGTGGAATGCTATACTTTTAACCACCACAAATATAAAGACAAATTAATTCAGACTTAAGTATTTTTCTTTTATAATGTATATTTGAACAGGTTGTTAATTCTTCTTTTATAATATATTGCATCTAAGATAAAGTAATCAGACACAAACCACAAAGGAACATAAGCATGCCTGGCACTTAGAGTCCATAACCTGGGGACACTATTGTGTAAGCTAGACATGAACATCCCCAGCCAGTAGTGGCATTGAACTTGTTCTATTGATGTCATTCTGCACCACATTTTAGTTAGCTAGCATTTGAACAAATTAATCCACACTGCCTATATGTTTTGTACTCAATTTTACTTATGCATGCAGTCCACATTCACTATTTTTCCAGCCTACCTTTAATATTAAACTTCTTCTATCATTTGACTTGATGGACAAATAGAATCTCTCTCTCTCTCTCACTCTCTAATTGCCATTGTAGAAATGGGGAGGGGTTGGTAAAGCAGACCTAGAATCATAATGATATCCCGACACCAAATCCCCAGCTGTTTTGATCAGTAGTTACTGTGTTCACAGTTGTGGTCAGTTTGCTCATCTTCCCTGCTGTCTTTGCTCATCTACAGCCTACAAGAATCTTGAACCTGTTGGACAAGTATATGCTGGGATCTTGCAGGCCTACCTACCTCATTTGTAATCAAACCTTCTTACCTCACAGGAAGGATGGGACCAATCGGGGATGAAAAAGAAAATCTATACATGGAAGAAAGAATATGATTGAGGTACTACATGAGTGCTTTGAACCTGTCTTTACCAAGTAAGACGTTGCTGAAGTTATCATAGCGGAAGAGGTGAGAGCTGAAACTCTGGATGGGCTAAAGATTGAGAAGGAAGAGGATTTGAAAGGTTGGCTGTACTTTTAGTTTGAAAGTCACCAGGTATGGATGGAATGCACCATCAGCTATTATGGAAAAGAAGGAATTTGGGAAGCCCCTGGCAAGGATTGGAGAATTACAAACACCCTTCATCAAACTACAGGTTAGTTAGTTTAATCTCAGTGCTGGATATAGTTTTAGAAATAATAGACCAGAATAAATTAAGTCACTTAGATGCATGTGGATTGATTGCAGAAAGCCAACATTGATTTGTCAAAGGTATATCTTTTGAGGAGAAATTCAATTTGAAGAATGTTAACTGGCTGGATGTAAAACTCCGTGCCTCAATAAGAAGCAAGTCCACCATTAAAGTTAGCAGCTGAGTGGAGGACAATGTGCCTTTATTAACAGTAGTGGGGCCTTGGTTAACACTTCCACTACTAGTACTCGCCAAAATCAAAACACTAGAAAAACAATTGGAACTAGAGTAGGCCCCTTCAGCCTGCTCTGCATTCAGTAGGAATCATGGCTGATCTTGCTACGACATGGGGTCAACCCTCCTGCTTAATTTAAAACCAGCAACAAAGATTTATCTCGTGCAGTAATCTGTAAATAATATTCAAGTGGCCAAGAACTATTTTTAAGGTAAAAATTAACAAATTTATTTCTTAAAGTAGAACAGAGAATAATTAACTAACACCTAATTTACAAATCCTTACTCTAAGCTATCTTTTGCCTTCCCTTCTATGATACTAGTCTGATAACACACCCGATTATGATTTACAGAACAAAAGGTCTTATCTCAAAACCAGGCAGCTTTCATTCTTCTCGGTATTTTGGTCGTCTTTTCTCCTTCTTGGGGATCCTGCTTCACAGGTTACTGATTGATAAAGGTACCTTTTTTAAGAGAGCAATTTTCTGTGCAGATGTTATTGGCTTGGTAGTTCTCTTATTTTTTTGGGGGGTATAATTTAAACTCCTTGGCCTAATTCGAATGTGTTTTGTCGTTTCCAGGCAACCAGTTAATCAAATTCTTTCACCTAAAAGAGAACTCCTTATCCCCACTTGCTGTTTCCCACCTATTATACATCCATGCAAATATATAACCTCTGATATCATGACTTCACTGGAGATGCAATAAGGGAATAGGAAAATTCTAGAACGGTTTTATGGGACACTTTGTATAAAGGGTACAATTTAGAGCAGAAGAAACTGAAAGCATGTATGCACAGATCATTTGAAGGTTGCAGGGTAGGTTGGTAGAATTCAATATAAAAAATATGATCCTGCACTCCATAAACTACAAGTGCAAGGACACGGTGTTAAGCCTGCATACAAAAACATTGACTCAGTCTCAACTGCCACAATGTTCATTTTTGGGCATGACACTTTCAAAAGGATGTGAAGATATTAAAGAAGTTGCATAAAAGGAGATTTGATACCTCAATTTAAAACAAGGGACAGCATTTGACTAGGGAATACTGTTCCTATGGTGGAAGGACTGAAAATGAAGGTGATAAACAACAACATGGGAAAAATCTTTCATGCAGTGTATGTTTCAAGTCTGGAAAGTAATGCATCCATTGGTAGCAACTATTGTTATACATCACATTGTAAGGGAGGCAGATTGAGTTGCAATAGATTTGAAATAGAGAGCTGGGCCATTATCAAGGCGGGGCAGAGGGTGGAATGGAATTAGGGTAAATTGCTCGTCAAGAGTTAGCATAGACACAATGGACTGAATAGTTTCTAATGTAAAGTCGCCATACTCCCAGAGGACCATAGAACTGCTTTGTCATCAGAGAGACATGACTGGTGGTGGTTCAACCTGAGGGTCACTATGCCTCAGGCAAGGGACAAGCTTAAGATGATGGGATCCTCATAGTGACCTCAGTCAGAATGGGAACTGAACTTGTGCTGTTAGCTTCTTCGCTCACCAGACATCTGGTCAACTTAACTGGCCCTCCACCCAAAGTAACAATTCTGTGATGATTTGGGGTGGCACGGTGGCTCAGTGGTCAGTACTGCTGCCTCATAGCACCAGGGACCCAGGTTCGATTCCAGTGGCAGGTGACTGTCTGTCTGTGTTTGCACATCCTCTGTGTGGGTCCCCCCCACCCCGTGCTCCGGTTTCCTCCCACAATCCAAAGATGTGCAAGTCAGGTGAATTGACCAAAATGTTCAGGGATGTGTAGGTTAGGTGCATTAGTCAGGGGAAATGTAGGGGAATGGGTCTGGGTGGGTTACCCTTTGGAGGAATAGTGTGGACTTGTTGGGCCAAATGGCCTGTATCCACACTGTAGGGAGTCTGTGATTCTATATTTGCTTCCTCCATCCTCTCTCATTCTTGATCTTCTTATAGTAATGGTCAGAGAGCAACTTGATGTAAGATCCATTTAATAAACTAGCTGCAAGGAGGAATAAACAGATGGTTTGGAACAACTTCCCCTTTGGGGAAGTGCCTGCTTCTGTTTCATACCTCGCATGACAGTTTGTGGAAGGCTGCCAATATACTGGATGGCACAATAGTTCAAATATCAAAATGTTGTCGAGGCTTTGGTAGATTTTGTTTCCAAAATCCCTCAAAGTTGGGTAACATTTCCTATTACATGAAATTAAGGGACATATTTTTGCAATGTTCAATTTCTACACCCAGTAAAACCACACTGAACAAATGGAGGAACCTGTCATCATTTAGGGTCTTTTATCCAAGTTACCTTTTTATTAAACTTCCATAAAATCTTTAAAATATTTTCCAGTGTGATAGGCAAGGTTTCCATTTGAAGACTACTCTCCTGCTCGGCTTTAAGGAAAAATTTTTAAGTCCCAGTCTTAAGGGCCTGACATAGCCCACTCTATCAAGTAACCACTTCAATTTCTAGAAAATATAGGACTCTCTCTTAGAAATGAACAGAATTTGATAAGCACCATAAATGAAGCTTTTTAAAATAATATTGTGGATGATATTTTTTCCAATATTTGCATTAACACAAACAGAAACTCTTTAATAAATTTACCCCATTCCATTGGCTCTCTGATCTGACAATGGCTCCCTCCTGGGACAATGTTCGTGTTGCTTCCCTATGAATAAATATTATGTTCTTTGAGAATGACTGCCTATTGTATGGGATTTGTGGATTTACATTTCCATTTTGACATTTTAATGGCACAGAGTAGAAAATTTTACCAATAATTAATTCAGATTGACAGTTGTTATCATTGCAGCACTGTCTGCAAAGACATGCTGAAAATATAACATCTGTGAATCTTTCATGTAGCGATTTAAGGAATATTCTATAGCATCGCTACCTATTATGACATTCATCTTTAATGCAACTTTCTGAACAAATGTGGTTATATTTTGAAATCATTTGTATTTTGGTTAACTTTAACTTTCACCAACAGATGCAAGATCCATGTTTCCACGTCACCCATTTTAAACTAATACAAAAGCTATTTATGTGGGGTGCAGAACAACAGCTGATCCTCAACATTCAGATTAGTGCCTGATGGCAAAAGTAAAACTCTATTTTTGTTTTCACCATTGCAGTGATTTTGTCTTTTTTAAAATTAGCCTGTCTGTCATGCAAAGAAAAGAAACCTGCATTCACGTAGCCCCTTTCAAGCCCTTCAGCATCAAGATGATATTTTAAATTTGTTCTCTACTGATTTATATATATTTTAGTTAAAATGCTTTGATTAAAATATAAAAAGGGGGAAGAACTATAAACAATAAAGACAGGATTCAGTGACATTAAATAGAATGTTCTTTATTGGTTGAAACATTGTGATGTGTCATGTAGTAGTCAGTTTTCTCATCACCAATGCAATGATAAACCTTGAACACTACAACTCGATCACTCAGTTAACAACGTGGATAAGTGCTCACTGAGTGGGCTGATCCTTACTAAAAAAAGAAATGGGACAGCATTTTTGTTACTCACAGGTATATAATAGTTTAATTGAAGATAGTGATGTGCTAATGGCTTCCACCAGCAGCATTGCTGGGATCCTCATGTGAATACAGTACAGTAATAATGCAATTCAAATATGGTTTGTCTCACAGTTCCATTAAGCAGTTAAACATAAACCCTGAAGTTTGACTGCACTACTCCATACAGAGGATACAAAACCCAACAATAGATAATACAGTACATAAAATAGTATTTGTTCAAAATAAAACACAAACTTTGATTACACTGGGGCTGCTGATGTCCAAATATTTAACAATACCTTTCAGTCTGTTCAATTTACCACAAGTATAAAAAATGAAAATGAAAATCATGTGTACTTCTGAATGATTGGTTATTGGGTGAACTTTGCCTCTAAACTGGAATTGCACTTAAAGGATATTTACACACCACATCCAGTTAAAAACAAACTTTTACATGAACATAAATGCATGGCTGGAAACAAAGCAGTATAACAAGAGTGAAATTTTCAGTGGTTTGATCATTTGCAGGTATTTTTAGACAACTCAGATTATCATCTAGCCCAGCTATGAAGAAAGAAACTTTCAATATTTAAAAGCATGCACAATCCTTGAGCTACCATCAGAAAAGTATTGAGATTATGAGCAGACAAAAAAAGAATTTCCCAAAGGCATCTAATTTTCAAAAGAGTTCAAGAACAGATATACACCAGGTTTAATGAGTACTGTGTTAATGTGGTACATGTGTATATAAGAATGAGGTAGCTCAATTGCAAAAGAATCACACACACAATCATGACCACTCAGACCATATTCCCTTTGTTTACAATTTTTTTTTCAAGTTTGTTCTCTTTCTTCCCCCACGTCTCACCACAAAAGAATGACATATTTTGTAATAAAATGTCAATCATCAAACCTCTGTACCATCTTGCAAATTATTCTGAAGCTTAACATTGAGGTTTACCTGTTTAACCTTGACACCCTTTACCCGAATGATATCATTTTTATTTAATATGTTGATATTCTTCTCTGTGTAGTGCTTGCCATTTAAGTTCTTTTCCAATCTATTCAGTGCTTTGTTGCAAATTTCAACTTTTGTGTTCAGTGGATATTCCTCTGGAATCTCCTTAGGTAATTTCTTATGTTTACACTTTCTTGCTAAAAAACAAGCAGTAATGAGAAACAGAAGTAGCAGCATGATGGCAGCGACAGCACCTCCGATTGATGCTTCTTTGTGTGAGGTCAATGCCACAGCCTCAGACTCCAGCCTCAAGTTCTTCATGTTTGTGCCATTCTTGACCTGATCATTCTCATTGTCATAAATCAAAGAGTTATCAAGTGTTAACTTGCCATTCTTGTCCACCAGGTCTCGCCTTCGGCGTGAGAATCGATAATTAAGTGAACGTTGAACCCGTGGTCCAGAAAGGGATTCTGGACCAATAATGTAAATGACTTGCAAATACCATTGATGGCCAGCTTCAACCTAAAAGAAGTAACAAAGTCATATAGTAATAGAAAACATATAATCAAGACGTAACTAAGACCTGGCAATGTCAATCTTTATCAAGTGAGATGCTAACCATATCCATTAGATATTCAATGACACTGCCATTGCTGATTCCCATTCCATCAACACTCTGAGACTTACCCGTACCCCTGTACAAATACAGTGCTACAACAGCAGGAATACTGCAGGAAGTATCTCACTTCATTACTTCCCAAAGCATATGCATTATCTCGAGGGCACAAATCAGAGTAAACCCCACTTGTCTGTCTGAGTGCAACAATACTCAAAGCAGCTTGACACAATTCAGAATAAAACAGTTTTGTTTTACAAACATCGGAATTAGGAGCAGGAATAACATTTGACATAAGCTTGCTTTGCCACCAGGTAATGTCATAGTTGATCTGATTGTGGCCTCTAATTAGTGTCTACTTCGAAACCCATCGATTTGTTTGCCATTTAAGAATTTATTTAACTCAACATTAAACATATTCAATAACTTTGTCTCCTCTGCTTCCTAGCGAAGTCTATTCCAGAAACTAATGACCATTCGAGTAAAATAGAATCACATCTCCATCTTACATAGGAGACTCATTATTTTCAAACAGTGTCCCCTAGTTCTAGTTCCTACCACAGGAAAAGCATCCACCCTGTGAATCGCCCCAACTAGGATTACATCTATTTCAGTAGGATCATCTCTCATTCTCTTTTCTCCCTTTTGTTCCTTTATGGGATGTTGGTGTCAATGGCAACACACCCTATAGCTCTTGAATGGATTGGTTTGCTAGGGCATTTCATAAGGCTGTTAGAAGTCAACCTTATTCCTATTGGTCTAGAGTCATATGGAAATCAAAGCAAGGTAGGATGGCTGATTTCATTTGCTAAAGGGCATTACAGTATTCAATGATGGTTTTATTGGACCGAAGGGTCTGTACAACTCAATGACTCTATCACTGAGACTAGCTTTCAATGCCACATAATTTAATTAAATTTAAACTGCACCCACTGTCATGGTGGTATTTGGAACTGTGAGATTAATACTACGGTACTGTTTGGATCTATGGCTACATCTTCAGGAGCAGAGCCGAGCGGAGAGCAGTCTGGGAAAGTAAGTGGTATATAAACTTACCGCGTGGACTTGGGGTCTTTACTTTGGGAGAGGGGCTGAGTAGAGAGCATTCTGGGAAGGTGGGTGATTCTGTTGCTGAATCTGAATGGGAAACTGAAAGGTGATGTCACAGGAGGGCTGTGATTATTGGCTAATAAGGGCCTGCTAAATTGGAATCTGTGCTAAATTGAATCTTGCTAATTTATTGATTACAACTTGCATAAGCAGAGATACAAAAACAGTTAAAATAAACACAAATTCAAAACTAATTAAATAAAATAAGAATGGAGGGTCAGATAATGTGTTATTTCTGTGTGATGTGGGAGCTGTGGACGTCACTGTGGTTCCCAGTGATCATGTCTGCAATAAATGTTTGTTGCTGGAAGAACTGTGGCTCAGAGTTGAGGAGTTGCAGTCTGAGCTTCAAACATTGCGACACATCAGGGATGGGGAGAGTTACCTGGATGCTGTGTTTGAGGAGACAATCACAACCATTAGAATAGCTTACAAATTTGGCAAGTGGTCATGAACAACAGATTGTGGCTGTGAGTGAAACGGTCAAGGAGTCCAATGGTGGAGTTGCAGGAGGTTCAGCCCTTATCCTTGTCCAACTGGTTCAAGAGTATTGCTCCTTATGTGGATGGAGATGGAGGTTGCAGGGAGGATGAGCCGACTGACCATAGCACCATGGTATAGGGAGCCGTTCATGTGGGGAGAGATTGTTGTAATTGGGTCAGTAGAGTTAGGGGCATTGACACTGTTCGCTGTGACCAGGCTCAAGAGTCTTGAAGGTTGTGCTGCCTGCCTGGTGCTTGGGTTTGGGATATCTCTTCTGGGCTGCAGAGGAACTTAGAGTGGGAGGATAAACATGCAGTGGTTGTGGTCTACATAGGTACCAAAGACATAGATAAAACTAGGGCAGAATTTCTGCTAAGGAAGTATAAACAGCTAGGAGCTAAATTAAAAAGCAGAACAAAAAAGGTAATAATCGTTGGATTACTACCTGAGCCATGAGCTAATTGGCACAGGATCAATAAAATTAAGTAGGTAAATGTGTGGCTCAAAGATTGGTGTGGGAGAAATGGATTCAAATCCATGGGACACTGGCACCAGTACTGGAGAAGAAGGGATCTGTTCCAATGGGATGCTCCTCATGTGAATTGTGCTGGGATCTGAGTCCTAGAGAATTGCATAACTAGGGCTGGAGACAGGGCTTTAAACTAAATGGGGCGGGGGTTCAGTTATAGGGGAATTTAGAAAACTCGAATTAAAAGGTAAGAGTGCAGAACTTGGGAGAGGTCATTAAAATCTCCAGCACAGACACAAATAGGACAGAGTATCTGGAAAGCTTTAGCAATCAAACTTCAAGCTCACTGGACAAATGAATGATATTGAGAAGAGGGACAATCAATACAAGACTCAAGGTGTTATGTCTTAATGCATATAAGGAATAGGATAAATCAGCTTGGTATGACGAGGTGGGCAGCATGGAGACGTGGCTGCAAGAGGATCTGGATTGGAAATATTCAAGGATATAGATCCTATCAAAAGGATAGGCAGGTGGGCAGAGGGGGTGGGGTTGCTCTATTAGCAAGAAATAAATTTAAATCAGATGGTGTAGAATCTGTGAGTTGAACTAAGGAACCACAAAGGTAATAAAAGCATAATTGGAGTTATGTATATGCCTCCAAACAGTAGTCAGGAGCTGGGGCGCAAGTTACACCAGGAGATAGAAAAGATGTGTAGGAAAGACAAAGTTACAGTGATCATGGAGGATTTCAATATGCAGGTGAACTGGGAAAATCAGGTTGGTAGTGATTTGTGGAATGTCTACAAGATGGCTTTTTGCAGCAGCTTGTGATGGAGGCCACTAGGGAACTGGCAATTCTGGATTTAGTGTTGTGCAACTTGATAAGGGAGCTTATGGTGAAGGAACTCTTACGATGCAGTGATCATAACATGATCAAATTTACTTTGCAGTTTGAGAGAGAGAAGACAGAACCAGAGGTAACAATATTTCAGCTGAATAAAGGCAACTACAGAGGCATGAGGGAGGAGCTGGGTAGAATTGACTGGGCGAAGAGCCGAGCAGGAAAGACAGTGGAACGCCAATGGCAGGGCTTTCTGGGAGTAATTCAATAGACAATAGGTGCAGGAGTAGGCCATTCAGCCCTTCGAACTTGCACCGCCATTCAAAATGATCATGGCTGATCATTCCTAATCAGTATCCTGTTCCAGCCTTATCTCCATAACCCTTGATTCCACTATCTTTGAGAGCTCTATCCAACTCTTTCTTAAATGAATCCAGAGACTGGGCCTCCACTGCCCTCTGGGGCAGAGCATTCCACACAGCCACCACTCTCTGGGTGAAGAAGTTTCTCCTCATCTCTGTCCTAAATGGTCTACCCCGTATTTGATAGAGGGGAGTCAGTGGATGTAATAAATTTAGATTTTCAAGAGGCTTTTGATAAAGGCTCCCAGCAAAAGAGACTAGTTCAAAAATTAAAGCATCTGGGAGATGGGAGGTAATGTCCTGGCACAGATTAATGATTGGCTGACAGAAACAGAGTAGGAATGAATGGGTCATTGTCATGATGGCTGACTTTGACTTATGGGGTACCACAAGGCTCAGTGCTTGGTCCCCAGCTGTTCACAATAAATACAGAAAGGAGATAGAGGGCTTGGTGACATGGGGGTGCATTGAGAACACCCTCTCAATCAATGTCAGCAAAACTAAAGAACTGACCTTTGACTTCAGGAAGAAAGGAGGAGTACACGTCTCCATCCACATCAACAGAGCTGAGGTTGAGAGGGTGGAGAGCGACAAGTTCCCAGGAGTGACGAAAACCAGCAACCTGTCCTGAACTTCCCACGTAGATGTGATTGTCAAGAAGGCACAACGCCTCTTCTTCCTCAGCTGGCTCAGGAAATTCGACATGTCCATTAAGACCCTCGCCAACTTCTCCAGATGCACCATTGAAAGCATACAGACCAGATGCATAACGGCCTGGTACGGCAACTGCTCTACCCAGGACCATAAGAAACTGCAGAGGGTTGTGGGCACAGCCCAGACCATCACAGAAGCCAACCTTCCACCCATGGAAGCTACCATCTTCATAGTTACATCCTCAAAAAATTCAAGAAGATTAGTCAAGCATGATTTCCCCTTCATAAATCCATGCTGACTCTGTCCTATCCTGTTACTACTATCCAGATGTGCCGTAATTTCATCCTTTATAATAGACTCCAGCATCTTTCCCACCATTGAGGTCAGACTAACTGGTCTATAATTTCCTGCTTTCTCTCTCCCACCTTTCTTAAAAAGCGGTATAACATTAGCCACCCTCCAATCCTCAGAATTCCTCAGGAGACACAGCAGAGATTCACCCTGAGGAAAACATAGCATGGTATAGGGAGGATGAGGCTGACTAGGCAAGTCAATAATTGTATAAAAGCAAAAGAGAAGGCATATAAAGTAGTGAACCAGAGAATTGGGAAGCTTACAAAGACCAACTGAGAGCAACAAAAATGAAATAAGGAGGAAGAAGATTAAATAGGAGGCTAAGCTAGTAAAGGAAGACTATAAGAGTTTCTTTAGATATATAATGGGTAAAAGAGAGGCAACAGTGGACATTGGGCCACTGGAAAATGATGCAGGAGAGATAGTAGCAGAGAACAAAGAAATGGCCGAGGAACTGAATAATTACTTCACCTCAGTCTTCACAGTGGAAGACACAAGTAATTTCCCAAAAAAAAATCAAGAGAGTGAGGGGGCAGAGCTCAGTTTTGTGGCCACCACCAAGGAGAAGGTGCGAGAAAAACTGAATGGCTGAAGATGGATAAATCACCTGGACTAGATGGAATACACCCCAAAATTCTAAGGGAGAGAGCTGAACAGATAGTGGAGACGTTAGTGGTAATCTTTCAGGAGTCATTAGAATCAGGGAGGGTCCCAGAGCACTGGAAAATCACTAACGTGACACCTCTGTTTAAAAAGGGCGTAAGACAGAAGATGGGCTTTACAGACCAATTAGCCTAACCTCAGTCATGAGTAAGATCCTGGACTCCATCTTGAAAGATGAGATTTCTGTATAGTTGGAAGTGTATGGTAAAATAGGGCATAGTCAGCATGGTTTCATCATGGTCATGCCTGACAAATCTGCTAGAATTCTTTGAGGAAGTGGCAGATGGAGTACAATGTGGGAAAGTGTGAGGTCATGCACTTTGGTCGGAAGAATACAGACTTTTTTAAATGGGGAGAAAATTCAGAAGTCTGAAATGCGAAGAGACTTGGGAGTTCTAGTTCAGAATTCTCTCAAGGAAACTTGCAGGTTGAGTCAGTAGTTAGGAAGACAAACGTAATGATGGCATTTATTTTGACAACTTGAATACAAAAGCAGGGATGTACTTCTGAGGGTGTAGAAGGCTCTGGTCAGGAGAAGGAATTGCCGATGCTGGAGATCAGAGTTGAAACGTGGTGTTGGAAAAGCACGGCCGGTCAGGCAGCATCCAATGAGCAGGAGAGTCAACGTTTCGAGCATAAGGAATCATTCATCAGGAATGAAAAACTTATGCTCAAAACGTCAACTCTCATGCTCCTCGGATGCTGCCTGACCAGCTGTGTTTTTCCAGCACCACACTTTTCGACAAGGCTCCAGTCAGGCCACATTTGGACTTGTGTGTGCAGTTTTGCGTCACATATCTCAGGAAGGGTGTACTGGCCTTGGACCGTGTTCAGAGCAGATTCACAAGAATGGTCCCATGATGAACAACTTAATCTATGAGGACCATTTGAGGACTCTGGGTCTATACTCAATGGAGTTTAGAAGGATGGGGGCACTGGGGGGGGAATCTAATTGAAACTTGCAGAATACTGAAGACCTAGACAGAGTGGATGTGGGGAAGCTGTTTCCATTGCTAAGAGAGACTAAGACTCAAGGGCACAGCCTCAGAGTAAAGGGAAGACCTTTTAAAAAGAGATAAGGAGAAATGTCTTCAGCCAGAGAGTAGTGAATCCATGAATTCACTGCCACAGAAGGCTGTGAAGATCAGGTCACTGAGTATATTTAAGACAGAGATAGATAAGTTATTGACTGTCAAGGGGATCCAGGGATACAGGGAGAAAACAGAAGAATGGGATTGAGAAACTTATCAGCCATGGTTGAATGGTGGAGTAGACTCGATGGGCTGAATGGCCTAATTTTTGCTCCTATATCTTATGGTCTAAACCATACTCCTAACAGATGGAAGCTTGATCAACACTCCCCCACAAATGTACAATGACAGCAGGTTTTGTAATCTTCAAAAAATACTATAACAACTTGCCAGGAGTTCTTTGGCTGCAATTTTTACAAATGTGAACTCTCTAAAGTTTAGAGCAAGAAAAGAAGATTTATTTTAAGCATTTAAGATGCTTAGACATTGATAAAGTAGATGCAGGATGGATGTTTTCTCATGTAGGGCAATCCAGAGCAAATGGTCATAGTTTTTGGAAAAGGAGTAACAGATTTATAACAGAGATCAATAGAAATCATTTATCTCACTGGGCAATTCACTTCCAGAGTGCAGTGGATGCTGGGATATTGAGTAAACTTAGGGAGGAGATTTTTGATTAGTTGGATTGATGGGTTGAAAGGTTATGGAGAGTGGGCAGAAAAGTGGAGTTGAGGCCAAGCTGAGATCAGCTGTTGTTGTATTAAACAGCAGAACAGGCTCAAGGGTCTGAATTGCCTATCCTGCTCCTAGCTCTTATGTCCTGTTCTCACAAGGTCCAAGGTTCCAGCAATATAGAATAAATTAACTAGAGCCATGACAAGGACAACATAATCTTGGTTAAGAGATGATTAAGTATTTCACCTAAAAAACAATGAATTATATCAAGGTGAATTCAACATTTTCTCTCAATTTTACAAACTGTATTTCTCACCAAGGTAAAATGGTTGAGTAAATTTGGCAGAATGAGTTAGGAAGTTAAGCGATTAATCTGAGAAGTAATATGTAAACATCAGGCTTGGCACAATAGCTTAGTGGTTAGTACTGCTGCCTCATGGCGCCAGTGACCAGGGTTTGATTCCAACTTCAGGCGACTGTGTTTGCACACACTCCCTGTATCTGAGTGGTTTCTTCCGGATGCTCTGATCTCGTTTCACAGTCTGCAGTGTGGCACGGTGGCTCAGTGTTTAGCACTGCTGCCTCTCAGCGCCAGAGACCTGGGTTCGATTCCCACCTCAGGTGACTGGCTATGGAGTTTGCACATTCTCCCCATGTCTACGCGAGTTTCCTCTGGGTGCTCCGGTTTCATCCCACAGTCCAAAGATGTGCAGGTCAGGTGAATTGGCCATGGTAAATTCCCCATAGTGTTAGGTGTATATTAGTCAGGGGTAAATATAGCATAGGGGAAATGGATCTGTGTGTGTTACTCTTTGGAAGGTCAGTGTGGACCTGGTGGGCTGAAGGGCCTATTTCCATACTGTAGGGAATCTAATCTAATCTAATCTAAAGTCCAAAGATGTACAGGAATGTGGATTGGCCAGGCTAAATTGCCCATTGTGACCCAGGATTTGCAAGGTGGGTGGATTAGCCATGGGAAATGTGGGTTACGGGGATGCTCTTCGAAGGGTCGGTGTGGATTTGATGGGCCAAATGGCCTTCCACACTGTAGAGATTCTGGGATCAGGCTCTTGGTGCTTTCCTTTCTATGTGAATTCACAATGTCAGATTGACTATAAATGTTCCAATGCTCCATTGGTTTTAAGCCTTATCAATGCATGTATTGCAGATGCTCCCTAACTTGATGTCAACTGCAGTTCTCCAACATAAAAATGTCCAGTTAACTGACAAATAATCTGATATGGAGAACAGTGGCTGAGGGAGTGGTCCCCAATAGTCATTTATCATCAATCATGGGCGAGCTGGGTGTGGTTGCTACTTCTGAACTAAAAAGACTGAGAGAATATTTCCCCTCAGTTAAGAAACTAGATCTAGGGAACACTATTTAGAAAACAAAAGACCTCCCATTTAGGGTGAAGATGAGGAGAAATTTTTCTCTGAGAGTCATGAATCTGTGAAACTCTATTCACCAGAGCACGGGGCTGGTAGGGTGCACACTTCGGTTGTGGTCGACAGGTTCTTGACTAACAAAAGAATTGAATAGTGTTGGAGGGTGGAAGTGGGAGTAGACAGGAAAAAAAGAGTTCAGGCCACTATCAGATCAATTGGAATATTTTCAAATGGCAGAACAGACACCAGCGGTCAATGGGTTTTTCTCCTGCTCCGATTGGGTATTTGTCAAAATTCAAACAATAAATTTCATATGGCCTCTTTAAGCCATAATCCTTAATATTTAATGGTTGAGTTCTGTACTGAACTGGTCTTTGTCTGTCTTTCATTTATGCCAGAAATTTAACAGAATCTTGGCACAATTTGTGCCTCATAATGTTCTCAGTACACTGCAATCAGTGAAGAGTAGACGAGACAGGACATTCTCTGCTGCAGCCACTTAAATATTAACAGAAGCAGAGAATATGTATGTTACTTAGTGTAGTGTGACATTTTAAACTCTACTATGGGCAGAATCTTGTCTCCTTTCAGGACAACCACAAGATAAGACAATTTCCATCAAACCTGCTCTCCAGTGAAAAGGCTTACTCTAGGACTGCTAATTAAAGATGGCAGCTTCAGGTCCTTTTAGCCAGCCTATTACCATGACACGATGGCAGCCCTAACAGCTGAAGTGAATGTAGGGACTGTCAGAAGGAAACAAAATGATGCCTCCATCTCGTGGTGCCCTCTGAGGTCCTCTCAACCTTTTTTCAGAAGCTGTACCCACAGCTGCCAAGCCTCTCTAGTGGAGAGGAAATCAGTCCATAGAGCAGCCTGCAGCCACAACTGTAACCCACTGGTTCCTGCTGTGCTTGTTGGGAGTAAGTATAGGAGGCCTTAGAGACACCCTGGGCAGCTGCCTGCTGCTGCCGCTGGTTTCTGAGAATAGGGAGCGGGGTGGGAACACTAGCCATTGCTGGTGATGATCAGACTCTGGCAAGATCACTCGGAGAGGGGGATGTGTCAGGCCACAGACCCAACAACTTATTTCTCCCACCTTACCTTGGAGCTCTGCTGTGCAGGATCAGGAAGTTTTCATCCTGATTGCACACATCACTGCTGTGTATTGTTAAAGGTTTTAATGCTGATGTGCATCTTGGCGCAAATTGTAAAATGTACTTCTAAATTAAAAATAAATGTCCAATCCAAGTCATTGCTTGCTTTCATTTGAATTGTTCTCAGGCTAAATACTGCAAAAAGGGACAATCTCAGGGACGTTCCATATGAAACAAATTGGACAGCCATGTTTATGCAACAGGAAAGAGCCAATGTAATGCCCCTAATAATGTAAATTAAACAAGCAGACAAACCTTGTATAAAGCATCAACCTTCATAGTGAAACCATCCACTCCAGGCACATCCCTCATTGTGAGAAACTCTGGTGCATCAGATGCAAACTGAGCATCGAAGGGTACATCATGAAAATACTGGTCAGTTACTTCTGGTTGGTTGCGATCCTTTAAAAAGAGCAAAAAAAAGTTAATATTCAACCAAGTCTAACATTTCCGAAGCACTCTATATTAGGCAAGCACTGCCTGTACCAAATCATTAGTAATCAGGATGAATCTTATAACAGAATTGCACAAGTTAGAGTTCAAAACTGGGTTGGACATCAAAGCTATTTAAGAGCCAGTTTATAATACACAGATAGCATTGGAAATACAAAACAAACTGGCAGACAGAATAGAAGGCTAGAATAGGATTAGAGTCTTATTACAAACTTACTGGGAAGATAGTCCTCTTTGCCTGTGGAACCAATATTCCGGGTCTGTAGAGAACTTAATAAAGAACTATAGATGCTGTGAATCAGAAACAAAAGCAGAAATGGCTGGAAAAACTCAGCAGGTCTGGCAGCATCTGTGGAGAGGAATCAGACTTAACTTTTCGGGTCAAATGACCCTTTCTCAGAACTTAAACAGACCTCAGAGACAGTTGAAAGTTTATGTAATTTCCATTTCACACAGGGTGACTGAAATGCTTTTAGTGTTTTGAAGTCCAAGATGAGGTGGTCTTCGATTTCCACCTGCATGTCTATCATGAGACCAGTGGAGTATCCAGGTGAGATTCCCATATTCAAAGGCACCTTAGAGGGCAAGCCGAATTAACTTGTTTACTGTCTTCAATACTATAGATGGTAAAACATCCAGCTGATCATTTGTATGTACATTTTGGTTGGCTAACTTCATGATATAAAGGTTGTTATATATTAAAGTTTAAAAATGGGAGAGGTTGTCTCCACAATTTTGAAAAGCTATGTTGTAAACATACCAAAAGGAGGAATCTATGTTTCAAGTGTTTGTTGGGTTGAATGCAGCCATATTGTGGACCCTCGTTATAAATAGTTCCAGTTGGATCAAAGAAAGGGACATAACCATCTTTTCCAGTGCAGAGATACACCTTCTCTAGCTGTAGCCTGTAGGCAGAGTTGAGGTTTTGTTCAGGATTCCAAAGCACACGTCCATAGAGTTTCTGACCTATTAAAATGAGAACATAAGTGAATCATTGTTTTCTGGGCAACATTCCATCATGTGTATACAACACAGGTCTACAGTAATTGACCATGTCTTGTGATATATAAACACACTCTGAGATTACTATATGTTCTCTTCAGGATAGAAATAATTTGATAATACATACTGCTCCCTGGAAAATAATTACTTATTCTAATTATCCTTCTGCTTGTTTTACTTGTCAGATGCAAAGTTAAAGAGAACAATCTGAAAGTGGGCTAAACAGGAATTGTTTATTTTTTAACCATAGTGCCAAGACAGACTAAAGCAAAGAGCTTTAATTATGGGTACTGCTGTGGTAATCTTATACAGAACTTTTAAATAATATGGTACAGAGCAGTTCCTTAAATTCTGCCATGTTAAGAGTCAGAAAAAGAAAAAATAATGAAAGACTGCAGTGAATTGAATGATGTTTAAAAATAAAACATGTTCATTTGTTTATTTGTAGTTGAGGAAGTATCTCAAAGTCTTCCAGCTTTCCTTTGGAGTCTTAAGAAAAGCTATGGAGTGTTACAAACAGCTCACAGTTGAACAGCTAAGGCAAAAAAAAAAATTAACAGGCAGGACTGCCAGTTCCTTTAAGTTATGGGAAGCTTGTGAACTCTCTGCTGGTCCACTGGATGGAAATTCATACAAGGTATTACTTCCAAAGAAAGAAGAGTTGCTGACTGATCAGAACTAAATCATACAACTTGCTGTTGGGCAGTGGTGGCAGCTGTGAATTAGCCAATAGTTCTGATAATCCAGTTGCCCCAGGGAAGAGAGAAAAATATGGAACCGAGAACCTCAAATTGGACAAATTTTGGAAAAGCAGGGAAAAAATTTCAATTGCTGCTTCATAACTTTTATTTTAGAACTTATTTAGAAAAATGAAAACTGCTGTGAATGGCAATATGTAAATGCATCTCACTCCATATTACCATGCAAGTGAGACACTAATTTAAAATCTGTAAAATTTACTATTAGGTCTATAAAAACAGACAAAACCCTTTTGCTCTGGTACAAGATTCCAGACCTACCACAAAGCTCTCCAAGAATGACATGTGCCTTGACTGGGTAACATAACTAGGTAATATGCAATAATCAGTAAACTCCCTTAGTACTGCATCATATGGTCAATGTAATCTTCTTTGATTTTGGAAGCATACTGATTAGAACATTCCATACTGATTTTGTTAAGTATATTTTTGCATTCTTAACCAAAGAGGGAAGGAGTAAGTGAACAGTAGCTGCAGCATATTTATAGATTTCCAGTAGTTAGAGGAATAACAATTCTTTCTCGGGAGACAGGAAGCAACAGTCACCGCTGTGATGCTGATCTTCAGTGCAACTGAACTTCGAACAAATGGTCCTGAACACTAACATTCTGTGGAGGTTCACCGAAATCCACTAGTTGGTTTGGTCCATTCCTCTTTCGTTAATACCTTTTGGTGATGTGTTAAGAAATGAAGGAGGCTTTAAGCCCTCTTACCTGGCATTTTCAGGGCAATAGGACCATGATATAGGTACCATTTCCTACTTTGTTCTGCAAAACGTGGATAGTGGCATATAACAAAGGATTGACCATTGTTCGGCCCCTCATTATAGAGTGTGTTTTTTCCAAATTTTCAAGGACTTTTGATGCAAGTCGGACTTCAATTACCAGGTTAAAAGAATACCGTGCAGAACAGATTGCATGCACAATTAGTACAATTTCAGCGGTTTTCCAGTCACAAAAAGATCTAGGAACTTTGGCTTTAATTTAGTTTTATAGATCAGAGGGGATGAGTGCCCCTCCAAATGTCACAACCCGAGCCTTTGTAGCACTGATACCTCCCTTCTCCCGTAAAGAGATCACCTATGTCCCAGCACTGCCTCATATGGTTTGAGGCCTGAATGCTGACCAGGTCAAATTATTGTGGTGGCTTAGAACCAGTGGGCATGTTTGCTGCTGGCGGTCCAATTGTCCCTGAGTTATGGAGACGTAGCTTTGATAACAGAAGGGTAGAATTAAATGTTTGTGAAGTGGCAATGCATCTCGCATGGAGAAGGGCCGCTTAGAATCATAGAGATGTACAGCATGGACACAGACCCTCGGTCTAACTTGTCCATGCTGACCAGATATCCTAACCTAATCTAGTCCCATTTGCTAGCATTTGGCTCATATCCCTCCAAACCCTTCCTATTCATGTACCCATTCAGGTGCTTTATAAATGTTGTAATTTTACTAGCCTCCATCACTTCCTTTGGCAGCTCATTCCATATATTTACTACCCTCTGTGTGAAAAAGTTGCCCCTTAGGACCTTTTTAAATTTTTCCCCTCTCACCCTAAACTTATGCCGTCTAGTTCTGGACTCCCCCACTCCAAGGAAATGACCTTGTCTATTTACCCTATCCATGCCCCTCATGATTTTATAAACCTCTATAAGGTCACCCCTCAGCCTCCGACGCTCCAGGGAAAACAGCCTCAGCCTATTCAGCCTCTCCCTGCAGCTCAAATCCTCCAATCCTGGCAACATCCTTGTAAATCTTTTCTGAACCCTTTCAAGTTTCACAACATCCTTCCTAAAGGGGGGAGACCAGAAGTGCACACAATATTCCAAAAGTGGCCTAACCAATGTCCTGTACATCAACTGTCCATCAGGCACTTTAGTGGCCATCATTGGGTCTTCCCAGGATTAAGGATCCTGAGGGGTGCAATCCCAGAAGCAGTGGTCGCTGTCAGTAACATACCCACTAGAGGTCCAGAATCAATGAGGAGCTCAAGATAAAAGGGGAATGTGAGATTTATAGGGATTGTGGAATGGGTTGGGGAGAGGAGTGAATCAGGAAATGGGACAGCTTTCAGCACTGTATCCCCTTTGCCATTTTCTAATGTAGAGTGCCTCTGAATGTGGGATCCCATTTTAGGAGCCCAGTTTCAGATTACATGCGTTATGACTCTCTCACCCACTTAAGACCCTCAACTGGATTTCAGGTGGAAAGGCCCAAGAGTCTTTCCAATCCAGAATTAATTTGCTGGAAGTGTGGAAGCTGGCAGGGTCTTCTCCCTGCACCATTTTGCTGCCCTGACTCCAAACTTGCCTTTTTTTTTCCAGTTTTTCAGGATGGTTAGCTTGGCTATAATTCTGTCCGACAGCTCATTGAGGCAATTTGGCCGGAGGCAGGTACAAAATTTCCTTTACTATCAGTAAAATATTTTGAAATCTTCAAAGCTCAAATGCAACACAGAATCTAATTAATATTTAAAGATACTCCACCACATTTAAAAAAATATTTGAACTGAATTGAGTTGACGCCTCATTTGTTTATTGCAGTTTGATCTGGGTCCTTAAAGCTGGGCCTTTTACTGTGGGTGAACGTGAATTTATTTTTATTTTAATTTGCTTTATTAGATGATTTTTATCCTCCATGTTGTCTCTCGGGATGGGGTTCAGAGGTAGATAGCATCCAGATTCGGTGTCATCCCTCATTTAGCGGATTGTGTCATTGATTTGAGCAGGTACTTGAAATTCAGCAGGGGTGATCAATGTGTGCCAACAGGAAATAGTGCAAACAGCCTGCACTTCCTAAAGTTTCCCACAATAGTAAAGAATACTGATTCACAACAGGCTGCTGTTAAATGCCATTGCTGCAATTTTGAAGAAGGAAAATGGAATACCATTTTCAAAGAGAGTGCTCCCTAGTTTGAACGTGGCACTGAGGCCTCAGTCATGGAAGTGAGGCCATAATTCCCCAGCAGAGGAATGACAATTTTGTGAACGTGACCAAAACTGGCAGCACTGCCATAAGAAGTCTAATGAACTTATATAGCTGGTCAACATCAATGAAGTTAAACGTCACACAACACCAGGTTATAGTCCAACAGGTTTATTTGGAAGGACTAGCTTTCGGAGCGTCACTCCTTCATCAGGTGGTTCTGGAGTACTCCACAACCTACTCTGCCATTCTACTCGATCTTCTACCTCAATTCGAGTTCTCTGGTCTATCCCCACATCCCTTAACCTTTTGTAATAAAGGAAATTAATTGACCTATCTTGAAATTCAAACCAGATACACTCAGTAGTCCTGGTAATAAGCATTTGAACTGAATATCCAGATATTTCACCTCCCCCCTCTCAGATTCTCATGATGCTTTGTTCGATTCTGCACCTTACCCTCTCACATTTTCCAGTGCTTACTTCTTCTTGCTGCTTCCATATATCTCGAACCATCATCTAAAAGGTGACTCATCACACAAACACAACCATTCACATTTTGTTCTTTCACCTGCATGTCAAGGTGACAGAATTGAAAGGTGAGGCAAACTGGTGACTGACAAATGCATTTCCTGAGCTCTATGGAGGAAATGGCTGTCTGTATCATGGGTCATAACCTGCAAGATCTGGCATTGCTGAGAACACCGAGGATGACAGTACATTGCTACTTTGTATCTTCACCACCTTGCAGCTAATCCTTGTCCTGCTGTCTGGCATCATGAACGAGCTGCAGATATGTAACCACAGACTTTTTGCTTCGTATTCACCTTCCTTGAACCAAAACTTGTCTTTTCAATTCCTGCTTTCAGACATCAAAGAACTGCTTGCACAGTAATAGAAGAGCAGAGAGTGTGACAGAATAGCACCTCATCATTTAGTCAAACCATGGAGCCACCTGCTCAGTCACAGGCACTGCCTGCAGTTTGTAGTAAAACACCAGATATGAGGAGCTGCAGACAGGCCAAAGGTAAGAAGTACAGTGGGCCCACTTTGCAGGGCCTTTGATTTCCATTCTATTATCTCAACTGAGGCTTTGGATGCAAGTTTTGTGGCCACATGCAGGGAAGAATAATTTACATCACAGCATTTAGGGAATCTGGAATGCCAAAAAAGACTTCAAGTGAATTCTAGTCCAGCATGAGGAGGTTGGGGTGAGGCTGTGGTGAATTGGAGGTTCAGTGGATATGTTTAACATTTACTAACTTTGAATCCAAGCAACTCACATTCGTGAGGGCATACTGTTTTTCTTCGGGAAGGAAAGGCTTGTTTAGAAGCTAAGTTATCAGTAAGCTTGTGTGTTTCTAAAGTAAATTATAGTTTCTTTAGTAATATTTCAATTTTTGGAATCCATAACGGGCTGAGTGAATATAACAGCAATGGTGTGTCTTATTGGTATATAACTACAAATTTCTTTTCTTCTACATCTACAGCAAAACAAATTTCTGCAGGCATTATTAGTGTCAGCTATAGCTCAGGGTGCAGACTTCACATGCAAATAAATGCAAAATACTGGAACTACTGGATGTTGGAAATCTGAATTAAAGAGATAAGTTGCTGGAGAAATTCAGCAGGTCTGGCAGCATTTGCGAAAAGAGAAACAGAGTTAATGTTTCAAGTCTGATATGACTTCAATTCTTCAGGTTAGAAACTAAATTTGCAAAATCAAACTTATGTAAGTTTGTGAGAATAGTGCAATGAAAATAGTACATTATTTGATCAACTGATTGACAGACATAGCAGGTCATGTCCATTTAAAATAAAGCTTTAAACGGCATGTTATGAAAAAGGCAACACACGTTGAGCTTGCCGTATAGAGAGTTAGGATGGGCATGTCTGACCATATCCAAAACAGGTGGTCGCCAAACAAGGTGTGGAAAGAAATGGAAATAGATCAGGAGAAATGTAAAACAGGTAACTGATTTACTTTTGCAAATTTTACACCATCATAGAAAATGATGCTTTGTTCGATTCTGCACCTTACCCTCTCACAAAATCTCACATCTACCCTTGCTGAAAAGTCTTGAGTGAATAATACGGCATGGTGGTTCAGTGGTTAGCTCTACTGGCTCACAGCACCCAGGTTTGATTCCAGCCATGGGGCAACTGTCTGTGTGGAGTTTGCACATTCTCCCAGAGTCTGCGTGGGTTTCCTCCTGTTTCCTCCCACAGTCCAAAGATGTGCAGGGTAGGTGAACTGGCCATGCTAAATTGCCCATAGTGTTCAGTGATGTGTGAGTTAGGTGCATTAATCAGGGGTAAATGTAGAGTAATAGGGTAGGAGACTGGGTGACTCTTTGAAGGTCAGTGTGGACTTGTTGGGCCGAAGGCTCTGTTTCAACACTGTAGGGATTCTATGAAATATGAAGGGCATTCTTGTCATTTCTGGAACAAGGAGAAAATGCTTCAACTAGGGTCACATAAACTGTTGGAAAGGAGAGATTTGTAATAGTCAAACCTATTACAAAATGAGTTTAGAAAACCACATACCCATAGAGAAGGCTCCCTTATAATCCATTTCAGCCAAGGACATCTCTGTTTTAGATGGATCCATCATAAAGACCTTCTCGTTATTGCAAAGATGAAACTCTGTGTTGAGAGAGTAAACAACTGGAACTGGGCGATTTGTCTGCTGAAATGCAATAGGGACAAGGAACCTTGATGGAAAGAAAATAACAAATTCAATGTACTGACATTAGCTTAGAAGATATTTATCTTAACAGTTGTATATTCTCTGGCATAGATCTAACCAGCAACTACAGCTAGAAAGCCAAATTTCATCAGAACTGGAAATCTTATGACAATTGGTGCAGTTGATAAATCTGCTGTCTCTCAGTACTCTTTATCATAGACATTAGCAATAGACATATTAATATGTCAATGTTAATCTTGCATCAATACCAAGGGATAATCACTTCAGAAAAATAAAGGGTCAATTTTCATTCCAGGGATGCAGTGCCAATTAAAGGTGATCTGTTTAGTTTCCCAACTCTGATTCTGTTCAAGGCCAGTGAGCATGATGTCAGCTCTGCTCTTGACATAGCACTAACAAAACAGAGAAAATGCCAATATTTGATGGAAACTACAAACTTAACTGAGCAGAAACATAGTGGAAACAGGAGCCATCCCAGAACTCGCCCATAAAATTACTTATGCACAGCTGTAACACTCCCATCTCCCCAGTAAAGCCCAGTACATTCAGGATCAATAGATATAGAGCAGCAAAAGCAGCCCAGTACTTCATTTTTTACAAGTCATGACAGAATTACAAATTGGTTACTCTTTTCGATAAAACAATACTTTTTGCGCATGAGTTGACTTTGCGAAACTCAAATCCAGGTCTTTAAACTAAGACAGACCCTACTTGTACAGGGAAAGTAACTGCTAATATTGCTGGACCCCACTATGTGCGTACTGAGAACATTTATTCAGATAATGAAGATAAACAGGGTTGTTTTGTTTTCTCTCCTGTCCAACATGTGACAACATAATTTTCAGCTATGGTAATAACAATCACTCAGTTTGAAATCCTGGCAATACACCTCTTTTCATTTTTATTGGCATACTTAGAAATATGATCAGTGATTATGAGGTACAATGCGAAGGAAGCTGTAATTTTAACTCCAGCTTAGACACTGCAACTGACTGGGCAATCTGAATCCCCAAGATAGGACAGAGCTTACACATCTAAATCTATGCATGTTCAATGATAAAACAGCAAGATGTAATTTTCCAGGACAGAAAAAAAAAGGAGAAAAATCCATTTGGAAAATATTTGTGCATTTTGTGCAGAAGTTCAAAAAGTATTTATATAGTGGAATCATAATATGCCCATACTTTTCAGGAGCATGTGCAGTACAAGCCAACGGCTTATCTCCAGGGTCGATCCAAGGTTGTGTGGGTTGTACAGTGCAGGGGATCAGAAAGATTGTGTACTCTCCAGAATAATCTTTTCTGTGGGTATGAAAAACACAAGGAAAAAAAGTCATGCAAATTCTTTAAGTTGCTGCCAGCTATAGTTATTCTGTTATGAGTTGATTCAAGTCTACAGATACACTGTATCCCATTTAACCTAAATTATTAACAAAATCGCACTAAATTTAACACCAGCTTGAGGATACCTTTATTCTAACAGTTGCAATTCTTTCCCTGTATGTAATAATTTGTTAAAAATAGAATATCAAATGATAGTTTGCTGAGAAATATACTTACTCAGTTTCAAATTCTGACAGGCTAAAAAATTATACAGAAATAGTCAGTAATGACAAAAAACCACGTCAATTAAAGATAAAAGAGCTTTTCGCAATTCTGTACAAGGCAGGGCAAAGAAATCCAGCAGACTTGTTTCTCTTTCACAGAACTAAATTCCACGTTGCTAGATTCCGAAATGTATTCTATAGAATTCAATGTTATACCATTGTCGAGTTAACCCCAAAACAAAGTTTTGGGATATTAATTTTGGACTTGTGCAGCCTGAAAGAGCCAAATATTCTTACAAGTTCTAGAATTATGAAGATGGTTGTCTTGCTGAATGTTGTGACATACCTTACATGAATTGTTGGATTCTTTTAAATTACAGGTCGTTCTGCTATGACGTGTTTAGTTTATGCGAATTCGCTGTAACACAATTGACAAATTGGGGATGTTGTTCTAAAGCACAAACTTTTAAAATGTGCATCAGCTATAATGTAATTACATCACCAACACTTTAGTGCTGTTTCCAAAGTGGAGAAAGTGAGGTCTGCAGATGCTGGAGATCAGAGCTGAAAATGTGTTGCTGGAACAGCACAGGTCAGGCAGCATCCAGGGAACAGGAGAATCGACGTTTCGGGCAAAAGCCCTTCTTCAGGAATCTGTTTCCAAAGTGCAATTTTTCAATAACACAGTGTTGCACAAGAACACAACCATCACGTTATAGAAGAACTGCCTGTACTCTATTTTCCAACTGCTTACTGAACTGTATTTAGATCATCCCAGTCATTGCATTCTAAAGTTAATCATTCTGTGGATCACTTTTGAGATCTAACATTGACTTTTACTGATTTTATCTGAAGAGTGTTCCATTTATATAATTTTGCTTGTTCCTTATATTGAGAAAAGGAACATCAGTACATCAGACATTGGTCAACTGATACATCTGACAAAATATTCTCGGCTTCTGTTTTTGTCTCACCAATCTCACATTGCCTGACTTGAAATGGTCTGAATTCTTTCAAAATTTGCATTAATTTACTGAAATATTTTCTAAGCCAAGTCGGCTGATTTTGTCTGATTTCAGCCCCATCTTACCATGCTCTGTTCTGGGACAACTTGCCAATGAATAGACATTCTGGAATTCACTGGCATCCCTTGCATCCATGCAATCTTTAAAATGCTGTTGTGCACTTGGTCAAAACAACATCAATCCCTCCACAGTTGCTCACATTTGCCCTGGACATGGTAGATGGGAAAATTGTAGCTATGCTTTGTTGGCAGGAATCTGGAGGTCCTATTGAATGGGCTGGTGCAGAGGCAGGACTTGCTTTTTCCCCCAGTGGAGGCACCAGACCACATCAGCCTGGTCTAAGGTTGCCAACAGGTTGAACCAGTCTCAAACGTTTGGAGAAATGAATAGCGCTATAAGGAAGAAGATCAATGACATTTGCCACTCCAACAGGATAGATGCCACCATCCTCTCCCCAATTGAAGTGAATAAGTTCTGTAACAGCAAGCAAAAAGCCTGGAGATGCAGCCTGGTCAAGTCCATGAGCTGTTGGTATATGTATCTGAGCATACACCACCCTTCTGGTAACAGTACAACATAGTCGCCAGTGCAGAAGCATCCTCTAAATGGATCGAACATTTGCCAGGAGGCTTATTAAACACTGGCACATATTAGATGCTACTGCACATGGCCAGTGCCCATGGAGTGTGCTAAGATGCCAGTACCTGGTGTCCAACATACAGATCTTTTGGAACAAGTACTTGCTTTGGTTTGATTGTTGAGATTTCTCATTGTTCACTTGTTCAGTGCATTTGCATAAGGTAAGAAGCTGAATATTAATGAAATGTGTTGAACCATTAACAAGATGTTTAATGAGAAATCATACCCAGCAATTGGCAACTCACTACTGCATAGCAAGAAACGCACCAAGCTGTTTGTCAAAAACATAAAAGACAGAGCAAGATGCTCTAAATGTAGAGACCACCCTCGTTGGGCTTCTCATCTGATTCTGCCACAAATCTCAGCATAGCATCGCTCAGACCTCCATACGATTCTGTCTATTGTCACATTTTATACTTGTCCACTTTGTGTTGGGACCCTACCATTTAGCTGAAGAGCATCATGACATATGAATACTGTCTGGAACTGGTTTCAAAACAGAACTGTTGTGCTTTTTGTTGTCCCGAGAACTAATTTATTTTTAAAGTAAATAGATAAATCTTAGGTACACAACAATCAAGAAGGATTTTTTGCATATAAAATAGAATTTAAAATTATTTATTGAACATTCTAATCTGCATGCTGCTGTACAGTGGAATATTACAGTTTTTAATTAATGCACTCTTACAGCATAAGTGGGGTGACAATGGGGCTCGGTTCTCTGGATCATCCATTATACTTTGAGGAAGAATCTGTGGAAACCTTGGTGAAACGTTGTAAATTGCGTTGTTGCTTTTTCTCCAGCTTTCCACAGATATTCTTCTGAAGTTATGATGAATGCTTGAGAGCCCGCACTGGAAATTAATAAAGGCTGTCTCCCCTCAAAGGGGTAGACTGCTTTTTTTTGTGGCTGTGCAATCAGAGAATTTAGACTAATCAGCCAAACAGATATTATATGAATCAAAGTTCAATGAAAAATGTTACCTATTGCTTTAAAATCTTGCATCACAGTTATTGAAATGGATGTAGGTAAAAGCAAAATAATTCATAACTATCCTTTCCACAACAAACAATATGAACAGGGCAATGCATCTCATTCCCACAATGAAATTGTTAGGTCTGCATTTGTTTTTTCTAAAGTATTGCAGAACACAGTTGAGAACAAAACAGCACCCTGTTTTCATATATAAAATACTAGCATGTTTAAAATTTACTTTCAAGGTGTAGCATCCTTGAAAAGCACTAGTCCAGCAAAAAGATAGCTTTATACTTTACCTGTTATAGGAACTGGTTGCTCGCCAGAGCTGGTATGGGGAATCAAACGTCTGAGCACTCCACAGCAATTGCAAGTCAAATTCAATGCCTCCTAAATGATCAGGAGCTACAATTTGAGACTTGTGCCCTGGCAGTGTGTGGTGATCCATTACAAAGTGACCTGGAGAGGGACATGCACACAAGGTGAGGCTTCTTTCTTAGTTCAGAACAACAGTTTTGTGCCCAAACAGCTATACCTTATTTTGTCCTGTACTGTTACTTGTGTCCATACATACATTTTACTAACGTATCATGATAATGATGAGGAATCATTTGATATTTGCAGAGTCGAAGCAGTGCGCAGTATTTCTTTCAACTTATACCTCTGCTTTACTACTTTATCACTTCAAGTCCCATTGTCCCTATTGTAATCATTCCTAATCTCTGCAAGTGCCTTTCTTCTCATGGCTGGCTACTTTCCACCTTGGAAGTGGGGGGAACTTATATTTTTAAAAAGAAATTTCATTGATTGAAAACCAGCCTTTGGACCAGTTTTGAAGTCTCAATGAAAATCTTAAATTGAGAACAAATCTGATTTAATTTCAATGGCTGCTGCATCCACATTATCAAGTTCTATGGGCGTTATGCTCAAAGTAACTAAACACGCTTTAAATGTAAATCGTAACACAGAAAAAATAGATACTAAAATAATGGTGAGGATATTTTCCTGTAAAAATTATTCAGTGAAATTAGTTCATGGCAGGTTACTGCTGGAACTGGTTGAAACAAGGCATCTATCGGCTGGTCTGAACCTGCTGTAACTCAGTTCTACTGTTCTGCATTTGAATCAATGGAGTATATAATGGCAGCTTTCCAATGATAACTTCGTTCTTCAGCAGCAGTGCAGTTGAGTGGTTGGGGGGAGGGTTGGGGATGGTGAGCAGGCAAGCAGTCAGCACTGTCCCTTAACAATGGAGACAAGTGAATGAGTGTTCTTGGAAAGTTTTTGTTAAGTGGTATGGTGAGACGCAGCAATAATCCACAGGCAATACAGCAAACTGAGGGAAGAAAGGAATGGACAGTAATATCTTTCATATCATTGGAAAGGTATGGAGGCAGAATAACATTTAAGGAAAAAAAACACAACAGAGCAGTCCGCATGCTGAGCTACCATCATTCATGCGGTTAGCTAGGCAAGCAAAAGATAGATGGACATGTTATACCTGAAAATGAGCAAATTAAAATTGTGGCTATTTTTATGGGCAGGGAAAACAGGAAAATTAACTACCCAATGACTTCCTGAACCTGTTCTTCTGCATAGAACTCCAGGGGAAGGGCCTAAAATGTATTTTTTGATGCATTTGCAACATTAATCTATTAGTGTTATTGTATAACTATAGTAACACAGCAATACCCATGGTTGACGTTTATAGTGCAATTGGAGCAAACTAAATCAATAACTAAATAAAACCAGCAAGGATTTCCAGGCAAGAATCTGATGTCAATGTTGAAATTTAAAGAAAAACAAATCTATTTGGTGTTTTATGGTGGAACAGATGTTTCATACAGTAATTTTTGTGCTGTAATTCTATGTCATGGAGATAGAGAGACAAGTGCAGATTTTGGGCATCAATGTTCTATTAGGACCCTTTATTCCTCAATTGCTGTATTCAAAGCTAATGTTACACATTGGGATTCACTGGCCACAGACTGTAAAAACAAACTGTTGAATATGAATTCTTATTGTTCTAGAAGTGATTTATGGAACGTATAATTGTCTCTTGTAAAATATGAAATATAACCAACATTTAATTATTCCATAAATCCATTGCTTTGCCCTTTCTTAACATGCTTCAATTCACAAGGAAATTACCTCTAAATTTTGCATGGGTCTTGAATTCAACGACAAGCCGACCATCGTCCCTTATGTAAATCCGTATGATCTGAAGTCGTGCTGACAATACACTGTCAGTTTGTATACCTGCAGTAAGTAACACAGTAAAAATGAAAATGTTCACATTAAATAAAAAACAAATTTAAAATATAATTTCTTTAATATCATTTTTTTAACCTGTTCTCCAGAGAACTGTGTCATAAAAGAATGAGAATTCCATCTCAGTGTGATGCTCGAGTGATGCCCAGCCTCTTGGTGCTGTCACATAAATGTAAGAGACGTACAGTGGCACTGATACTGTCAGGAATGACTGAGCAGAATCTCGTACCTGCCAATAATCAGAACACAAAGAAATGTGACACAGGAAAATACATTTTAAGCCCTTTAAACCCTGTGCTGCCCAGTCTATGAACACTATCTGCTACACTATGAACTCATCACAATTCAAAACCCTTCAAAAAATAATTCTGCAAAGTCTCCTGCTGCTCTCAGCTCTTGTTATGCATATACTGTCAGAGTCTCTTCTAATATTATCACAGGACTAGTCATAACCCAGAATGATATCTGGCTTGATTGATAATATTTTGCTTTTTGGTGTTTTTCTTCCCACTGAAACATAATAATGCAATGCTACAGATTTAGTTTAACAATCAAACAGAAGTTTATTACACAAAAGAATGAAGATAAAATAGAATACATCAAACCGTTTACCTATAATACAACAACACTTCTTTGCAATACACACACCAGAGAGATAATTCCTTTCTCTTCCACTTCAATAAGGCTTAACTGTAGCTTCAACTCCATGTCTTGAGAATCTAATTGAGTTTAGACCTTTCCAGCTTCAAATAACTCTCAGTTTTAACCAAAAACCTCTGTTCTGCAACTTTAAAGTAAAACTCCATTCACTTGGGTAATCCATTTCTGAACCATTCTGAACAATTTCCCTTCCTTAGGAGCAGCTGTATGAGACATCCAATTTTAGCAAAGACTGCCAAACTGAAACTTCAAGCTATGGATGTTTCCCCTAAATCAAAAACAATTCCAGAATCTTCCAAAATAACTAACACATACTCTGATTGCTTATAAAACTCACTGAATGTAAACAAAATTCTACTAGCCTCCAAGAATTCTATTCTCATATTATTTTTAAAATCCAGAAACTGTTAAATCATTAAAACTTTTCAGATACACAGAAATCCCACATGCCACGCATTCAAAAATCTAATAACCGAAAAGGATATAAATGATATTAAAATATGTAGAAAGCACACTGTATTGTAGACTCATGACAATGGATACATTATTTTGCACAAGCTAAGGTTTAATCGGAAAGGGTATGAATAAACTATGTAGTTAATCGAATGAACAATGGTGAAAAATAGTCCAAACAAAGCAAGTAATCATTCAACTTTATTTAAAACAGCTTTTTCTGACACAGACTTTAACTGTGTATGCTTAGCTCATTTGTTCGCATTCTAACTCAGAATTAGAAGATATGGCATTGATGATGACCTCAGATGATAGTGTAAAATAAGAAAAATCAGCTTAGCCACAATTGAAGTCAATGGAAACATATTATAAAAGGTGTATCATGGTAATTGAGCTGATATTGCACATTGCAATTTAAAGCCAAAACTTATCCCTGTCAGTTCAATTATTAATTTAAGTCTTGAGCACATGACTTAGATTCATATGTCTATGCAGTACCAAGGCCATGCTGCATTGTAGAGCCACCTTTCAGATAAAATATTGAAGTAAGGTTCTGTCCATCAGTTTATGTAAATGCAATAGATCTAATGATACTATTCAAAATAGAGTCATAATTCTTCTGATATTCTAACCAGTAGTCTTACCTCAAAAGTTCTGCACCAAAAGCTTTCAGACCACTCATTTAATTTGTTGTTTTTGAGCCTTCCATATTGACCTTTGTAGCAACAGGTCAAACGTAATTAATTTACCTCAAAGAGCTTTGAGAATGTGACTGGATGTTATTCAAATCTCCCTTATGTACAGTGCTTTAAATAAAAATATTCTGAATATTATTACATCCTTCTTTAGATAGATTAATGGAAAATGACAAAACAAATTTACCCTTTTCTTACTGTGATTTGATTTAATTGTCAAAGGTAGAATGTGAAGTTACTTATAATTTGGAGCATTGGCAAGAAAATGATTTTGAACCATAAGGATGAGTATCTCATCAGCTCTTCAACTCTTCTGGAAATAATCACCTGGAAGTCAGCTGTCACTGAACCACCGCAGACATCAATCAGTTCTGTCATGTCATAGTAGGCATCGAAAGTCCAAATACAACTCTTTAGATTGAGATGCTTATACAGCTGAAGGGTCTTGGGTTCTCTTACATTCGGGTCAAACTGGAATGGCCGATCATATCCAGGGCCAAGAGTGATGCTATCATAGTTGACATCATCGAGAAATCCAGAATCTGCAAATACAACTTTACTGAATATTTTGGCTATTATAAACTACTAAGCTGATAACAGATAGATTCCAATTCTCTACTAAAAGCAAGGATATTTATTTTAAATGAATGAACAGAAAGCATAGAAAATAAATGCAGTGTTGCTTTTTAAGTCTTTGAATTCTGAGGGGTATTAGTTTTAGAATTAGAATTATTTTATGGTGAAGATTAACATTGCAAATTATGGCTAGAATTCAAAAGGATGCGAAGTCAAAGGGGTCATCAACATGGATAAAGGTAAAATGTTTTAATATTTTTCTAAAATTGTACTTCTCCCATTTCATAGAATTTCTGCATTTGATATAAAAACATATACATGAATGCATGCAGGATTTATAAAAAAAGGTCAGAATGAACATAGCAGAAATATTGATCAGTTTATCAAGGATCATCTATTATAAAGTTTCAGGTTTGACAACATTTCTATTAATAGTGCCAGATACTCATATTCTATACAGACAGTATGTATGTAATTGGAGCATGGTTTTAAAACTGGAGCATTACAACTGTGAGAGAAACAGCCATTGTGAAAGGAACGAGCTGTCACCAAATTAGAACTATTCTGTTCATGGAACTTGCATTGAAGTAGCACCTTTGGGTCAATAATGTGGTGAAGGCTCACCTGCTTACTGTGACAAAATAACTATGTGGTTTTTTTTCCTTTCGGTTTAACATTCAATTTCTTCAGCAGATTATCAGAACTTCATTTCCAGAACACAAAACTCCGTACTTGTTTTTAAGTTTATTTTTAAAGGATAGGTTGAAGAAAGAAAGTAAACAGAGAGAAACTGTTGTATATATCATCTAATCATGATCTGTGATCAATGATTCTAGTGAAGAAAATTGGCATAGGTATTTCTGTTATGGATTCATGCTGACTTGCCTGCTAAAATTATCAAGAGGAAGAATTTTACCCTGAAGAATTATTGGGTAGTATGTAAATGCTTGCTTACTTTGCAGTTGCCTACTGAAACAACCATAACTTCAAGTTTTAAATATATCAAAATTTACGTATTGCAGTTTTTGTCTTTAAGTTATGAAGTTTCCAGAAACTTGGCTGGTGAGAGGATGTGGATCTTCTGACTTCGCTCAGGATTCTACCTGTTATACTCCTGAGGTCCTTGATTGTCACCAGGTTGGAGCAGATGTGTTGGTGCCTGTAGATGGATTCTGACAAGAGAAAATGCAGGTTGTGTAGTGGCATGGTGGACACGAGAGGTAACATTCCATCCTGGTGAGGAATCTGCACAGAAATGTGGATTCTGACCAAAAAGAAAAGCAGCCATTAAAAACCTTGAATTCTACTGCTTATAATCTAAATTACTAAAACAACATTTCAAAATACTGAGAAGTATTTTAATCAATGAAGACAAATGGGTCTTTTTACATTGTCACTGCCAATCTTAGCTTTATAACCACTTGCTTGTTTGCTCTTCTTTTCTCCAGGTCTTCAGACCTTAGCACTTCACCCAGGCTAAAACCTTTCAGTCAGGACATCTTCTATGATATTGGCCATGCAAAGTCAAGACAAAGCGAATTTCCATTAGCAATGTTGTACATTACCACATAGGTGTAAATGTTTGGCCATAGCAACATAGAAACCAAGAACACGAGTAGGTCATTAGGCCCTCCAAGCCTGCTCCACCATTCAGATCGATTTGATTGTCCATCTCATTGCTATATTCCAACTTTCTCTTTATACCCCTTGATGCCTTTAAAATTAAAAAAAAATCTTTTTTGAACATATTTAGTGAATTGGCCTCCACTGTGTTCTGTAGTAGAGAATTCCACAGGTTCACTACCCTTTGGAGGAAAGATTTCATCATCTCAGTCCTAAATGTCAGTATCCTAACATTCTTTCCCATTTTTAGACATCCCAACCAGGAAAAACCTCCTCCTTGCCTATATCCTGCCAAGAACTTTATATATTTCAATGATATTGCCTCTCATCCTTGTAATCTCCAGTAAATACTGGCCAGTTTGAACTAATCCTTTGTCATATGATATTGCTGCCATCCCCAGGATCAGATTAATGGACCTCTTCTGCACTCGCTCCATTGCAATTCTTGAGGGAGACCAAAATTACTTGCAATACTGTGGATGGAGTCTCACCAAGGTCCTCTATAACTTCATTAAGACATTCCTACTTTGGAATTAAAATTCTCTTGCAATGAAGGCCAATAAACTATCTTCCTTACTGCATCTGCTTGTCCACTTTCATAGACTTGGTGCACAAGGGCACCCAGATCCTTTCATACGTCTGTGTTCCCAATATATCACCATTTAAATAATATTCTTCCTTTCTGTTTCCACACTGAATGCTGGGCCCTCTATTTTTTGTCATTTACATAAATGATTTGGATGCGAGCATAAGAGGTACAGTTAGTAAGTTTGCAGATGACACCAAAATTGGAGGTGTAGTGGACAGCGAAAAGGATTACCTCAGATTACAACAGGATCTGGACCAGATAGGCCAATGGGCTGAGAAGCGGCAAATGGAGTTTAATTCAGATAAATGTGAGGTGCTGCATTTTGGGAGAGCAAATCTTAGCAGGACTTATACACTAAAAGGTAAGGTCCTAGGGAGTGTTGCTGAACAAAGAGACCTTGGAGTGCAGGTTAATAGCTCCTTGAAAGTGGAGTCGCAGGTAGATAGGATAGAAGGCGGCGTTTGGTATGCTTTCCTTTATTGGTCAGAGTATTGAGTACAGGAGTTGGGAGGTCATGTTGCTGCTGTAAAAGACATTGGTTAGGCCACTATTGGAATATTGCATGCAATTCTGGTCTCCTTCCTATCGGTTTAGGGTGAGAGGGGAAAGATATAAAAGAGACCTAAGGGGCAACGTTTTCACAGAGAGGGTGGTACATGTATGGAATGAGCTGCCAGAGGATGTGGTAGAGGCTGGTACAATTGCAACATTTAAGAGGCATTTGGACGGCTATATGAATAGGAAGGGTTTGGAGGGATATGGGCCGGGTGCTGGCAGGTGGGACTAGATTGGGTTGGGATATCTGGTCGGCATGGATGGGTTGGACCGAAGGGTCTGTTTCCATGCTGTACATCTCTATGACTCTATTGAGCCATGTTATTCTGCATTTGGCATGTGTTTGCCCACTCATTGAACCTGGAGAAAGTGAGGACTGCAGATGCTGAAGATAAGAGTTGAAGAGTGTAGCGCTGGAAAAGCAGAGCAGGTCTGACATCATCCGAGGAGCAGGAGAGTCAACGTATTGAGCATAAGATCTTCATCAGGGACAGTAGAGTGGCCCAAGGGAGCTAAGAGTTAAATGAGAGGGGTGGGTAGCTGATAGATAGAGGTGGGGGGTGAGGTGATAGGTCAGAAAGCAGAGTGTTGTGACATTGAACATTTCTTCCATTGCCTCTGCCTCCGGGCTTACTTTTTCCATCAGGACTCCTGCCCACTCTCTGAGAACCGATTCACCTACCTCCAACACATCCATCTACCTGGACACCCTGTGCTGCTCTGTTACCCTCCCTCAATCTCTTCATCTTGAACTGCCACCGTGACATTTACTGCGTCAACGTGCCCACCCCCTCACCCACCCCAACCTCTCACACTTGAAAGATGCAGTCCTCCGCTCCAATCCCAACGTCATCGTCAAACCTGCATACAAGGGGGGGTGTGGGGGCACAGTAGTAGTTTAGCGCACCAACCTCTACACCGTTGAAGCCAGATTCCAACTCACAGACAGCCCCTCCTACTGACCTCTCGACCACGACCTCACCACCAAACTATCATCTCCCAGACCAGTCACAACCTCATCACCTCAGGGGATCTCCCATCCACAGCCTCCAACCTCATGGTCTGGAACACTGCACTGCCCGGTTCTAGCTCCTACCTAAAATTCACAAACTAGACTGTCCCGGTCGACCTATCGTCTCGGCCTGCTCCTGCTCCACCAAACTTATCTCTGCATACGTTGACACTGTCTGGTCTCCCTTGGTCCAGGATCTCCCCACATATGTTCGGGACATCACCTGTGCCCTTCACCTCCTCCATGACTTTTGGTTCCCTGGTCCCCAATGCCTCATCTTCACCATGACATCCAAATCCCGGTACACATTCATCTGTTATGACAAAGGCTTCCAAACCCTCCGTTTCTTCGTCTCCCGCCACCCAACCAGTACCCTTCCACTAAGACTCTCAGCCGATTGGCTAAACTTGTCCTCATCCTCATTTCAAATCATCCCAGTTCCTCCATACAAAAGGGTTAGCCATGGGCATCTTATGGGCCCCAGCTACGCCTGCCTCTTTGTTGGGTACGTGAAACAGTCCATCTTCCGCAGTTACACTGGCATCATTCCCCATCTTTTCCTCCGCTACATCAGTGACTGTATTAGCGCCACCTCACGCTCCTGTGAGGAGGTTGAACAGTTCATCAACTTGACCAACACCTTCCACCCTGACCTCAAGTTCACCTGGACCATCTCGGACACGTCCCTCCCCTTCCTGGACCTCTCCATCTCCATTTCCATTTCTGGCAACTGACTCAACACAAACATCTACTTCAAACCCACCAACTCCCATAGCTACCTGGACTACAGTTCTGCTCACCCAGGCTCCTGTAAAAAGGCTATCTCTTACTCACAATTCTTCCACCGCATCTGCTCCAATGGCGACCAATTCCAGCAGAGAACATCCTAGATGGCTCCTCCTTCAAGGACCACAATTTCCCCTCCCACGTGGTTGACGATGCCTCCAGCGCATTTTCTCCACTTCCCGCACCTCATCCCTTGCACCTCATCCCTTGAACCTCACCCCTCCAAATTGCAACAAGGACAGACTATCCTGGTCTTCACTTTCCACCCCAGTGACCTCCAGATACAACGCATCATCCTCTGCCATTTCTGCAATCTACAACAGATCCCACCACCAGGGATATACTTCCCTCCCCACCCCATCTGTGTTCTGCAGAGACCATTCCCTCTACGGCCTCCACTAACCTACCCTCCACTCCCAGCACCTTCCCTTGCCATCGCAAGAAGTGCAAAACCTGTGCCCACACTTGCCTACTCACCACATTTCAAGGCCCCAAAGAATTCTTCCACATCCGACAGAGATCTACCTGTACTTCCACACACACATCATCTACTGTGTCCGTTGCTCTCGGTGTGATCTCCTCTACATTGAGGAGACAGGATGTCAACTTGCAGAACGTTTCAGAGAACATCTGTGGGACACGCACTAAATGACCCCACCGCCCTGTAGCTGAACACTTTAACTCCCCCTCCCAATCTGTCAAGGACATGCAGGTACTGATGCCTCCTCCACTGCCAAATTCTAGCTACCTGATGCCTGGAGGAAGAACGCCTCATCTTCCACCTTGGGACCCTCCAACCACGCATCAGTGTATTCACCAGCTTCTTCATTTCCCCTCCCCCACCTTATCCCAGAAACGACCTTCCAACTTGGCACTGCCCTCTTGAACTCTCCTACCTGTCCATCTTCCTTCGCACCCATCCGTTCCATCTGCCTCTCCAGCCTCTCACCATCACCCCTCACCTCCATCTACATATTGCATTCCTAGCTACCTTCCTCCCATTTATTTCTCAACCCCTTTGGGCCATTCCCTCATTCCCGATGAAGAGGTTATGTTGGAAACATTGACTTCCTGCTCCTTGGATGCTGCCTGACCAGCTGTGCTTTTCCAGCGCCCCACTCTACAATATTCATTCAATGTGTCTAAACAACCATGAAGTTTCATTGCATCTTCCTTGCAATTCACAATCCCACCCTGTTTCTACCATCAACAAACTTGGAAATGTTACATTTTGTTCCTTCATCCAGGTCATTTATATATATGGTGAATAGCTGGAGTTCAAGCACTGACCCCTGTAGTACCTCAGTTGTTACTGCGTTATACTCTGAAAAAGATGCATTTATTTTACAGTTTCCTCTGTCAATGAATTCTCTATCTATGCCAATAAATTACCCCCCATTCCATGTGTTTAACTTTCCCAGTATCATCTTATGAAGGACCTCATTAAAACCTTCTGAAAAATCCAAATACACCTCATCCATTGGTTCTCCCTTATGCATTCTACTAGTTACATCCTCAAAAAATTCCAGTAGATTTGTTAAGCATGACTACCTTTCATATGCCCATGCTGGTGTTGTCCAATTCTGTTAATGCTTTTCAAGTGTTCTGTTATCACACCGTTTATAATAGACTCTAGCACTGTCCCCACTACTAATGTTAGACTAACTGGCCTGTCATTCTGTGTTGTTTGTCACCCTCCCTAAACTAGCCTCCCACTCTAATCTCACTTTCCAGCACTTGGCATGTTAATGCACTTCAGGTGCACATGCAAATACTTTTGAAATTAATTTAGAGATTCTGCCTCAACCATCAAAACAGGCAGCAAATTCCATGCAGCCACAATCCTCTATGTGAGCAGATCTCTCCTCCTGGCCCGTTCTACAAGTCACCTTAAAGATGTGCCTCCAAACAATCAACTTCTTTACTATGGGAAATAGGTCTTCCCTGTCCACCCTACCCAAGCCCCTCATTTTGTCAATACCTCTGTGAAGTCAGCCTCCTCTGTTCTAAGTAAAATAATCTTTGTCTGTTCAAGTTATCTTCATACATATAATTTTGAAGCCCTGGCAACATTTTTGTATGCTCCAGACTTAGGTCCCTCCTATAATTTTGGCGACCAGACTGTACACAAAATCCGAGCTGTGGCCTAACCAGTATCTTAAATTGCTTCAGAATTACATCCCTGCTTTTGTATTCGGTATCCTGCCCAATGAAGGAAAGATTCCCATAAGTACTCGTGGAATAGAATTCTGTTCCAGTAGATTGATGCTGAAACCCTTACAGCTTGTGTAAATTAATGATTTGGATGTAAATGTAGAGGGTATAGTTACAAAGTTTGCGGATGGCACAAAAATGGTAGCGAGGAGGATAGCTGCCTATCAACAAACCTGTGTGCTGGGCAAAGAGCAAATGTAATTTAACCCAGAGTTGCCAGAGGATGTGGTGGAGGCTGGTACAATTGCAACATTTAAAAGGCATCTGGATGTGTATATGAATAGGAAGGGTTTGGAGGGATGTGGGCCAGGTGCTGGGTTGGGATATCTGGTCGGCATGGACGGGTTGGACCGAAGGGTCTGTTTCTGTGCTATACATTTCTATGACTCTAAATGTGACAGATTGTGCAGTTGGATTGGATTAACAAGTCAAAGTAAAATACTATGAATAGTTGGATGCTGGAAAGTACTGAAGATCAGATGAATGTTGGTGTGAAAATAGTAGGACAAGTAGATAAGGCGAGTAAGGTGGTATATCGGATGCTCATCTTTATTAGCTGAGGCATAGAATACAAAGGCAGGAAGATTATGCTGGAACTGTATAAAACGCTAGTTAAGACACAATTGGAGTACTGCAGGCAGTTCTGGTTACCATGTTATGGGTTGGGTGGGATTGCACTGCAGAGGAAATTTATCAGGATGCTGCCTGATCTGGAGAGTCTGATAGAGAACGCTAAGAGGAGATTGAGGGGAAATGTTTTTAGTCTAACAGTGACGGGAGCCTGGAACTCACTGCCTGAAAGGTTGACTCAGATACTCTCATAGCACTGAAGCAGTATTTATATGCTTATTTGCATTGTCATCGCCACAAGACTATGGACCAAAATCTGGAAAATGGGTTTGGTGTAGTCAGATCTTTGTTGACTGGCACAGACACCATGGACCAAATGGCCTCCTTCAGTAAATGTCTTTGAGTTTATATGCCTTTTTTTTACTGCCCTGTCACCTTCAGGGTCCTGAGGACATGCATTTCAAGGTCTCCCACTTTCACCACTCTTCTCAGTAGCCTCCCCTTTAATGTATATTCCTTTTTTTTGTTTGCCTTCCAAATGTATAAACTCTCACTTCTCAAGATTGAATTCCATTTGTCATTTGTCTGCTCAGGAAAACCAAACCATCAATGTCATCCTGCAGTCAATATCCCACCTATTTCACCATCAACTACACCACCAATTTTTGAGTTGTCTGCAAATTTACCAATCATGGCTCTCACTTTTAAGTTTAAATCATTAATATTACACAAATTGAAAGGGACCCTACACTGAATCTTGCGGAACTCAGGAAACATCCATGGACTATTGCTTTTAGTTTCCTATCACTGAGCCGATGCTTCATCCAATTTGTCAGATTCCTCTACATATACTATGGGTTTTATTTTATGACTGGTCTATATCTAGGATCTTGTTAAATGACCTCCTAAAATCCATGCAGATAACATCTATTGTACAACCCTGAACAATCCTCCTTCTTAATTTCTCAAAAATTCAATTGAGTTGGGACAACTTAACCTGTCCTCCACAAACCATGCTCCTGATCCCTGATTAATCCGTGCCGAAGTTTAATTTTAACATTTAATCCTATTTCTCAATTTTGATTCAGGTAACTTGCCCACTAGTGAGGTGAGGCTGACCAGCCTATAATTATTTGACATATCCCTCACACATTTTGAATAATGGTACAGCTTTCAAAGTTCTCCGACCTCCTTTGGTACCTTGCCTGAATTGACTAAGGATTGAAAAATGATCCTCAGAGCAACTGTTTTTTTCCTCTCTGACTTCCTTCAACAGCCTGGGATACAAATCATCTGCTTCTACTGATTAATCAAGCTTCAAGGAGGTCAGACACTCCAGTACTTCTGTTCTCACGATGCTAATTTTATCTAAACATTCATGCCACTTTAATTGTAAAGTTTGCATCATTGCTCACCTTTATGAAGACAGAGACAAAATCCCCTTTAAGAACTCTCATTTTTAAATCCACACACAAGTTAGCACGTATATCTCTTGATAGGCCCAACCTTTTCCTTAGTCAGATCTTGCTTTTACCATACTAACAAAACATCTTTTGATTTTCGTTTCCTCTCATTGTTTTCCTAATTTCCTTTTTCAATCTTCCCTGCACTTTCTATATCTTAAGCTTCCTAAAGTGTTACTTCTTTAAAGATTGTTATAAGCTCTATTTTTCTGCTTTATCTTACCCTGTGCGCTTTTGGTTAACCAAGGACCTCTGTATTTTACAGTATCACCCTTTTTATTTGTGCAGGCATGTCTACAATGTCCCTGTAGAATCTCGCTTTTGCATTCCTCGCACTGATCTTCCTTCAAATAGTTGTATCCAGTCTACATTTACCAGATAATTTCTCAGTTTTTATAAAATTGGCCTTTCAACTATTTAGTACTATGAATTGTATTCTATCTTTGTCCCTTTCCATAATATTGAAAAATCTAACTGCATTATGATGGCAATTTCTTAAATCATTATCTGTGTTTACCTGCCCAGCTTTATTTCCCATGACTAAATCTAGAATTGCAGCCTCCCTCTTGTTATATGCTGGCCAAAAAAATGCTCTCGTTAATGCACTGCAAGAACATTGTGCCTTCTGTGCCTTTCACTGTTGGTATCCCAGTAATTTAAGCAGCACTTACAACCTCTAGATAAGCCAAATATTATAAACAATATATCAGAAAACACTCATTTATACCCAAATATTTTTTAACAGTAGCGTTCCTTTCCCTTATTACAAAAATGTGCTCTCTCCATCATTGACAAAAAAAACATTTTCTCTCGTACTGAAGTACTTATGTCATTATATGGTTCCTTCATCACTCTTTAATTGTATTTGAAAAATGTTTATAGTAATTAATAGGAGAAGACAGTGGGCAACCTAAATAAAGGATAACTTTGTGCAATTGAAGTGCTGTAGGACAGATGGAGATGCAGTATTGCTTAACTATCTGTAACACTTCACTCTTGCAGTCTGTGATTTTCCACATAGGAAGAGATTTAAAATCTTCTAATTATAACAAAGAAATTACAGCTTAGCATTGCCACTTTCCAAAATTCTGGATACTGCCTTGGATCCAAACTTTTCCCCATTCTTAGAGTCATAGAGATGTACATCATGGAAACAGACCCTTCGGTCCAACCCGTCCATGCCGACCAGATATCCCAACCCAATCTCGTCCCGCCTGCCAGCACCCGGCCCATATCCCTCCAAACCTTTCCTATTCATATTCATCCAAATGCCTCTTAAATGTTGCAATTGTACCAGCCTCCACCACTTCCTCTGGCAGCTCATTCCATACACGTACCACCCTCTGCGTGAAAAAGTTGCCCCTTAGGTCTCTTTTATATCTTTCCCCTCTCACCCTAAACCTATGCCCTCTAGTTCTGGACTCCCCGACCCCAGGAAAAAGACTTTGTCTATTTATCCTATCCATGCCCCTCATAATTTTGTAAACCTCTATAAGGTCACCCCTCAGCCTCCGACACTCCAGGGAAAACAGCCCCAGCCT